>NC_071394.1:73909958-74226147 GCF_022682495.2 Desmodus rotundus | reverse complement strand
AAAGTAACTCTTGAGAACACCTGTCCACTTACCTGACTGACCCTTGTCTCCACAGGAAAACAAGTTTGTAGGAAGCATATTTTTTCCCTGATACAAAATACCATAATACACTTTAAATGAGAACATTTCTTGTCACTTCTATTTTTAAAATAAAAGTCTTTACAAAGGATGGTGACCAGAGAGGAGGTGGGAGGTGATAATGGGGGGAGGGAAAGAAGGGTTTTCAGGAACAACTATAAAGGACACATGGACAAAATCAAGGTGGGGGGTGGAAGCAGGGGAGGGAGGTGAGTATGGCTCTGGTGGGGGCGAGTGGTGGGGGTAAATGCAGACAATTGTACTTGAAGAACAATAAAATAATTTAAAAAATAAAATAAAATAAAATCCTTTAAAAAGCCTCATGCCTTCCTAACTTATGAAAACATGAAGATGTCAACCTGTTACAATATCTAGCTTTATGCAGAAAGGAAGAAAGAAGACAGTGAAGCCCTGGTTTTGTGGTAGTGACTCACTTTCTAGGTGAAATGTTCTAGGTGAAAATGTAATGTGCCAAAGAGCTATTTTGCTCCTGGTGCATTTTCTTTACTCTCTGATGTCTAAAATAGATTGATGATTTGTTTTGGGGGTTCTTTCTAGCCCTTGTCCCAAATAAATATCACCCATTAAGCAAAACACAATATGTATTTAGATAAACTCACCTTTGAATAAGACTAACAATGAACAAGCGCAATTCTCAAGAGTTTGACTCTCATTTGTTGACAATGTAGTTTTATTTATACAGAGTTTAGGCTCTTCTAAAAAATGAATTTTTACACTGACACATGGACAGAAAGATTAAGAAAATATGTTACTAGAATGTATGTAGTCTACAAAATGGAAATGGCCATCAGAATACTCTCTGAAATCCTAATGTATTTTAACTTTAGCTATTTTTGCTCTTACCATTGTTAGTTCAAGATGCTCACAATGTTCTTTAAAAATTAAGCCATTTATTAATTTTTAAGATCACTAGGTGGAATTCCTCATCAATGTGTATTTCTTGTTTTTCAAGACAAAAAAGCCGAGAACCAAGATGGCGGCGTAGGTAGACACACTGCACCTCCTTGCACAACCAGAACTGACAGAAAATCGAACGGCAAGGGGGTCCAATACCAAGGAAATACAAAATAAACATTCATCCAGACCGGTAGGAGGGGTGGAGACGGGCACCGGGGTGGAGAGGACTCACGTTGCCATGGCAGGACTGAGACTGGCGGAGTGTGGGACTAACGGGGCAGGCAGTCCAAGCACTAGCAGACCCTGCAACCCTACATTTGCGCAGATAAACCGAGAGGGCCGGACTCAGAGTGGCGGAGAGCGGGGCAGGCAGAGCAGCGGGTAGTACCCCGGGGCCCCACATTCGCACACAGATAAACCGGGCGAACAGAGGGAAGCGAGGCAGACTGCGCAACCCAGGGCTCCAGCTCCGGGAAATAAAGCCTCAAACCTCTGATTGAAAGCGCCCCTGGGGGTTGGGGCAGCAGCAGGAGAGACTCCCAGCCTCACGGGAGAGGTTGTTGGAGAGACCCACAGGGGCCTAGAGTGTGCACAAGCCCACCCACTGGGGAACCAGCACCAGAGGGGCCCAGTTTGATTGTGGGTATCGGAGTGAAAGACTGAAATCTGGAAGAGAGTGAAGCGGGCGCCATTGCTCCCTCTCGGCCCCTCCCCCAGGTACAGCATCACAGCACAGCGACCAGGGTTACCCCACCCCAGTGAACACCTAAGGCTCCGCCCCTTAAAGTAACAGAAGTGCCAAGACAAAAAAAAAAATGGCCCAAATGACAGAACACTTCAAAGCTCCAGAAAAAATACAACTAAGCAAGGAAGAGATAGCCAACCTATCGGATGCACAGTTCAAAGCACTGGTTATCAAGATGCTCACAGAATTGGTTGAATCTGTTCGAAAAGTAGATGAAAAAATGAAGCCTATGCTAAGAGAAACAAAGGAAAATGTACAGGGAACCAATAGTGATGCGAAGGAAACTGGGACTCAAATCAATGGTGTGCACCAGAAGGAAGAAAGAAACATCCAACCAGAAAAGAATGAAGAAACAAGAACTCAGAAAAATGAGGAGAGGCTTAGGAACCTCCAGGACATCTCGAAACGTTCCAACATCTGAATTATAGGGGTGCCAGAAAGAGAAGAGGAAGAAGAAAAAACTGAAAACTTATTTGAACAAATAATGAAGGAGAACTTCCCTCATCTGGCAAAGGAAATAGACTTCCAGGAAGTCCAGGAAGCTCAGAGAGTCCCAAAGAAGCTGGACCCAAGGAGGAACACACCAAGGCACATCATAATTACATTACCCAAGATTAAACGCAAGGACCTACATCCAAGATTACTGTATCCAGCAAAGCTATCATTTAGAATGGAAGGGAAGATAAAGTGCTTCTCACCTAAGGTCAAGTTAAAGAAGTTCATCATCACCAAGCCCTTATTATATGAAATGTTAAAAGGAGTTACCTAAGAAAAAGAAGATCAAAAATAGGAACAGTAAAAATGACAGCAAACTCACACTTATTAACGACCACACCTAAAACAAAAACAAGAGCAAACTAGGCAAACAACTAGAACAGGAACAGAACCATAGAGATGGAGATCACATGGAGGGTTGTCAATAGGGGAGTGGGAGGAGGAGAGGGGGGAAAAGGTACAGAGAATAAGTAGCATAGATGATAGGTGGAAAATAGACAGCGGGAGGGTAAAAATAGTGCAGGAAATGTAGAAGCCAAAGAACTTATAAGTATGACCCATGGACATGAACTATAGGGGGGAATGTGGGAGGGAGGGGGTGGGCAGGATGGAGTGGAGTGGGGGGGGGAATGGGACAACTGTAATAGCATAATCAATAAATATATTAAAAAAGAAAAAAAAAGAAAAAAAAGCCATCCCAACCTGATCTAGTAACATGCATAAAAACAGTCATTAGTGAAAAGGTCAGGCCAGTTTTCCAACCCACCAGACTACTCATGACTCAGTCAGACCAGTTTTCCAACCCACTGGACTGCTCACGATTCATTTATTCTGACTCAATTGGTAGCCCTTGGCTTCATCAAAACTCTCTCCCACCTCCCACAGTAGACATCTGGCGTCAGCTATAATGGCAGGTGGTCAGACTGATAGGGGACTCAAGAGTTGGAAAAGTTTTGTTTAAGGTAAGTAGTTATAAGCCCAGTAAGTAATGCATATGTTAAAGCTATTGTTTCAGAAACTACAGATAAGGCCCATCCTGGCTCCTGGGAGAAACAGCCAACCTCCTGGGGCACTGCTAAAGATTACCCCCTGGGGAAAAGTGGAGGCATCTGGGCCATTGTGTTCCAGGGAGAGACAGATGACCACCTATCCCTGGGAACAGGTAACTGCCCAGGACAAGAATGCTGCAGTTTCTTTCACGTAATTCTCCCTGAATTTCAAAACCCCTCACCACACCTTGTTTATTCCCTGTTATAAAAGTCTGGTTTGGAAAGAAAATGTAAGATGGTTTTGTTATGGTGCAAACCTGCTGTCTTCTAAGATCACTGGCCATCTGAATAATGCACCAATAAAGATTCAATCCCTGTCTCTGTTTATTGGATTTGGTATGTGACAGGCAGCACGAACGCCGGTGTCTTTTCTGGTTTCATACTTTGGGGACTCCATTCTGGGACAGACTTCGGGACTCTCCAGTAAGTCTGGGTATTTGGTGGGAAGTCCCATTGGCTGTCTGATCTGAGAGGCCCCAGGGGTTTGAATTTGGAGAATCCCAAGCAGCTGCCAAGTGATTTCACTTGGGGATTCTCCCGCTCACTCCCATCACTTCTACTCGTTTATCACGTTTGATTGAATCGTTGCACTTTCTGGTTCAGGTTAAAATCCCGAGTTATGATTTAGGTCATCTGGTAAAGGTACTTTTATGGGTTATGGAGCTCTCTGTTTGGGAAATGACATTCAATTTTGTTTGGGTACCCTCTGTCTGAAGGAGCTCTGTTTGGAAAAGGACATCTTTTGATTTAGTTTGGGTACCCTTTGCCTGAAGGAGCTCTGTCTGGTAGAATGGGGGAAAAAAGTCTCTGTTCCAGGAAACAGCCCATTGGGGTGAGTTCTGGCTAATTTGTCAAATTAGAAGCATATAAGTAGAATGAATGTGGTTTTTATTGTAATACTGTTAGGCTTGTTTATTGTATAATTTAGACTCAGGAGAGCGCCGGCCACTGAGCGGGTCTTTAAATTACAACACTATACTGCAATTAGAGTTGTTTTGTCAAAAATCAGTGAAGTGGGACAAAATGCCTTACCTAGAAGTTTTTTTCAGTTTACATGATACAGATGCAGGATTAAAAGAAAACAGGTTAATGGTTCAGAGAAAAGAGAATTTGCATGTGAAAAATAGAAGCTCAGAAAAGAGAGACCAGAAAGATCTAGATGTTATGACTGCTGTGAGCATGGTCAGGGTTCCTACTGCCCTTCTGGATCCAGGGGATCTTCCTCCTTACTTGGCCAAGGGAACTGGGGAAAGTGCGCCTGAACTGGTATCACCGTCTCAAACCCGTCAGGGAACCAAATTTGGTGGAGGAAAAGCCCCTACCAGGGCAGGGCAATATCCTTTGTGGAGACTTGCAGTGGGAGTAGAGCCAGAGGGCCAGCCTGCTAGATATTATTAGACACATACTCCATTTTCTACATCAGATCTGTTAAACTGGAAAAGCTCAAGCCCTTCTTACAGAGATGGTACCATTAAATGACTGATTTGGTTGCATCAATTTTTGCCACCCATCATCCCAATTGAGCAGACATACAAGTCTTATTAAATCCTTTGCTTATGGGGGATAAGCGGAGGCTGGTGTTGGACAAGGTAAATGAAGCGGCTCAGAGGTTACACCAAGAAAATCCAGATGGGGTTCTTGACCCTACTAGGGCAATACCTTTAACCAAGCCCATCTAGGACCCTAATGGGAATGACTTTCCTTTCTTAGACCATTGTAAGAGATACATTCTTGAGGGAATGAGGAAAGGTGTCCTTAAGCAGAAAAGTCTGAATATGGTACAGGTAGTACAATAAAAGCCCACAGAGGATCCCTTCTAATACCAGGAAACAGTTAAGGAGATTGCTGGGGATGGCAAGTGACTGCCACATTTGGATTCCAAACTTTGGGCTCATTGCTAAACCACTGTGTGAGGCTCTGAAGGGACTGAAATATAACCCTTTAGAGTGGACAAAGGAGTGCACTCAAGTTTTTGAGTCCCTGAATATGCACCTGACTTCTGCACCTGCCTTCGGGCTTCCAAACCTACTAAAGCCCTTTCAATTATATGTGCAGGAAAGACAGGGCACTGCCCTAGGATTCCTTACCCAAAGGCTTAGTGATATTCCACAAGCCACGGCATACTTGTCAAAGAAACTACATCATACTGTCCAGGGGTGGCCAGCCTGCTTAAAAGCCATGGCAGCTACCTGTGAGCTCTTTCAGGAGGCTGAAAAGTTTTCCTTGGAACAACCTATACCAGTTATATGCCCCAGCAAGTGCTGAGCCTGCTGGAGAAAAAGGAAAATTTGTGGATCACTGCTGGAAGAATGGGCAGGTACCAAGCCATTCTTGTGCACAATCCCAACATCTCCCTCTAGACTATAAATTAATTCCTGCCTTTCTTTTACCAGAGCCTGACTTGGCTGCACTAGTACATGGCTGTGCTGAGTAACTGATAAAGTGTATTCTAGCAGAGTTGATTTCCAGGACCATCCTTTAGAAGAAGCAGACCGGACTGTCTATGAAGATGGAAGCAGTTATATGGACAAAGGAAACAGAGAGGCTGCATATGCAGTTGTGACTCTTGAAGGAGTACTGGAGGCCAAGGATTTGCCATGAGGAACTGATGGCAAACTGAACTCAAAAACCTGAACTGATTGTATTAATGAGGGTACTGGAATTTTTGCACAAAAAGAGAGTGAATGTGTATTTTGACTCAAGACAAGCTTTCCTAGTTTTGCATGCACATGGTTCCATCTGAAAAGAAAAAGAACTGTTAACCTCCAAATAAAAAGGAGATTAAGCATGAAGCAAAAATTTTAAAACTATTAGAGGCCATTCAGGTACCTTTATAGGTGGCAGTTATGCACTGCCTGGGGTATCAGAGAGAGAACACTGAAGTGCCTAGAGGAAACAATCTGTTAGATAGAGCAGCTACAGAGGCTGCTAAAGAAGTGCTTATAATTGTGGGGAACCATTCCAAGCATGGGAAATGTGGCTCAGCCCCCACTCGGAAAAGCCAGTGGGGAGCGAGATTGGCAGGCAGGACCCACGTCCATGGATAGGTTCTCCAGTGGGAAATCAGGCCTGCATTGTACCTTGACTGCTATGAGACTTGCTCTTGCTAAAACTCCCTCACCCTGAATTGAGGCAGCACATGTTTACTGAGTATCTTCATCTTCCTAAAATCTGTGCTAAACCACCCAAGTATGGAGTGTGAGCAGCTTCCCCCTTGAGCTGTAACATCCTTGTCTTTGCAGTAATTAGCAGTGTTCTGTCCTTTGTCGCCCTTAAAAAGTAATCACCTGTGGTGAACCTGTGCATGGTAAATGAGGATCACCCTCGATGTAATGTACCCAGAAAAACAATAAAAGCCTGTCCAGACGGGGGGTCAGGGGCCCTCTCTCTAACTTGGAGAGCGGCCACGCAGCCCCATTTACTCCACAGGATTTCTGTAGTCCGTGTGTATTTGCATATTGCAGCCACAACAGATCCTGCTGGCCGGGATCTGCGTCATATAATACCTTTCATACCTGTTATGGACTTGTCACAATTTGTCCCTGAATATTCGACTGCGACTGCAGGCTTAGAGAAAGTTAAACGTTGGGGTTTTGATGAAGAAGGTCCTGATAGAGGATGGAAAAGAATAAGAAAGGAGTTATACTGTTTCCTGAACATTTAGTAGAGCTATTTATGAAGCATTTGCATGGGGCCACACACTATGGAAAAGACTCATTGATCATCTATGTCAATCCACGGCTCACAGTTCATGAAACTTCTAAAGCCATATCAAAAGTAATTGCTGGATGTGTTGTATGCCAAAAGAACACCACCAAAACACAGGAGAGAAAGAAAGCATTACCAAGGACAGTGCCCATTTAAGGACTGGCAAATAGACTTTACTCAGATGCCAAGGGTCTGAGAGTGGAAATATTTGTTAGTCTTTGTTTACACCTTTTTCAGGATGGCTAGAAGCTTATCCTACTAGAATGGAGAAATCCTTGAGGCAGTGAAAGTCTTACTGAAGGAAATAATCCCTTGCTTTGGCCTCACTGGCACCATCCAGAGTGATAACATGCCTGCTTTCATTTCAGAAATTACACAGAAGGTTAGTAAAATTTTAGGAATCAAGTGGAGATTCCACATGGCATGGAGACCTCAGGCTTCCAGGAAGGTAGAGAAGATGAATCACACCTTGAAGAAAACTATAGCCAAGCTGTGTAAAGAAACTCATCTTCATTGGGATCAGGCTTTGCCTATTGCCCTGCTCAGGATAAGGGTGGCTCCTCAAAGTGGGATTCAGTTGATTCTCTATGAAATTGTGTACAGGTGACCATATCAGGCTATGATTAGGGTGGGAGATATATATATAGATAAAAATGGAAGGTAAAGAAATGTGTACAACACTTAAGTCAGACCTTAGCTGTAACTAGTGACCTTGCCTGTATTAGAGACTTCTCCCCTATAGGTTCACTGCATCCATTCAAGACAGCAGATAAAGTGCCACTCGAGACGTGGAGGACAGGATCTCCAGAGAGTCAACTAGAAGAGAAGCGGACTGGACTTTGGGACATACTCCTCACTACCCCAACTGCGGTGAAGGTGGCAGGAATAAAACCCTGGATTAATCATACCAGAATAAAGAAAGCGCAGGAAGAACAATGGACCACCAAACCTCAAGAAGACCTGAAAGTCATCTTTTGGAAACAATGACTTATGTTCTCTTCATTACCTCCTGTTTAACCCCTTGTTATGGACAACTTATGCCTTTCAAACAGGATGAAAATATTTGGGTATATTTGGCAAAAAATGTTTTGAATATTTCTGAATTTTATCTTTCAGGAGGAACTTACATTGAACAAACTTTCACTTCGTGTCTTGTAGGGGTTTGTACTCCCTTGGAAAGCCTTAGAAATTATACTGTGTTTGAGCATATCAAAAAGAAAATTACCTACTCTGATATTTATAATTGGGGACCAGTGGTAACTATATATGGCAGGGAAATGTTTTCCTTAAAGATCACTAATGTAGTCCCAGCTAGAGAATATACAACTTCTGTCAACTGTACTAAAAACTGTTCTGTGTTCTCAGCAGGTGTGAAGATGAATTGCACCACCACCACTGACGTATCTTATGCTTATGCTCATGTTAAATTGCCCACAGGATGGTTTCTGATATGTGGAATGTCTGTCAATTCCTATGTTCCAGTAAACGGTTCTGGGGGACCATGCTCTCTGGGAAGACTGATGGTCTTCTGAAGTCCCCAGAAGTCCCCTTTATGCCTCAGAAGTCCCACCTGACCCAGGCTCGATGGGACCTCTCCCTTATACCTGACTGTAACAGTGACATGTCTTTTTAGCTGAACATGTGTCTTTAACCATATTTGTAATGCCAGCCATGGTAACCTATTTGAACATAGAAATAAGCAGAGTAGCCTGAGCTATGGCAAAAGCTTTGAATGCCACCTCACAAGCCATCAGTGCCATTAGTCAAGAACTAGGACAAGTCAGAGAAGCAGTAATTGGAGAATCGTGCAGCTAGAGACTACCTTCTTTTAAGGCATAATGATGGATGTGAAGAATTTAAAGAACTCTGCTATTTAACGTAACTGATAGTTCATAACTCATAGTGCATAAAGTAAAGCAAGTAAATGATGTAGTGTCCAATATAAAACAGAGAGGGATTCTTTGGTATTGACTTGTCTAAACTAACCTCCTAGCTGTCTAGTATGACTGGTCTTCAAGAGACATTTATTGTTTTTATCCTTATTGTTTTCTTCAGTATCATAGCTTGTTGTTGCATACAATGTGCCTCCTTATGTGGGTCTGCAATTAGGTATATTCCTAAATCCCCCATCAGATAGTCCAATGCTAAGTTACATGCCCAACAACAAAATGAATACCTCCATATGAAGCTGATTTCATAGAAATAAGATAGTTTAATACAAATGGTGGGGAATGATAGGGGACTCAAAAGTTGGGAAATTTTAGTATAAGGTGAACAGTTATAAGCCTAGTAATTAATATATTTGTTAAAGCTACTGTTTCAGAAACTACAGATAAGGCCCAACCTGGCTATTGGGAAAGACAGCCAACCTCCTGGGGCACTGCTAAAGATTACTGCCTGGGGACAAGTGGAGGCATCTGAGCCATTGTGTCCCAGGGAGAGACAGACGACCTCCTGTCCCTGGGAGCAGCTAACTGCCCAGGACATGAATGTTGCAGTTTCTTTCATGTAATTCTCCCTGAATTTCAAAACCCCTCACCACACCTTGTTTATTCCCTGTTATAAAAGTCTGGTTTGGAAAGAAAATGTAAGGCAGTTTTGTTACAACTTAAACCCTCTGCCTTCTAAGATCACTGGCCATCTGAATAAAGCACCCATAAAGATTCAATCCCTGTCTCTGCTTATTGGATTTGGTATGTGACAGGGAGCACGAGCACCTGTGTCTTTTCTGGTTTCAAGATTTACCTTCCTGTACTTGGGAACAGCCTGTCCCTTTACCTAACCCATTCTCCCAGCTCACATCCTGAACTCTGAGGCAATAGCCCAGAAGAACAAGAGACTAAAGCCTCCCTCCTTCCCCTACACACCCCACTTTTTTTCTTTTAAAAATCCCATTCTCACTTCCCCCAGGGGCTGTAGTAGGTCCAGACTCAGCCCACCTATAAGCACACCATAAAATAAAGGCACTTGGATCAGATCATCTGGCTCCTCCCACCTCTGTCTCATGTGTATTTCTAACAGAGTACTGCAATATTTAATTTCAGGAATCTCTTACTTGGTCACACATTCCACAAATAGCACAGTATTGTTATTTCCACAGTATACACACAGTACTGAGTGAGGCAATGGACGAGTATGTATAGACTGATCTTTTGTGATCTAGGTTTGTCCTCCTAAGCTAAATGCCATCTCACACAAGTACATACACCTGTAGTGGGGAGCTCTAAGGCAGGGTTCCTTGGCCTTGGCACTATTGACATTTTGGGCCAGATAATTCCTTATTGTGAGAGTATATCATGTACTTGTTAGATGTTTAGCAGCATCCTGTCCTCTACCCACTAGATGATAGTAGCACCCTCTAACCCAGGTAACCACCCAAAATGTCTCCGGACATTGTCAAATATCCCCATGGAACAAAATGGACCCTGACTGAGAAGAACTGACACGTGGTTTGTAGATGTACTCAGACCAAAATGAGAGGCTGACCTAGTTCATCAGACCTCATTAAACTTTGGTTTGTGAAAATACTACTAATCTATAATAAACATCATGCCACCACCAGCTCACTCTCTCACTCTGTGGCCCACTGTGGGCAATTCCACAAGCTGAAAGTTTGCATTCTCTCTTTTCTTCTTCTCTTTTCTTCTCTCTTCTCCTCTCTTTTCCTTTTCTTGATCCCCCCTCCCTTCCTATCTTCCTCCTCCTCTTCTTCCTCCTTCCCCTTTTTCTTCTTCTTCCTCTTCCTCTTCTTCTTCTGCTCCCTCCTCCTCCTCCTTATCTATCTATCTATCTATAATCTATCATCATCTATCTCTCTCTGACACATTTTGTCCTCTCAAAAATCTTCAGCTATTTTATATGAACTTATTTTGTAGCACTTCATCCCTTTCTTATTTGTATACCCTGCTTCATCTAATCTAAAATATGAAGTTCCACTAAGTAGGAATTTATCTCAAAAATGTGATTTCATCCAAGGCCTCTAATATCAATGGCTCTGTTCACACCTCCAGCCTTGTCTTCTGCCATTTCAAAGCCAGAGTCCTAAGAGGCCCCACTTATTCACTTCATTCAGCTTCACTGCCTAGTTCCCTCCTACTTAATAAAATCACACCACTGCTTCCCATGGCACCATCCCAGACCCCTTCTCTGATCTTCCCAGAGCCCTTTATTTACTAGAATTTAATTATCTATCTTTCCTAGTAAAGTGTGGATTCCTTGAAAGCAGGACTTGAGTCTAATTATCATCCTTCCCCCAGCATGTAGGATATACCAGGCACAAAGGTATTAAAAGTTGATGAATGAACCAACACATGCAAGGCACACATTCTTCCAACTCACAAAGTGCTTTTGCAAAGTACACCTTGCTGTCATTCACCTGTCTGCCACTGAAAAAACTCAGAAAACTTCTTCATTTGTAGGTTGCACAGAAACCACACTTAGAAAGAAAACCTTGAGAAATCACATCTGAAACTTGTCACAAAGTCAGAAAGCGACAGAAGTCATATATTGTACAAATAGTAACTCTCATCTGTAACTAAGCAAATTCTGACATCTGAGAAAAGAAATTCGGGTATCATCAAAAGAAGAAAAAAAAAAGCTTTATAAAAGTAACTGCCCTTAGCATAATGCTCTCCAGGTCCATCCATGCTAAGTGAAATAAGCCAGGCAGTGAGGGACAAATACCATATGACCTCACCTTTAACTGGAACATAATCAAGAAAAGAAAAAAGCAAACAAAATATAACCAGAGACATTGAAATTAAGAACAATGTAACAATAGCAAGAGGGGAGTGGGGAGGGGATAGTGGGGAGAGGGGATTACAGGAACTACTATGAAGGACACGTGGACAAAATCAAGGGGGAGGGTAGTGGTGGGGAAGGGAGGTGGGAATGGCTGGGGTGGGGTGAAGGGATGGGGAGAAAATGCAGACAATTGTAACTGAATTTAAAAAAAAGAAAATATAGGTGAAAAGCTTCAAGACAAAAAAAAAAAAAGTAACTGCCTCCCATTCCTAATCTTTTGTCTTATTAATCTTTTTTTGAATATTATGAAGTTGAAATTTTAATGGTTTGAGCTGCCATTCATTACATTGAAAACCAGAAGTTAAAAAAGAAAGAGAGGTTTTCTTTTTTTTTAATTTTTTTTTATTTTTATTCAGTTCTCTCCCCACTATCCCCTCCCCACTCCCCTCTGGCTATTGATACATTGTTCTTAATTTCAATGTCTCTGGTTATATTTTGTTTGCTTTTTTCTTTTGTCAATTATGTTCCAGCTAAAGGTGAGATCATATGGTATTTGTCCCTCACTGCCTGGCTTATTTCACTTAACATAATGCTCTCCAGTTCCATCCATGCTGTTGCAAAGGGTATAAGCTCCTTCTTTCTCTAAGCTGCGTAGAATTCCATTGTGTAATGTACCATAGTTTTTTGATCCACTCATTTGCTGATGGGCACTTAGGTTGCTTCCAGTACTTGGCTATTGTAAATTGTGCTGCTATGAACATTGGGGTGCATAGGTTCTTTTGGACTGGTGTTTCAGGGTTCTTAGGGTGTACTCCCAGCAGCTGAATTGCTAGGTCAAAGGGCAGTTCCATTTTTAGTTTTCTGAGGAAATTCCATACTGTTTTTCACAGAGGCCTCACCAGTCTGCATTCCCACCAACAATGTACTAGGGTTCCCTTTTCTCCACATCCTCTCCAACATTTGTTTGTGGATTTGTTTATGTTGGCCACTCTGACTGGTGTGAAATGGTACCTCATTGTGGTTTTAATTTGCATCTGTCTGATGGCTAGTGATGCTGAGCATCTTTTCATATGTCTCTGGGCCCTCTGTATGTCTTCCTTGGAGAAATGTCTGTTCAAGTCCTTTGCCCAATTTTTCATTGGGTTGTTTGTCTTCCTGGAGTGGAGTCATGTGAGTTCTTTGTATATTTTGGAGATCAGGCCCTTGTCTGAGGTATCATTGGCAAATATGTTTTCCCATACTGTTGGTTCTCTTTGTATTTTAGTGCTGTTTTCTTTAGCCACGCAGAAGCTTTTTATTTTGATGAGGTCCCATTTGTTTATTCTTTCCTTTATATCCCTTGCTTTAGGGGACGTGTCTGTGAGGATGTTCCTGCATGGAATGTCTGAGATCTTCCTGCCAATGTTTTCCTCTAGGACTTTTATGGTGCTATGACTTATATTTAAGTCTTTTACCTACCTTGAATTTATTTTTGTGTATGGTAATCTTTTTCAAAGCCAGTGTTTAGAAAGCATTCACTTTGACAAAAAAAAAAAAAAAATTAAGCTTCATTATACTACTCACATCTCATTTTATCATAGAACCATTCAGCGTTATCTCTATGGAGCTGTATTTTGAAAAAGTGTACAGTGCAGTTCCCACCACTCAAGAGCCTTGTATATGCCTAGAGAAGGTTCAAAGGAAAATGCTTACCAGCTAAACAGTTGCCTGTTTTAGGACCCAAATAAGGACAGCCTCAATCAAGTAACTCCCATCCCTTCTCCCAAATTCCAAATGTGTATTAAAGAGACATTTCAATAATTCAGGGAGATTCACAAGTTAATTATAACAAAAAAGCTTAATGGGGGAAAACAGCTAATTTCTCTCCCTATTTAAATAATAAAAGCTATGATTTTATGGAAAATCAATGAAAATGCCAGATAAATATCTGCGGTGTGAATTGACAAAAATGCATAAGGATGTTCCAATTTCTATGTTAACATTAATTAGTGCCTGCTCTAATATGTTCTTGCCTTTTTAAAATTTAAATGTAAATTAAAATGAATTTTATATTTCAGATCCTCTCTTTCTTATTGACAAATAAGATAAGAGGAACATATCAGCAGAGACTAGGTCTTCCCATAAGCCATTAGCAGCATGATACTGCATAATTATTATGGGATAAAGATTAAACAGTAAAGCTAAAAAGCCCTAATAAAAACATATTCAGATAAGAACTAGACCATCAGGGGGGATGTAACAACAGATATATATCCTAACTGAAGCCTGAACTACAACTTCCTATACCTCCTCAGTGACTTTGATCCAACAAACTTTTATTGAACACCAATTTTTCCAGGCAATGTGAGGTGCAGGGAACACAAATATGAAGACAAATCACAATCCCATCTTTCAGAGTTTGGTTATTCTATGGCCACCAATGTTTCTCTAAGTTATATATTTACATAAAGCTTATACTGTACTGTCCAATATAAGCACATCTAGTCACAAGTTCCAATATAAATTTGCACTAGTCACATCTCATATGCTCAATTAAACTAAACACATTTCAAATGATCAATAGGCACATGTGGTTAGTCACTACCAACCACAGTTGTACTGGACACACATGCATCATGATATATGGTTGCAGAGATACAAAGAAATAACAGTTGCATCATCACAGAAAGTTCTACTGTACAGACTTGCTCAGACACTAAATAATTGGTCTCCATCACTTATTGATCGTATGACTATGGAAAACATTTAGTTAGCCTGTGGGCCTATTTGGCCATAGACACAACCAAAATGTCCCTTCAGGAGAAAAAGCCTAAATGCGTATGACTTATCCACTCAAAAGAACACTATGGAGCAATTAAGAAAGCAAATTACATCAATGTGTAATAATGCACAAGATCACAATGTAATATTGATAGGAATAAAGCAGGCTGGACTAAAAAGTACACAATGTGATACCATTTGTATACAATTCACAGTCATATGAAAATCTACCACATTTTCTACAATCTTAAATACACAAATATATAGAAAACTACATTGACCAAACAGATAAAGGTAGTTATCCCTATGGTAGTGGTCAAAGGGGATTTTGCCCAAATATAGAACAAGCTAGTTTAGGATAAGGTATTAATATTTCCTTACTAAGAGAAAGATGCTACCCTATTCGTACTATTCAGGTACCAATAAAAGTACTTTGAGTATTTTAAAATATGATTTAGATATATAAGACTTGACATCCAAAGATTCTAGGCTAAGCACTATAAATATAGTTTATGTCGTATTTATAAGTTTCTGTAGTAGTGTAAAAATCTACAGAGTCAAGCAAACACAATTATTACCTATTCTCTGTACCCCTCAGGTCACTCACTCTGGGGAAACCATGGCATGAGCTACTCTATAGAGAGGCCTATGTGGCAAGAAACCAAAGTCTTCAGCCCACAGCCCTGGAAGTGAGCTTGTAAACAGACTCCCTTCCACATTGGGCCAGTGCTGGACTGTGTACCACAGCACAACAGCAGTGATGGCCTGTCACTTCCATGGTTAGGTTATAAAAGACAGTGATCCACTCGTGTGCTTGCTCATCACTCACTCTGGGGGAACCATGTCATGTGCAGCTCTATGAAGAGGCCCCTGGGACCAAGAACTGAAGTCTACTGCCATCACTCAGTTGCATGAGTGAACGTGGAAACACATCCTACAGCCATCCTCAAATCATCAAAGACTGCAACACCAGTGACAACTCAACTGGAATCTTGCAGCTGAAGCAGGACCACCCAGCTGAGCTGCTCCCAGATTCCTGATGCTTAGAGTCCATATGAAAAAACACATTAATTGTTTTAAGCTTCCAAGATTTTGGCTAATTTGTTATATAGAAACCAATAACTAATACAGCAAATTTGGCTACACCAGGATGCAGGGACCTACCTTTGCTCGGATAAAAACAACGTAAACAAGATTGTGTAGGAGGCAATATTTAGAAATGATTAATAACAGACAACCTTTTTGAGCACCTTCATGATTTCCAGATACACCATTTGCATATAAATTATTCTGTGAATTACAAGCAATCTCATCTACTCATTGAAACAGGTTTCCCAAAGGACTTCCCTAGGAAAATACTTTCCTTGAGTTCTACTGTTTGGTGCATGTGCTTCAAATAATCAGTTTAAAAAGATTCCATAATAGTCTGATTTTTAAACCATAGAGATAGGCCTCCCACAAAATAACCTTTATATTATTCTGAATTTTTTATGCCTTTCCTGGTCATATTATCTACTATCTTAAATATCAGTGGGAGCAAAATTCAATTACTGAAAGAACAAAGTTCCATTTGTAAGACATATAAAAGAATAACCAGTACCCAGAGAATCAAACCACTAGCATGAGAGTTTTCAATCTACTACTGAAAAGCAAAAATATGAAGGAAGTAATTAAAACTATAAACTTAATTAAATTTTCACAAGAGTGTTGATTTCCCATAGGTAGTTGTATACAATTATAAAATAAAAATAATAATAGTAATAGTGACTTCTGGCCAAAATGGAGGTATAGGCAGATACACTTTGCGCCCTCGCAAAACCAAAAGAAGGACAACGAATTTAAAAACAAAACAAAACCAAAAAACCAAAATAGCCAGAAAATCAAACTGGCAAACTAGAAGTCCAACCAAGGAGTGAAAGAAGAAATATTCATCCAGACTGGTAGGAGGGGCAAGATATGGGCAGCTGGGGCAGAGATAACACACAGCAAGGCAGCAGCTGGCAGTCCCACATTTGCAGATAAACCATAAGGAACAACTGGGGAGTGAGACAGACCACGCAACCCAGGGTTCCAGTGCAGGAAAATAAAGCCTCAAAACCTCTGTCTGTAAAAATTTGCAGGGGTTGAGGAGGTGGGAGAAACTCCCAGCCTCAAGGAGAGTTCATTGGAGAGACCCATAGGGTCCTAAGAACACACGCAAACCCGCCCACACCAAATCAGCATCAGAAGGGCCCAATTTGCTTTTAATTAGCAGTGGAAATGACTGAAAGCCAGCCTAGAGCCAAGCAAGCAGCATTGTTCCCTCTCTGACCACTCCCTCACATACAGTGCCACAACTCAGCAAAGTGTGTTGCCTTACCCTGGCAAATACCTAAGGCTCTGCCCCTTACAAGATATCAGGTACACCAAGACAAAAAAAATATGGCCCAAATGGAAAAATACATCACATCTTCAGAAAAAGAACTAAGCAATGAAGAGATAACCAACCTATCAGACTCAGAGTTCAAAACATCGATAATCAGAATGCTCACAGAATTGATTGAGTATGGTCTCAAAATAGAGGAAAAAGCGAAGGCTATGCAAAGTGAAATAAAGGAAAATACACAAGGAACCAACAGTGATGGGAAGGAAACCAGGTGTCTGTTGGGAACCGCCCTGCCTGGTTTCAGAGGCTGTAACCCCCCATGGTTAAGGCTGAGTCAGAGTTGGGACCATAAGCCACTAAGGAGACAAAGCTTATCTCCCTGGCAGGTGTGCCACCCCTGCCCACTTCACCCTGCTTGTCCCTGAGCTTGGCCAGTTAGCCAATGACGGGTAAGAATCCTCAAGGGAGGATCAACCTAAGACAGGTTCTGGTCAACAGGAATAAACTTGCAGGGAAGGACTCAGGGGGCTGTGGAAAAAGGGGGTGATGGACCCTCACCCCTCGGCTTTGAAATAGCCTGAGTCCTCATTCTGTCTGCAAGAAGTCTCCTAATCTCTTGGCTGCCTTACTTCCCTTGCCTGACTTAAGCCTGAAGCAATAACAGAGAGCAGTGCAGTCCTGTGCTGGGAGGGGCGGATTCCCTGGGAAATCAGGCCTAACAAAAATACATACATTCCTGTGAAACCTACTTAATTTGTACCCTCAGTTTAAAAGATAAGGGTCCAGACCTGAGATGAGTCTGGCACCTAAAATTTTATGGCCCTCTAACTAATTGGCTATAACTCAGAATAAGCCCTCAAAGTTCTCTGTAAATCCTGTTTTGTTTAACCCTTACTGGCTGACAATGATTGATGAGCTTTATCTGTATTCCTATGCAAATGAACCTAATAAAAGCCCCTGGAGAGAGAGGCTCTGGGCCCTTCTCCTTTGAGGAAAATGGCCACCTCTCCTCCCCAAGCAGACCATGTCTTGGTAGTCTTATTCTTCATCCGTGGCGGACCAGGGGGCTGCGTTAAAGCCCCCCCGACAGGTCTCAATTCAAGGATTTGGAGCAGAAGAAAGAAATAAACATATTCAACCAGAACACAATGAAGAAACAAGAATTTTAAAAAATGAGGAAAGGCCTAGGGACCTGTAAGACAACTTTAAACAGTCCAACATCCGAATCATAGGGGTGCCAGAAAGAGAAGAGGAAGAGCAAGACATTGAAAACTTATTTGAAAACATAATGAAGGAAGACTTACTTCATCATGGAAGTCTTCAATATGGCAAAGGAAATAGACTTCCAGGAAATCCAGGAATCTCAGACAGTCCCAAAGAAGCTGGACCCAAGGAACACACACCAAGGCACATCATAATTACATTACCCAAAATTAAACATAAGGACAGAATCTTAAAAGCATCAAGAGAAAAGGAGACAGTTACCTACAAAGGAATTCCCATAAAACTATTGGCTGATTTCTCAAAAGAAACCTTGCAGGCAAGAAGGGGCTGGAAAGAAGTATTCCAAGTCATGAAAGGCAAGGACCTACATCCAAGATTATTCTACCCAGCAAAGCTATCATTTAGAATGAAAGGGCAGATAAATTGCTTCTCAGATAAGATAAATTTAAAGGAGTTCATCATCACCAAGCCCCTATTATATGAAATGTTAGAAGGACTTATCTAAGAAAAAGAAGATCAAAACTAGGAACAGTAAAATGACAACAAACTCACAACTACCAACAACTGAACCTAAAAATCAAAAACACAAACAAACTAAGCAAACAACTAGAACGGGAACAGAATCACAGAAATGGAGATCACATGCAGGGTTATCTGTGGGGAGTGGGTGGGGGGAGAATGAGGGAAAAGGTACAGGGAATAAGAAGCATAAATGGTAGGTACAAAATAGATGGGGGTAAGTTAATAATAGCATAGGTAATGGAGAAGCCAAAGAACTTATATACACAATACATAGACATGAACTAAGGGGTGAATGCTGGTGGTAGAGGTGCAGCAGAATAGAGGGGAATAAAGGGGAGAAAAAATGGGACAACTGTAATAACATAATCAATAAAATATACTTTAAAAATAATAATAATAGTAATTCTACTGTCAGTAGTAACAGGGCTTTAGCACTGAGTAAGCAGAAAAGCGATGACTGGGAAAAACTGTTGGGAAGATCCTTCTCTGGTCTCCAACTGCAAATAAGCCCCTCCGGTAATCATTCCCTGACAGCTGACTAGCCATTTATGGGGCCCAGTGTGAATTCATCCTATGTCCTCTCCCACTGACTGCCCTCCCTGGTGTCCACTGTCTCAGTTTGCTCAAACTGCGATAAGGAAATACAGATGTGGTAGCTTAAACAACAGATAATTTCTCATAGTTCTGGAGGCTAGAAATCCAAGATCAAGGTACTGGCTAATTCAGTTCCTGGTGAGAGCTCTCTTCCTAGTTCTTAACTACCACTTTCTAACTATGTCTTCACATGGAGATAAAGTGCTCTGGTGTCTCTTCTCCCTTTTTTATAAAGACATCAGCCCTATCAGGTTAGGCCCCACCCTGATGACCTCATTTAACCTTTACCACCTCCTGGTAGATCCTATCTCCAAATACAGTTGTATTGGGGTTTAGGGCTTCAACATATGAATTTGGGGAGGGGTGACACAGATCCCAGCCAGCAGGATCTGCTGTTGTGGCCGCAATATGCAAATACACACGGACTACAGAAATCCTGTGGAGTAAATGGGGCTGCGTGGCCGCTCTCCAAGTTAGAGAGAGGGCCCCTGACCTCCGCCTGGACAGGCTTTTATTGTTTTTCTGGGTACATTACATCGAGGGTGATCCTCATTTACCATGCACAGGTTTACCACAGGTGATTACTTTTTAAGGGCGACAAAGGACAGAACACTGCTAATTACTGCAAAGACAAGGATGTTACAGCTCAAGGGGAAAGCTGCTCACACTCCATACTTGGGTGGTTTAGCACAGATTTTAGGAAGATGAAGATACTCAGTAAACATGTGCTGCCTCAATTCAGGGTGAGGGAGTTTTAGCAAGAGCAAGTCTCATAGCAGCTTGGCTATAATGCAGGCATGATTTCCCACGGGAGAACCTATCCATGGATGTGGGTCCTGCCTGCCAAC
Organism: Desmodus rotundus; assembly: GCF_022682495.2. Classification (NCBI taxonomy): domain Eukaryota; kingdom Metazoa; phylum Chordata; class Mammalia; order Chiroptera; family Phyllostomidae; genus Desmodus; species Desmodus rotundus. Next base: position 74,206,098 of record NC_071394.1, on the reverse strand, counting down.
CTCGCTTCCCACTGGCTTTTCCAAGTGGGGGCTGAGCCACATTTCCCATGCTTGGAACGGTTCCCCACAGAGGGGGACACAAACCTTCAGTAACTTCCATCATACCTTAATTAGAAGGCAAAAGGTTGTCAAGGAACATGTATAAAGGGCCCATGGACAAAGCTAAAATGGGGAAGTTTTGAGGGTGGGAGGTGCTGGTGGGTAAGGATGGGAATAGTGGTGGCGGGAAAACACAAACAACTGTACTTGAATGACAATACAATAAATAAATAAATAAATAAATAAATAAATAAATAAAGCTGCTATTAAAAAAAAAAGATTTCAAATGATCCCTGGGGAATCTATTATGAAAGTAGCTTTAGGGTGGGCAGGATGGAGTTGAGTGAAGGGGCAGAAATGGGACAACTGTAATAGCATAATCAATAAATATATCAAAAAATTTTTTTTTAAAAAGTAGCTTTAAACCTGATTAAGAAAATAAAAGAAAAATACTTTAGTAACTTCTTAGAATAGTCAAGAAATGATTGGGACATTTATTAATAATGTAATTTGCTTAGAATTTTGTTGCTATATAGATACCATCAATAAATGCAAATGAATTTTTTTTTTTTGGTATTCAAACGTGTCTCTGAAAAATCAGCTTGCCTGGTCTAGTATTTTATTCATTTATGAAGCACCAACTACTACACTTTATTGATTTTAAGATATGTATTTTTTTCATTTTTTAACATGTCAAGAGGTGTCACAACTGAGGGCATCTCACCATTATAATTGGCATTGCTTTTCTTATAAATACAGAAAATAGCTGTGCATCTCAAAACTGACAGCATCATGGATTTAATAAAATATGGTAGGTTGCAATCACTGTTCTAAATTCTTTACAAATATTGTCCTAGTAATTTTATTAAAGTGCTATGATGTAGGTAGTATTTTATTTGTGCTTTACATTTAAAAAATATACAAAAATTAATTTACCCAAGGTCACACAACTAGAAATTGGAAAGGGGTAATATTTGAACACACACAGTGTCTATGTTCTCATAGAATAAGGGGAAGGAGAAGTGAAGTAGCTAATATTACCCCAAGTAGAGCCAAAAATGGCATCTCCACCTCAGTAAGTCAAAACACATGGTTCGGCTTTCCACTGGAAACATCTTTCCTACTTGAGACAGTGTTTATTGGTCTCTATATAAAGAGCCTTTCCAGAATTTGTGTATTGTTTGGCACTGGACAATAATTTTTGAACAAGGATGTGCCTTGAATCTTTGTAATCTACAACTCCTCACCTAGAAGATAGGGACTCAGAAACAGGTACTTAAAGTTGCTCAAAACATGATGGCAGAAAATAAGTATCCAGTATATGTTATGCACAGAAATCACTAATTATACTCACTTGAGCAACTAGTTTTATAACATTGTATTAGTCAGAATTCTCCAGTGTAGCAAAACAAATAGGTTATGAGTAGATATATAAAAAGAGGATTGAGAGGGGAGGAGAGGGGAGGGGAGGAGAGATAGGTTGATTGATTATGGAGGCTGGCAAGACCCAAGATCTGCAGGGTGAGTTGCAAGCTGGAGGCTTAGAAGAGCTGACATTTTAGTTCCAGTCTGAGTCCAAAGATCTGAGACCCAGGGGAGCTGATGGTGTCACTCAAGTTTAAAAGCCATCGGGATCAACAACCAGCCAATGTTTCAGTTTGCATCCAAAGACATAAAAAGACTGATGTCCCAGTTCAAAGGCAGGAAGAATTCTCTTACTCAAAAGATAGTCAGGGTTTTTGTTCTATTCACACCTTAGAGTGATTGGATGAAGCCCAGTCCCTTTAGGGAGGGCAATCCACTTTACTCTAAACACCTTCCAAGACATCTTCACAGAAATGCCCAGAATCATGTTCAACCAAATAGATGGGTGTTCCCATGGCCCAGTCAAGCTGGCATATAAAATTATCCATCACAAACACCACAGCTATGTAGCATAGTGTTGCTGCATGGGGAAAAAAATGAAAGCTGAGACCTAGTGGCTTTCTGGTAATCTTTAAAGAGGTATAGGAGAGATGCCTTGTTCAACAGCTTAGTACCAGAGACTGGCCGTTTCCATAAATTCACTTGAAACAGTGGTGCATTTTCCATTTTAAAAAGCAGGGAATAGGACTTAGAATCAAGATGGTGGCGTAGGTAGACACACTGTGCCTCCTCGCACAACCAGAACTGACAGAAAATTGAATGGCAAGGAAGTGCGACACCAAGGAAATAAAAAATAACATTCATCCAGACCGGTAGCAGGGGCGGAGACAGGCACCGGGGTGGAGAGGACTCGCGTGGCCATGGTGGGACCAAGACTGGCAGAGTGTGGGACGAACAGGGCAGGCAGTCTGACCACTAGCAGGCCCTGCGGCCCCACATTCACTCACAGATAAACCGAGAGGGCCGGACTCAAAGTGGTGGAGAACGGGGCAGGCAGAGTGGCGGGTAGCACCCCGCGGCCCCACATTCGTGCACAGATAAACTGGACAAACGGCAGGGAGTGAAGCAGACTGTGTAACACAGGGCTCCAGTGTGGGGAAGTGAAGCCTCAAACCTCTGATTGAAAACGCCCCTGGGGGTTGGGGCAGCAGCAGGAGAGACTCCCAGCCTCACAGGAGAGGTTGTTGGAGAGACCCACATGGGCGTAGAGTGTGCACAGCCCACCCCCTCGGGAACCAGCACCAGAGGGGCCATTTGATTGTGGGTAGAGGAGGGAGTGACTGAGATCCGGAGAAGAGTGGAGCAGACGCCATTGCTCCCTCTTGGCCCCTCCCCCATGTACAGAGTCACAGCACAGCAACCAGCACTACCCCGCCCCAGGGAACACCTAAGGCTCCGCCCCTTTAAGTAACAGACACGCCAAGACAAAAAAAAAAATCGCCCAAATGACAGAACACTTCAAAGCTCCAGAAAAAATACAACTAAGCAAGGAAGAGATAGCCAACCTATCGGATGCACAGTTCAAAACACTGGTTATCAAGATGCTCACAGAATTGGTTGAATTTGTTCAAAAACTAGATGAAAAATGAAGCCTATGCTAAGAGAAACAAAGGAAAATGTAGAGGGAACCAATAGTGATGTGAAGGAAACTGGGACTCAAACCAATGGTGTGGACCAGAAGGAAGAAAGAAACATCCAACCAGAAAACAATGAAGAAACAAGAATTCAAAAAAATGAGGAGAGGCTTAGGAACCTCCAGGACATCTTTAAACATTCCAACATCCAAATTATAGGGGTGCCAGAAGGAGAACAGGAAGAAGAAAAAATTGAAAACTTATTTGAACAAATAATGAAGGAGAACTTCCCTAATCTGGCAAAGGAAATAGACTTCCAGGAAATCCAGGAATCTCAGAGAGTCCCAAAGAAGCTGGACCCAAGGAGGAACACACCAAGGCACATCATAATTACATTACCCAAGATGAAACAGAAGGAGAGAATCTTAGAAGCAGCAAAAGAAAAGGAGACAGTTACCTACAAAGGAGTGCCCATAAGACTGTCAGATGATTTCTCCAAAGAGACCTTACAGGCAAGAAGAGGCTGTCAAGAAGTATTCCAAGTCATGAAAGGTAAGGACCTACATCCAAGATTATTGTATCCAGCAAAGCTATCATTTAGAATGGAAGGGCAGATAAAGTGCTTCCCAGATAAGGTCAAGTTAAATGAGTTCACCATCACCCAGCCCTTATTATATGAAATGTTAAAGGGATTTATCTAAGAAAAAGAAGATCAAAAATAAGAACAGTAAAAATGACAGCAAACTCACAGTTATTAACAACCACACCTAAAACCGAAACAAAAGAAAACTAAGCCAACAACTAGAACAGGAACAGAACCACAGAAATGGCGATCACATGGAGGGATATCAACAGGGGAGTGGGAGGGGGATAGAGGGGGGAAAGGTACAGAGAATAAGTAGCATAAATGGTAGATAGAAAATAGGGGGAGGGTAAGAATAGTATAGGAAATATAGAAGGCAAAGAACTTATATGTATGACCCATGGACATGAACTGTAGGGGAGGAATGTGGGAGTGAGGGGGTTGGCAGGATGGAGTGGAGTGAAGGAGGAGAAATGGGACAACTATAATGTCATAATCAATAAATATATTTAAAAAATACATTATGGTATATCTACACAATAGAATACTACCCAGCAGAAAGAAAGAAGGAGCTCCTACCCTTTGTGACAGCATGGGTGGATCTGGAAAGCATTTTGCTAAGTGAAATAAGCCAGGCAGTGAGGGACAAATACCATATGACCTCACCTTTAACTAGAACCTAATCAACAAAACAAACAAGCAAACAAAATATAACCAGAGACATTGAAATTAAGAACAATCTGACAGTAACCAGAGAGGAGGTGGGAGGGGATAATGGGTGGAAGAGTGGAAGGGTTTTCAGGAACAACTATAAAGGATACATAGACACAACCAGGGGGGATGGAAGCAAGGGAGGGTGGTGGGGATGGCTGGGGTGGGGAAGTGGGGGGTGTGGTGGAGGGTAAATGCAGACAACTGTAATTAAACAACAATAAAGTAATTTTTTAAAAATACAATAAAAAAGTGAAGACCTTTTTGTACACCAACAATGAAATATCAGAATCAGAAATCAGGGAAAAAATCCCATTTGCTATAGCAACAAGAAAAATTAAGTACCTATGAACAAACCTAACCAAGGAGGTAAAAAACTTGTACTTAGAAAACTGCACAACACTGAAGAAATTAAGGAAGATACAAATAAATGGACGTATATACTGTATTCATGGAGTGAAAGAATTAACATCATCAAAAGTAAGAACAAACTGACCTTAACCAGAGGGGTGGTGGGAGGAAATAATGGGGGAGAAAGGCAGAAGGTTTGTCAGGAACATGTATAAAGGACACATGGACAGAGCCTTAGGAGGTAGTATAGGGGGTAGGAGATGGGGAGAGCTGGGATGGGGAGAGTAGTGGGGGGGGGGGAATGGAGACAACTGCACTTGAACAATAATAATTTTTTTAAATATCCATACTACCCAAAGCAATTTATATATTCAACACAATCCCTATTAGAATACCAATGACATATTTCACAGATTAGAACAAACATTTCAAACATATATATATATGGAACCATAAACAACCCCAAATAGCTGCAGAAATTTTGAGAAAGAAGAACAAAGTAGGAGGAATCACAACACATGATACCAAAATACATATCAAGGCCACTGTAATAAAAACACTCTGGTAATGGCATAAGAATAGACACATGGAAAAGAATAGAGACCCCAGAAATTAACTCATGACTCTGTAGTCAATTAAATTTGACAAAAGGAGAAGAAGCATAAAATGAAGTATAAGTAGTTTCTTCAACAAATGGTGTTGGGAGATCTGGACAACAACATGCAAAAAAATGAAACTCGACCACCAACTTACACCATACACAAAAATAAACTCAAGATGGATAAAAGACAAATGTAAGTCACACCACCATAAAAGTGCTAGAAGAGAAAATAGGAAAATCTCTGAATTTCCATGCAGCAATATTTTCACCAATATGTCTCCTAGAGCAAGGGACATAAAAGAAAGAACAAAAAAATGGGACTTCATCAAAATAAAAAGCTTCTGCATGGCTAAAGAAAACATTGGCAAAATGAAAAGGGCACCAAAATGTGAAAACATATTTGCAAAGGATACCTCAGACAAAGCTCTGTTCTCCAAAATATATAAGGAACTCACAAGACCCCACTCCAGGAAGACAAACAATTCAATTATAAAATGGGTAAAGGATCTGAACAGACACTTCTCCAAGAAGGATATAAAGAGGGCCTAGAGACAAATGAAAGGATGCTCTGCATCTCTACCATCAGAGAGATGAAATTAAAACCACAATGAGATACCACTTCACACCACTGAGAATGGCCATCATAAACAAAGCAACAAACAACAAGTGTTGCAGACGTTGTGGAGAAAAGGGAACCCTAGTACAGTGTTGGTGGAATGCAGACTGGTGCAGCCACTATGGAAAACAGTATGGAATTTCCTCAGAAAACTAAAAATGGAACTGCCTTTTGACCCAGCAATTCCACTGCTAGGATTATACCCTAAGAACCCTAAAACACCAATTCGAAAGAACCTATGCACCCCAATGTTCATAGCAGCACAACTTACAATAGCCAAGTGCTATAAGCAACCTAAGTGCCCATCAGCAAATGAGTGGATCAAAAAACTGGTACTGGAAAGCATTACACTAAGTGAAATAAGCCAGGTAGTGAGGGACAAATACCATATGATCTCACCTTTAACTGGAACATAATCAGCAAAAGAAAAAAAGCAAACAAAATATAACCAGAGACATTGAAATTAAGAACAATCTAACAATAACCAGGGGGGAGTGGGGAGGGGATAGTGGGGAGAGGTGTCTATAGGAGCTACTATAAAGGACACAAGGACAAAATCAAGGCGGAGGGTAGAGGTGGGGGAGGAAGGTGGGACTGGCTGGGGTAGGGTGGAGGGATGGGGAGAAAATGCAGACAATTGTAACTGAATTAAATAAATAAATAAATAAATAAATAAATAAATAAATAAAAACTGGTACATTTACACAATGGAATACTATGTGGTAGAAAGAAAGAAGGAGCTCCTGCCCTTTGTGACAGCCTGGATGGATCTGGAGAGCATTATGCTAAGTGAAATAAGCCCAGCAGTGAAAGACAAATACTATATGATCTCATCTATAAGTGGAACCTAATCAACAAAACCAACAAGCAAGCAAAATATAACCAGAGACAGTGAAATAAAAAACATACTGACAGTAACCAGAGGAGCGGGAGGAGGGGTGTACTGGGCAAAAGAAGGAAGGGTGGTCAAGGAACATGTATAAATAACCCACGGACAAAAGCCAGAGGGTAGTAGGAGGACTGAGGGTTGGAGGTGGGACTGGGTGGGACAGGGGAAAGTGGTGGCAGGGAAATGGAGACAACCGTACTTTAACAATAAATAAATAAATAAATAAACAAAGCAAGCAAGCTTTATGATTTAAACTATTAGAGCAGTTGTAAGGGAAGATATAATCTTTCATGTAAATTATTATAGTATATATTAATTATTAGGACACTTTTTAAAATATGCATCAAAATTTTAAATGCTCATGCCTGATTATTCAGCAATTCTACTTCTAGTAATTTGCATATTTGCAAAATATACACAAAGACCATGTACAAGGCTGTTCAGACCAGTACTCTGCCATAGTACCAAAAATTTTAAAACAACTTAACTGTCCATCAATAGGGGACTAATTATATAAACTATGCAAGGTCTCCATAATGGAGGAGGGAGATCTATGTTCTATTTCATATATTTTCTATTTCTATTACATGATTAATTAAATAAAGGAAGGTACAGGATGGTATGAAATCGTTCTCTTCTTGTGTCTCAAAAAAGCATAGATAAGTTGGAATGTGCATGGAAAACTACTGAAAGAAATGCAACAAAATGGTAACTATAACTAACCCAAGGTAGGGGAACTTTTGAATATCCTTTGTACTGTTTCAAATTTTACCATGTACATATATTAGCTTTTATAACCATTTTACCTTGACTAATAATGTACTGTACCTTGGTTTTCTACTTTGTAAAATGGTAATACTACTTGTCCAGCTCATCTCCAAAGGTAATTGTGAATATAAAATGACAAAACACGCATGAAAGTGATTTATAAGCTTTATAGAGTGACAATAAACTGCACACAAGTTAGATATTGCTGCTAATCATTATTTTTTAGCTATAAGAAATCATTTTATGACCAAGAATTTACAACAAATATGTCTGAGGAAAATTTAATTTAGGGGGAAATGATGAAAGCTAAGAACATTGCTATAAAATATATCAGTGGAAGAAGACTTTGTCTTTTATTTTGCTTAAGATCAAAGCAGAAAAAATAAAATGGGTCTAGAAAAATATACAAAAGCTCGTACAAGTGCTTTTTAAAAACATTTCTTTGCTAAATAAAAATTTAATCATATATAACATGTTTTAAAATTCTTAAAAATGAAGATAAAAACTCCTAGTGAAGTTCCACAGGCACCTAACAATTACAAGAGTGTCAGTTGAGGCCAAGGTGATCCAAAGAGAAATATGTTCTCTCCATGCTGGGTGAATTTTAAACAGGTGTTTTCTGGTATCAATAAAGCTAATGTTAAGAGGAAATAGAAAAACAATGAGACCTCAGAGTATTCAGCAGACTAAAATTGCAACAAACTAACCCCCTACACTAACTATTAAAAGCTCATTAACTCCCAGCTGTTCATCATTAGGCTGAGAAGAAAGAAGTGCCCTCCCTGTCACATATTTCAACCAAACGGGTTTCATCTCATAAAAGGGAGAGAGTGAAAAGATAAGGAAAAGATAACAATCATAATTATATCACCAGGATGTGGAGAAACCTGTGCTAAATATAATAAATCTCTCCAGCAATAAAGTCAGACCAATGTCCTGAGTCTGCCAGGTGAAGAGGACAGAGAGCACAGGGTGCACGTCCAGGGACATAATGGGACTTGTCCTTGAGCCACCTAGAAATTGGAGTCCCATGACTCACCCACTAGGTTACAGGTAATCTACACTAGAAGCATCCATACCTGCGAAGAGAATATTTTTTCACCATGTTACTCACTGTGGTGCACAGTCCTTGACTACAACATTAAACAAAAGAGGCAGAGGAGCACACAGCAGACCTAAAGTGATCTGCGCACGAACTACCATCTTCAGTCCATGGTTGGGATCAGCTCCTCAATAATATATTCATATTCAATAATATGATCATAAATATACACAAATTTTCACCTGCAAGGGGATCAGCTCCTCAACCCTGTTGTTCAAGGGTCAAATGTATGGTTTTCCTTAAAGAGTGATGGAGTGGAGTTGCTTTTTTTACGATAAAGCTTCTAGGCCAACGCTCAAACACTGGCAACATGTAACCTGATTCCAGCCCACTGGGTATTTTATTTAGGTCAGGGTGGATTTAAAAATTAATTTTTTAGTTCTTAATATTTAAAAGTCAAAAGATGTAACTCAATGGTTTATCTCCAGCTTGTCTTGACAATTTGGAAGATTGCAGTGCTAGATTACATTTACATATTTCAATTACATATAGGTCCTAAGATATTTGAGATTTTTTAAACCTCTATTATAGCCCCAGAAGAGTGAAAATTTTTAAATAAAATACAATTTTCCCAAGAGAAATCCCACGCTGTGGTGTAGCACATGGCTACTCTCTTTCATCTCTTTACAGCAGCATCTCTGTGCTGTAAACCAAACCTCACCTATCTGGCTGCATTACTTCATTCTTTACCACCTTTCTCTCTCACTACCATGGTCACACTGGCCTCTCCTTGCTACTTCTCAAGCATGCCAGTCACTTTCTGCCTCAGGACATCTGCACTTGCTGTTCCCTTCCCTGATATCTGGGGAACATTTTTCCCCAGATATCAGGGCAGGTTCCCTCACCTGACTTAAGCCTCTACTCCAGCATTTCCTTCTCAGGGAAGTCATCCTTGAGTTTACAATTGAAAAGTCCTTTTCTGACCCCCACTTTATTTCCCCTCATAGAACTCATAACATCTGTCACATTATGCTTCATGTTTATTTGTTGGCTATCTCCCAACATACATGATATTAGATTGGAGGGCAAAGATATTTTCCTGTTTTTGTTCACTGCATTGTCATCAATTGTGTGATGGATATCAGTGCCAGTCACATAGTAGGCGCCAAAGAAATAGCCACTGGAAAATTAAATTTGTTTATCAGGAAGCAAAATAAAAGCACATACTCAACATATAACCACACACATCAATGAACTATGGTGACATCACACTCTAAATGAGAGCACAATTCATCTGTAGCCAACTTTCCCTACAAGAAAGGCTGGAGTATATTCTTCAGATTGAAGGGAAATTATATTACAGGGATGTATGGAAATTTATCAATGAAGAGCAACATAAATGGTGAATAACTGAGGAAGTATAGTCTATTTTTCTCCTGTTGAAAGCAAAACTTATAACATTATCTGGTAAGGTTTTCAATGTATGTTGATGTAATATATTTGAGAACTATAATATAAGGAAGGAGAATAAGAGGATGTATATGCTTGTAAGGCTTTTCCACATTTTGCCCAATGCATCAAAACATTAACTCTAAAGGAGACTGTGGAAGATTAGATACCCCTGCAACAACCATTAAAAAGTATACAAAGAAATACAGCCCAAAATGCAATAGATAAATTCAAATAGAATATTAAAATGTATCCATCCCTGGCTGGTGTGGCTCAGTGGATTGAGTGCTGGCCTGTGAACCAAAGGGTCACTGGTTCAATTCCCAGTCAGGGCACATGCCTGGGTTGTGGGCCAGGTCCCCAGTAGGGGGTGAGCAAGAGGCAACCACACATTGAAGTTTCTCTCCCTCTCTTTCTCCCTCCCTTCTCCTCTAAAAATAAATAAATAAAATATTTTTTAAATGTATCGAAATAACCTAAAAGAATGCAAGAAAGGGGGAAAAAGAAACATAAAAACAGAAGTGACAAACAGAAAACAAAAAAATAAAATGGTAGACCCAAACTCTAAGTATATCAATAATTACACTACATATAAATGATCTAAACACACTAATTAAAAGAGATTATCAGGTTGGATAAAATAAGCATACTCATAATTTAATAAAATAAGAAAATAAAAAGAATCCTCCATGTGTTAAGGAAAAGGATCGTGCAAAGTATACTCAAGTGACTTACACAATAAATTCTCAGGTGAAATATCAATGTCACATTCATATGGAGTGGGAATCCCTGAATTAATTCTGTGAATGACCTCATATCAGACATAAATGCAGAGCATCACAACCAAAAAAACATCTGTTACAATGCCACAGTAATAAAGCAAAATGGCTGCAACCATTGGATCTGCAAAGTTGGGGCAAACTGGGGAAAGCATTACCCAGAAGCAGTGAAAAACTAAGAGGATCTCCCCCACCATTTATACCACCTCAGCACTAATAAAGGCAAGAAGTGAGCCTTGGGAACCCTGCTTTGGTAATTCTGGTGCTGTGGCATCCATGCCCACTTCAAACAAGCACAATGATTTCTTTTTGAAGTACAATATTTATGACAACTTACAATGTGTGTAGTGGCTTAGTGGGATGAAAAAGCATATGTACATGGATGGAAACTCAGAGACATATGACTGAAAGGTGAAGACACATGGTAGAGAACTAACAAAGGTCACTTGTCTGGAGTCATCTCCTTAATATGGATTAATCTCAGGCCACATGGTCCACAAAAAAGCTCCATCCTAACCTCCTGACTATACATGGCCCAGGGGCCAATGCTCACACTGGTCTTGCTCTATGCTCAATGCAAGGGTTATGAGTTGAATTGTGTCCCCAATAGATACGTTGAAGTCCTAAACCACATTCACCAGTGCCTATGAATGTAAATTTGTTTGGAAATAGGTCTTTGCAGATATAATCAGGTTAAAATAAAGTCTAATCTAATGTGATCAGCCTCCTTATAAAGAAGAGTAAGGCCATGTGAAGACAGAGACACAATTGTGTATCAATGGAGGCAGGGACTGAAAAGCTGGAGCAACTACCCAAGAACTCCTGGAACAATCAGAAGGTGAAAGACGCAAGGAAGGATCCTCGCCTAGGGCCTTCAAGGGGGAAGCATGACCCTGTCAACACCTTAATTTTGGACATCTAGCCTCCAGGCATGGAAGAAAAGGAATTTCTCCTGCTTTAAGCCATCTAATTTGTAGTACTTTGTTATGCCAGCCCTAAGAAACTAACACAGCAAATAGGATATTTCTCTTTGGAACACACCATCATTTAAGGGAGGGGAGAAAGGATAAGGTTTTTAAAATTTTTTTAAAGATTTTATTTATTCATTTTTAGAGAGACAGGAAGGGAGGGTAAAAGAGAATGACAGAAACATCAAAGTGTGGTTTCCTCTTGAGCACCCCCCCACCCAGGGACCTGGCCCACAACCCAGGCATGTGCCCTGACTGGGAATCGAACCAGCAACCCTTTGGTTCACAGGCCGGCACCCAATCCACTGAGCCACACCAGCCAGGGTGGATAAAGTTGTATTTCAATCAGAAGGACCAGACACGTAAGAAATAAACCACATTATGCCTCTGCCTCACTCCGTTGTATGAAACAGGGATCTCAATCTTCAAAGACTATAAAGTAAATGAGAGAAATTACTGCATGACTAATCAGGCACAGAAACAAATGAGAGTCCAGTCTCTATCTGGGGAACAACATATTAATCAACCTTAATTTTTCTTAGAAACATGCCATCAACATTTATCTTGCAAGTTCATTTTACTCATAAAATAAAATGCTGGACTGATACCACATTGTTAAATAGTACTTACCAAGGATAACAGGTTAATGGACAAAAAAAAATCCTTAATTCATCATCATCAGTGGAAGGAAGTTATAAATTATTAATCTTATTTCTAATTTTTAGTTGAGCTCATAAGCTATCATTACAAGGATGGATTTGCTCATTGGCAATCATTTTCTTCACTAATGAATCAAGAAAAAAAATTTGGAAGAGGTAGACTTAAAGTCTCACATTTGGTGGCATAAATCCCAACTTCATGGTCTGAGATTTGGCCTGGACATCAGGATTCTTAAAAGCTCCTCTGGTGATCACAGTATGCAGCAAAGTTTGCAAACCTGTACAACAGACAATAGAATGAAGGAATTTTTCTAACACTAGTATAACGTTATTTCAAATTCCCTATTTCAGATTCCAAATATGACGCACTCATATTCCAAAGATAATTCCTTCAAAGCTTTGAAAGTTTCAGAAAAACAATCAGATCAATTTATGCACTCTTGCCCTATTTTGGTTGACAAATATCTTCTAGGTTCCTAAATTGGTCTAAAGATGACCATGTCATTTTACAATTATTTTTCTTTGTGTGGCAATAATTTTCATCTAAGATGTTTTCAAATTAACTAGATTAAAAGAATAGCAGTTGTTGCAAACAAAATGTGCTCTGAAGATAGATATAACTTTGCTTCTATTCCTAAAGTAACCCAGATCCTTCATCTTAAATTCAAGCAGAATCTCCAACACTAAGTAAAATGAGTTAGATACTTTCATATTTCTGTTAAATTGATGGTCACCTACACACAGGTAAAAAGCCTCCTCAGTCTCTTTATTATCCCAGCACAACTGCAGTACTGCTTCTGCAAGATCAGGGGGTTATACTGTGTCTTAATAGTGGGATTACATTTTCCCTGTGTTTCTGCTTTTTTTATTCTTGACTTCACAAAGCATCTCAACTTTGGCAGGTAAATACACAGGTAGTTAATTGCTCTCTGATTTCAGGGACATAGAAACCAAGCTATCTAAATCCTACTCTGGGAGATAGATCTTCAAAGGAGATCATCTGATTCAATTGAGAAAAAGATGGCATGACCCCAACATTTACTAAATAGAAAAGGAGAATGGACTATTGTTTTTCAATTCCACTAAGCTGACTGCATAATTAAGAAATATATTAGGGCTGATAACCACATTCAGGTGATCACTGGTCTACTGAAAAAGTGCCCTCAGTTTTAATTGCTTGCTTGCTTGCAGTTCATTCAAGGGTTTGGTTTTGCAGCAAACTGTTTCGGATAAACAATCTTTTTGATTGCTCATAGTTTGGCAGCCCAATTTGGAAATCCAATTGCCACTTATGCAATGATTAGTCAAAAAGCTAAATGGCATTTTAATTTTGAGCTTATATATGAGCAAGAGAACATTAAAAACATTTAGCATGAATCAATGTTCTCTCCTGTAAAAATTAGTGGAACTTCATGGGGAATAACAATTAAAATCTTTTGAAAAAGGAATGAATGAAACTTTGAGCCAGTTCTTTAAAAAGGGAGCTGCCATTTTTACTGTTGTACTTGAGTTACGGATTTTTAAAATTGTCAATAAACATAATTTAAAAATTAAAAGCAAATGAGATCCAATATATGGAGCTGAACCAAAAAAAATTTTTTTAACCTTATCATGCATACAAGTTTAATTCACTCTCTAACAATGAATTGAATGTAGGCATATAAAGGGGATTCCAAATCAGATGAAGTACAATTCAGAAAATGCCATCTCTTTATTTGCCAATCTATAAAATAACTCAAGATGTAGCCTTAACTGTGTCTAATGGTGTCATTAAAAATGTGTCAGACACTAGAATTGTAGAGCTGCTCCACTCAATGAGTTCCAACCAGTCATTTAAAAGTGGGCCATTGTCAAAATCAATGGGACATAAACACCTTTTATTCCCTGAGGAGCTGCTAGCATCCTGACCTATGAGACCCCGTGTTTTTTCAAACTCCTCTTTTTGAAATAAAAGGTTTTCTTAAAAATTCTAGTGTCTTTACCAAGTTTTGGTAGGCATATGATGACTTATTTTGGCACTAATGAAAATATGGACTTATGTCATAAAAAGTCACTTTCCAAGAAACCAAGTTAAGGAAAGATGGCACCAAATAATTTTAGACATTTTTCCCTCTACCTACTCCTTGCTGGAGAACTAGTCATGAACAAGAAGAGTGGTTGTTTTCTAACCTGGCTGTTTTCATTTCTTCTCTTATAATTTTAAAAGTTAGATGGCATAAAAGATTAGTGTATTTTACTCATATTAAATATATGAATGACTTTTAAACACATCTATTCTCAATTATATAAAAGTCACTCAGACAGCTGGGCCTTTAGATGGATTTTTTCCTCTTACCCCAACTGACCACAGGTCTGCTCTCCCACCTAGGGAATTCTTCCCACTTTCCATGGTTCCCTCCTTTCTTCACATTGCTTTCAAAATTCCACACTATGTACTGATCTCATTGGTGAGCAGCTTAGGTGGACCTACAGATCTCGGTGCAGCAACTGACAGCCAGGGTGTGTTTGTCAATCATTTGCAGAGGCAGGAGTAATATGCACAGTATATATACCTCAGAAAGCATGCTGTAATCCCATTCTTCAATGTGAACCAATGAAAAAAATGAATAAAGAAATATCAGCCTTAAATGGCACATTAAACCAAATGGACATATCAACATTTACAGAGCCTTTCACCCCAGAACACCAGATTACACATTCTTCTCCAGTGCACATGGAATATTCTCAAGGATAGACCATATGTTGGGGCACAAAATCAGCCTTAAAATTTTTAAGAATGAAACCATACCAAGCATATTTTCCAACCACAATGCTTTGAAATTAAAAATCAGCTGCAAAAAGAAGCCAGTGAAAACCAAAAATAAGTGGAAATTAAACAGCATGCTACTAAAAAAATGACTGCATCACAGGAGAAATAAAATGAGATTAAAGATACATGGAGACAAAAGAGAATGATGACAAAACATATCAAAACTTTTAGGATATAACAAATGCAGTAATAAGAAGAAAGCAATAAGATATACTGTATATCATCACAGGCCAATCTCAACAAACAAAAAAAGTTCCAAATAAACAACCTAACATTACATCTTACAGAACTAGAAAAGAAGACCAAATTCAGTTCAAAGTCAGCAGAAGAAAGGAAACAATTAAATTAAAGCAGGATTGAATGAAATAAACGACAATAGAAAAAGTTAACACAACTAAGAGCTGGTTCTTTGAAAAAATTAATCAAATTGATAAACCTTTTGTTAGACTTACTAAGGAAAAAAGAGAAAAGACTAAAATAAAATCAGAAATGAAAGGGGAGTTATAACCACACCTGAGAAAAACAAAGGATCACACAAGAATACTATGAAAGACTATATGCCACCAAATTCAATAATCTAAAAGAAATGGGTAGGTTCCTAGAAATATATAATCTTCCTAGATTGAATCATGAAGAACTGGAAAATCTAAACAAAGTGATCAATAGAGTATAAATTGAAACAACTATCAAAAATCTCCCGAGAAGTAAAACTCCAAGACCAGATAGATGCCTTCACTAGTAAATTCTAACATCCATTAAAGATTTAATACCTATCCTTCTCAAACTCTTCCAAAAAAATGAAGAAGAAATGCTCCCTAATATATTTTATGAGGTCAATATTACCCTGACCCAAAACCTTGCAAGGATAACACAAAAAATGAAAACTACATACCAATATTTCAAATAAATACAAATGAAAAATTCCTAACAAAATACTAGCAAATCAAATACCACAATAACATTAAAAAGGTGATACATCACAACCAAGTGGAGTTCATTCCAGGAGCACAAGGATGGTTCCATATATGCAAATTGATTAATGTGATACACCATATTAACAAAATGAAGGATAAAAACCATATGATCATCTCAATAATGCAGAAACAGCATTTGACAAGATACAACATCCATTTATCATTAAAATACTCAATAAAATGGATATAGAAAAAAAGTACCTCAACATAATAAAGGTCATATATAACCAACCCTCAGCTAATATCACACTCAATGGACAAAAACTAAATCTTTTCCTCTGAGATCAAGAATAATACAAGGGTGTCCACCCTCATCATTGTTATTGTACAAAGTACTGGAAATTCTAGACATAGCAATCAGTGAGAGAAAGAAAAAAAAAGCATCCAAATTGGGAAAGAAGAAGTAAAATTGTCACTTTTTGCAGGTGACAGGATTCTTCATATAGAAACCTAAAGAATCCACCAAAAAAGTATTAGAAGTATTAACCAAGTCTAGTAAAGTTGTAGGATAAAAAATTAATATACAAAAATCCATTGCATCCCTATACATTAACAATAAAATTTTAGAAAAAAATAGAAATAATTTCTTTTGCAATTGCAAAAAAACAGTAATATACATATTTAATGCAATCCCCATCAAAATCCCAATGGCTTTTTAAAAAGAAATAGAACAAAAATTCATCAGATTGTATGGAACCACGAAGGACCCAGACTAGCCAAAGCAATCCTGAGTAAAAAGAACAAAGTCAGAGGTATCACACTACCTGACTTCAAATTATACTACAGATCTACAATAGTCAAAACAGTGTGGTACTGGCAGAAAAACAGACACAAAGACTAATGGAACAGACATGAAATCCAAGAAATGAACCCATATGAATACAGGCAAATAATTTTCAACAATGGAGAAAAAAACCTTCTTCAATAAACATTACTGAAAAATGGAAAGCCACTGTAAAAAAAATGACTGTTATTTGTCACCATACACAAAAATTAACTCAAAATGGATCAGAGACCTAAATCTAAGACCTGAAACAATCAATTACATAGGAGAAAACATACATACTAAACTTATGGAACTTGGTCTTAAAGATGATTTTAGGAATTTGACCTCAAAGGCAAGAGAAGTAAAAGCAAAAATAAGTAAGAAGAAATAAAGAATACAATATCTGAAATAAAAATTACACTAGAATGAATTACAAGCAGGCTGGATGAAGCAGAGGACCAAATTAGTAAGCTGGAAGACAAGGTAGAAAGAAATACCCAGGTTGAGCAATGCACATAAAAAGAGTCAAAAAATATGGAGATAGCTTAAGGGAACTTCATGACAACATTAAACGCAACAGTATTCAAATCATAGGAATACCAGAAAGAGAAAAGGAGCAAGGTATAGGAACCCTGTTTTAGAAAATAATGACAGAAAGCTTCCCAAAACTGGAGAGGAGAAAATCCACACAAATTCAGGAAGCATAGAGGGTCCCAAGCAAGATGAACCCAAAGAGGCCTACTCCAAGACACATCATAATTAAAATGCCAACTTTGAAAGACAAAAAGAGAATCATAAAAGCAGCAAAGGAAAAACAAGAAGTAACATACAAGAGAGCACCAATAATGCTAGCAGTTGATTTCTCAACAGAAACACTACAGGACAAAAGGTAATGGCAAGAAATATTCCAAATTATTTAAAGCAATGGCCTACAACCAAGACTACTCTACCCAGGAAAGCTCTCACTTAAAATGGAATGTGAAATAAGGAGATTACCAGACAAAAAAAGATTGAGAGAATACACCTCCACCAAATAGAACTGCAAGAACTGCAAGATATGATAATAGAACTGTTTAAGAATAGCCAGAAAAAGAGCAAGAGAGAGGAATGCAGGTACAAAGGGGGAAAAATGAATGAGTACTATCAATAATAGTACCTAAATGTAAATAACTTAAATATAAATGGATTAAATGTTCCAATCAAAAGAAATAGGGTAGCAGAATGGATAAGAAAACATGACCCACACATAGTCTGCCTATAAGAGACCCCCCTCAGAACAAAGACCGAAACAGACTGAAAGTGAAGAGTTCAGAAAAAATATTGCAAGCAAATGGACAGGAAAAAAAGCTGGGGTAGCAATACTTATATCAGACAAAAGGAGACTTCAAAAGAAAGGCCACAAAAACCCCCACAGAAGGACACTTCATAAAACTCAAGGGAACAATCCATCAAGGAGACATAAAATTATAAACATAAATGCACTCAATATAGGAGCACACAAATGTATAAGAAAAATCTGGGAGGACTTCAAATAAAATATAGATAATACCACACTTGCACTAGTGGATTTTAACACCCTACTTTCAAAAATGGATAGGGTTCCAAACAAAATATCAACAAAGATTTTGGAGCATTGAACAAAGTCCTAGATCAAATGGACTTAACTGATATATATAGAACCCTTCATCCCAACGAAGGAAAATACACATTCTTTTCAAATGCATATGGAATATTTAAAAAGACAGGACACATGATAGGACACACAACAAGCCACAACAAATTCAAGAAAACTGAAATCATATCAAGCTTTTTTTCAGCCCACAGGAGACTGAAACTAGAAATCAACCTCAAGGAAAAGACTCAAAAACACTCAAATTCAAGGAGACTGAATAGCATGCTGTTAAACAATGAATGGGTTAAGAATGCAATCAAAGAAAAAATCAAAAAGTTTCTGACAGCAAATGAAAATGAACTCACAACACTCCAAAACTTATGGGACACAGCCAAGGCAGTCCTGAGAGGGAAGTTCATAGTGATACAGGCCTACCTTAAAAAGATAGAAACAGTTCAAACAAACAACCTAACCCTACATCAATAACAAACAAAGCCCAAGTAAGGGGAAGCAAGGAAATAACCAAGATCAGAGCAGAATTAAATGACATAGAGACTAAAAGAAAAATTCTAAGGATCAATAAATCCAGGAGCTGATTCTCTGAAAAGATAAACAAAATTAACAAAGCTTTAAGCAGTCTCATCAATAAAAACAGAGAAAAGTCCCAAATAAATAAAATCAGAAATGAAAGGGGATAGACTACAACTGATACCATAGACATGCAAAGTACTGTGAGAAATTACTATGAAAAAATATCAACAAATTTGAAAACCTGCTTGAAATGCACAAATTTCTAGAAAAATATACTCTCCCAAAACTGAATGAAGAAGCAGAAAGCCTGAACAAACTGAGAGCAGATGGTGAATTGAAGCAGTAATCAAAAAAATCCCAGCACACGAAAGCCCTGAAAGTCCTGAAGGTTTCACAGGAGAAATTAGCAAAATGTTTAAGGAAAAGCTAAGAAACATAGATGCTAAAATCCTCAACAAAAATATTGGCAAACCTCATCCAGCAATACATTAAAAAAATCATACACCATGATCAAGTAGGATTCATCTCAGTGATGCAAGGATGGTACAATATTCTCAAATCAATAAATGTAATACATCACATTAAAAAAAAGGAAAATCAAGAGTCACATGATCATATCAATAGATGCAGAAAAGGCATTTGATAAGGTGCAGCACCAATTTATAATAAAAACACTCAGCAAAATGGGAGTAGAGAAAGCATTCCTCAACATAGTAAAGGCCATATAGGACAGACCTACAGCCAACATCATACTCAATGGATAAAAACTTACAGCTTTCCCACTAAGATCAGAAACAAGGATGCCCTCTCTCACCACTCCTATTCAACATAGTATTGGAAGTCCTAGCCACAGCAATCAGACAAGAATAAGAAATAACAGGTATCCAAATTGGAAAGGAGGAAGCAAAACTCTAATTATTTGCTGATGACATGATAGTGTACACAGAAAATCCTATAGACTTCACCAAAAAACTATTCCACCTAATAAATGAATGTGGCAAAACAGCAAAATACAAAGTCAATATTCAGGAATTGAAGGCATTTTTCTATACCAACAATGAAATGTCAGAAACAGAAATCAGGGGGAAACCCCATTTGCTATACCAACAAGAAAAATAAAATACTTAGGAATAAACTAACCAAGGAGGTAAAAGACCTGTACTCAGAGAACTACACAACACCCAAGAAAGAAATTAAGGAAGACACAAACAAATGGAAGCATGTACCGTGCTCATGGATTGGAAGAATTAATATCATCAAAATGTCCATACTACCCAAAGCAATTCATAGATTCAATGCAATACTTGTTAAAGTACCAGTGATATTTTACAGATATAGAACAAATATTTCAAAAATTTATATGGACCCTGAGTAGCTGCAGCAATTTTGAGAAAGAAGAACAAAGTAGGAGGGATCACAATACCTGATATCATACTGCATTACAAGGCCATTGTAATCAAAATAGCCTGGTACTGGCATAAGAACAGACACACAGACCAATGGAAAAGAACAGAGAGTCCATAAATAAACCAAGTCTCTATGGTCAATTAATATTTGACAAAGGGGGAAGAAGCATAAAATGTAGCAAAAATAGCTTCTTCAACAAGTGGCATTAGGAGAGCTGGACAGCTACATGTAAAAAAATGAAACTCAAACACCAACTTACAGCATACACCAAAATAAATTCAAGGTGGATAAAAGACTTAAATATAAGTTGTGACACCATAAAAGTTCTAAAGGAGCAGATAGGCAGAAAAATCTCAGACATTCCACACAGCAATATTTCCACTGATGTCCCCTAGTGCAAGGGTCATAAAAGAAAGAAAAAACAAGTTGGACTTCTTCAAAATAAAAAGATGCTGCATGGCTAAAGAAAACATCAGCAAAATGAAAAGGGAACCAACTCTATAGGAAAATATATTTGCCAAAGACACCTGAGACAAGGGTTTTATCTGCAAAATATATAAAGAATTCACACAACTCCACTCCAGGAAGACAGACAACCCAATTAAAAAATGGGCAAAAGACCTGAGCAGACACTTCTCCAAGGAGGACATACAGAGGGCCCAGAAATATATGAAAAGATGCTCACCATCACTAGCCATCAGAGAGATGCAGATTAACACAACAATGAGATACCACTTCACACCAGTGAGAATTGCCATCATAAACAAAGCAACAAACAACAAGTGCTGGAGAAGATGTGGAGAAAAGGGGACCCTAGTGCACTGTTGGTAGGAGTGCAGAGTGGTGTAGCCACTGTGGAAAACAATATGAAATTTCCTCAGAAAACTAAAAATGGAACTGCCTTTTGATCTGTGAATTCCATCTCTGGGATTATATCCTAAGAACCCTGAAACACCAATCCATAAGAACATATGCACCCCAATGTTCATAGCAGCACAACTTACAATAGCCAAGTGCTGGAAGCAACCTAAGTGCCCATCAGTAAATGAATGGATCAAAAAACTATGGCACATTTCCACAATGGAATACTATGCAGCAGAAAGAAAGAAGGAGCTCCTACCCTTTGGGACAGCATGGATGGAACTGGAGAGCATTATGCTAAGTGAAATAAGCCAGGCAGTGAGGGACAAATACCATATGATCTCACCTTTAACTGGAACCTAATCAACAAAACCAACAAGTAAGCAAAATATAACCAGAGACATTGAAATTAAGAACAATCTGACAGTAACCAGAGGGGAGGTGGGAGGGGATAATGGGGGCAAAAGAGGAAAGGGTTTACAGAACAACTACAAAGGACACATGGATAAAACCAAGGTGGGGGGGGTAGAATCAGGGGAGGGAGGTGGGGATGTCTGAGGTGGGGGACAGTGGAGGGGGGTAAAGGCAGACAACTGTACTTGAACAACAATAAAATAAAATAAAAATTTATAAAGAACTTATACAACTCAACACCAAATACAAACAATCCAATTTTAAAATGCACAAAGGATCTGAATAGACAGTTCTCCAAAGAGGACCTACAGATGGCCAATAGGCATATGAAAAGATGCTCAACATCACTAATCATCAGAGAAATGCAAGTTAAAACCACGATGAGATACCACCTCATACCTGTTAGAATGGCTATCAATAAATCAACAAATAAGTTGTTGATGAGGATGTGGAGAAAGGGGAACCCTCGTACACTATTGATGGTAATGTAAATTGGTACAGCCATTGTGGAAAGCAGTATGGAGTTACCTCAAAAAATTTTTAATGGCCCTGGCTGGTGTGGCTCAGTGGACTGAGTGCTGGCCTACAAACCAAAGGGTCGCTGGTTTGATTCCCCACCTGGGCACATGCCTCGGTGCCTGGGTTGTGGGGCCAGGACCCCAGTAGGGGGTGCCCAAGAGGCAACCACACATTGATGTTTCCCTCTCTCCCTCCCTTCCCCTCTGTCTAAAAATAAATAAACAAAATATTAAAAAAAATTTTTTTCAATGGAACTGCCTTATAACCCAGTGATTCTACTTCTGTGAATTTATCTGAAGAAACCCAAAACACTAATTTGAAAGAATATATGCATCCCTATGTTCTTGCACCATTATTTACAATAGCTAAGATTTGGATGCTGCCCAAGAGTCCATCAGTAGATGAGTGGATGAAACAGCAAACATACATTTACATAATGGAATACTAGTAGGCCATAAAAAAGGGGGAAATCTTACCTTTTGTGACAGTATGGATGGACCTGGAGAGCATTATGCCAAAGTGAAATAAGCCATTCAGAGAAAGACAAGTACCATATGATTTCACTCATGTGGCAACTAATGAACAAAATGAACTAGCAAGCAAAATAGTGACAGATTCATAGATAGAGAGCAGCAGCCTGACAGCTGTCAGAGGATTGGGGTTGGGTGAGGTGGGTGATGGGATTGAGCAAAAAGGAGAAAAAGAGAGACAGAATTCATGGACACACAACAGTGTGATGATTGCTGGGGAAGGGGGAGTATAAAAAGGTAGGGAAGGGTATAGGTGGCATAAATGGTGGTGGAAAGAGACTTGGGGTGCTGAACACACATGTGTAATAGAATTGATGTACAAATGATGTGTAATAGAATTGTGCACCTGAAGCCTGGATAATTTTGTTAATTAGTATCACCAATAAAATAATTTATTTTATTGAATAAATTCAATAAAAAGGAAAAAAAACCTTTAGGACATGTATCTTTGGCTAATAGCTCGAATGCTTAAGACTTTGCACCAAAATCACTCAGCTAATATCTCCTTTGCTCCTGAACCCCTAGAAACTGTAAGATAATAAATGCATATTGTTTTCAGCTGCTAAAAAAAATAAAATAAAATTAATAAAATGTGACCATTTAAAAGTATGAAGATTAGTCTTACCTCATAGGCCCTGCAGAAGGATGCTGTGGCCAAAGTATGGTCCAAGGACCATACTTTGTAAACCTCTGATTTACATAATTAAGAAAGCTTATTCATAAATTTGAAGAAAAACCCATTGAAGTTTGAACCTCTCCCGTAATCATTCAAATTCTCTATCAAAAATTCCATGTACGGTCATGCACCTCATAACAACATTTTGGTCAACAAGAAACCTCATAGCCATGGCTAGTGTGGCTCAGTGAACTGAGCACCAGCCTGCAAACCAAAAGGTTACCAATTCGGTTCCTAGTTGGGGCACATGCCTGGGTTGTGGGCCAGGTTCCTGGTTGGGTATGTGCGAGAGACCACGAATTGATGTTTCTCTCACACATTGATGTTTGTCTTTCTCTCTTTCTCCCTCCCTTCCCATCTCTCTAAAAATAAATAAAATATTTTTTTAAAAAAGAAAAAAACCTCATATACTATAGTGATCCCTTATGGTTACAATGAAACTGAAAAATCCCTAGCACCTAATAATGGCATAACGTCACAGTACAACATACTACTCACATGTTTGTGGTGATGCTGGTATAAAATACCTACTGTGCTGCCAGTTGTACAAACTACAGCACATCATACTTGATAATGATGATAAATGACTATGTTTCTGGTTTGTGTATTAAATATCCTATACTTTTTATTGTTTTTTTCTAGTTATCAAAAAAGTTTGCTGTGAAACATTATGCCGTGTTACATGGGCAGAAGCCTCAAACATGTGCTTACTGAGTCTCTTCATGGCATCATTTTCTCTTAATTTGATCTCATGTGGTTTTGCATTGTAACATGCTGTACAGGTTAGTAGCCTCAAAGCAGTAGGCTATAACATGTAATCTAGGTGTGTAGTAGGCTAGAGCATGTAAGTTTGTGTGAGTACATTCTGCGATATTCACACAATGATGAAATTGCCTTATGACACGTTTTTCAGAATGTATCCCCATTGTCAAGTGGCACATAACTGCAGTGTTTTCCTAGAGCCCCAAAGTCTACTGTGTACAGGTACCAGATTCAAACCAGCCACTGGGATGTTCAGGAGGTTTGCAGGTAAATGCAATTAAGGGATATTGATATACTCTTATATTCACAATTTTTCTGAATAACAGGATAGAGATTACATTACATTTTTACTCTGGTACAAAATGGTAATACTGGTATGAAACAATAATGAAAACTATTTGAAGTTGTATCACCAGTTAGCTAACTTTTATGTGCAGTTTTGCCTTCTCTAATTAACATTTTATAAATGTTATCTGCTTCTAAATGTTCAATTTTGATTCATACCAATCTGTCGGCATTATACATGAACTGGAAGAAAATATGGAGCCTTCTGCTTTAAGCATCTTAATTTACATGCTAAATTAGAGGGTCAAAAATGAGTGTCATCTTTAGAGCCCTGTACATTGGCCCAGAAATAAAAGGCAGCATGTTGACTTGTGTGTGTGTGTATGTGTGTAAGGATAATTTTTTTTAAAGCAAGTAATAACTCAATACCAGTTTGGAACAACAAAATCTAGTGCACTGGAAGATAAATACTGTGAAAGTGTTTTGGTGTGATGAGCTTTATTTAAACTGAAAATTGTTCCTCATTGTGACAGCAGTCAAGCAGCAGATGGCTGTAGGTACCATAAATATGTAATCTCTAGAAGTACTCTGCATTGAAAAGCCACCAAAACACAACAGTGTTGAACAACACAGACGAGAGAGAGAGGGCCTTCTGACACAGGAGACAGAAGTTTCTTCATGCAGTACAACTTCTGAGCATAGTGGGACATCACACAGCTTTTCTGCACAGCACTAATGCATAGAGCAATCCCATATTTTAAATGTTACATGGCAAAGAAGTTAGACTTTCTCTCAATTAAATTATCTCATTTTCACAATATAGAACTTGAAATAGAATTTCTCAAGTGCTTTCATCTTCGGAAACTTGCTGTCAAAAAACAAGCTTACTATTAAGACAAAGAGCTGTACAATGCAAGGCAGAACTCTAGTGGGATGGTTTGCTTTAACTTAAGTGTAACTTTCTACCATTCTCTAGATACTGTGACCTCTTTCCCTTGCTCTGTTGTACCTACTTTAGTACCTGAAATAGATACATAAAAAAGATAACATTAAAAAAAATATCTTTAGTAACAACAAAAAAAGATCTTTATTGACAATTCCCCTCATTGCTAAATTACAAAGGTAGCTTATTTTATACTTGCTGTGGCCAGTCATAATATTTGGTACCTAACAGGCTTCAATAAATAAATACATGTGATTCATCCACCTATTTGTTAATGCTTATTATGTCCTATGCTAGATAACTAAAAATACTGAGATGAATAATTTAGAGAGGACAATATTCCTCTCCCTGTGTTTCTACAGAACTGGTTTGAAACTCTTGCCTTTTCAAATTAAGAACAAACTGACAGTAACCAGAGGGGAGGTGGGAGAGGAAATGGGGGGGGAAGGAAGAGGGGAAGGGTTTTCAGGAACATCTATAAAGGACATATGGACACAACAAAAGGCGGGTAGGATCAAGGGTGGGAAGTGGGGTTGGCTGGGGTGGGGGGAGTGGTGGGTGGAAAATGGAGACAATTGTACTTGAACAACGATTTTTTTAAAAGTTAAAAAAAAAAAAAAAGAAACTGCTGCCTTCTCAAAGTCTTCCAAATGGGAGGAGGAGGAGTTGATCTGATTGGTGAAATGATTAGAATGAAACATTCCTGGTCCATAATTCTGCCCTAGGCAAAGTTGATTTAGTCACAATCATTCCAGGAATATGACAAAGGACATGATCCACCATGGTGGTTTGTGTGAGTTACTGGGTAACTATCCTGCCATTTGTGAGTCCTAAGGAAGAAATTGGAGTCGGAAGGCTGGTATCAGAAGTCCATCTGAGCTGAAGGTCTGAGCCTCATTCTCTTCTACATTGGCTTTCAAGTGATCTGATGAAGTCATTGTGACCTCTAGTGCTGTCAAGCCTAAATGTTTACACATTGAACCACAGATCACTTTTTTACTTCCTTTTAGTTTCTGCCTTATAATAGATAAGGCATCATATTGGTGGGTGTTTTTAAATTATGTGCATCAGTAGATTATATTATCTGTGAATTTTGACTTAGAACAGTATAGGAAGTGCTGTCAAATATTTATTAGATTAAAAAAAGGGTTGGGTCTGATGAGGTCTGGGGGTACCAGTCACAGCAGAGAAGAGGAATCTACCTGCAGGAGTTGCAGAACAGATAATCACTTTTATCTCTGAACAAGTCCCTAAAAATGGCCCTTCCATTTTTTAGGAACCCCTCTATCCATCCTACTACTGTAATAGTCATCCTAAAATTCAACATTACTAATGTCTTCCTCTTATTCAAAAGCTTTCCGAAGTTCCGAAGCTGTCTTCAAGTGTTCACAATCTAGACCCAACCTACCTCCTTAAAATAATTTATTGCTGAGGACTTCTGGCCAAGATGGAAGCATAGGTAGAAACCCTTTACTTCTTCACACAACCAAAAGGAGGATAACAACCAATCAAAACTCAATAAACAACCAAAAGAATCAGACAATCAAATTTCATGGAACTCCGACAACCAAGGAACTAAAGAAAAAATCAACCAGACCAACCAGACCAGGTAAGGCAGTGGACGGCACAGGCAAACTCAGAAAAACCAAGGCAGGACAGTGGACTGGTCAGGCAGGGCTTGCTGTGGTGAAGCAGCACACCATGTAGGTGGGGTTGATTGAAGGCAAAACTGAGACTCAGAGTTGACTGTGGACTATGATGGTTGCCCTGGTGGGAAAAACTCCCAGTCTCACACAAGAGTCCATTGGAAAGTGCACAAGCAGGCAAGCTGCACTGTTCCCTCTCTGGTCCCTCCCTCACAGGCAGTGCCACAGGGCAGCAAAGAAGGTTGTCCTGCCTGGGTGAATACCTAAGGCCCTGCCCCCTTGCAACTTATCAGATGCACCAAGATAAAGAAATATGGCCCAAAGGAAAGAATAGAGCAAAACTTCAGAAAGAGAACTAATCGATGAGGAGATAGCCAACCTATCTGATGGAGAATTTAAAGCCCTGATAATCAAAATGCTCACAGAACTGATTGAGCTTGGCCAAAAAATGAAAAAATGAATGAAGGATACCCAAAGTGAAATAAAGCAAAATATTCAGGGAACCAACAGTGACAGGAAGGAAACCAGGAGTCAAATAAACAATTTAGAACAAAAGGAAAAAATAAACATCAAACTGGAACAAAATGAAGAAATAAGAATTCAAAAAAGTAAAAAGTCTTACAAACATCTGGGACAACCTAAAGCACTCCAATATTCAAATCATAGGGGGGCCAGAAGGAGAAGAACAACAGCAAGAAATTGAAAACTTATTTGAACAAATAATAAAGGAAAACTTCCCCAATCTGGAAGAAAATAGACTTCCAGTAAGTCCAGGAAGCTCAGAGAATCCCAAAGAAGTTGAACCCAAAGAGGAACACACCAAGGCACATCAGCATTAAGTTACCCAAGATTAAAGACACAGAGAGAATCCTAAAAGAAGCAAGAGGAAAGGAGACAGTTACCTACAAAGGAGTTCCCATTAGACTATCAGCTGATTTCTCAAAAGAAATCTTGCAGGCAAGGAGGGGCTGGAAAGAAGTATTTGAAGTCCTGAAAGGCAAAGACCTACATCCAAGATTACTCTATCCAGCAAAGCTTTCATTTAGAATGGGAGGGCAGATAAAGTACTTCCCAGAGAAGGTCAAGTTAAAGGAGTTCGTCATCACCAAGACCTTATTATATGAAATGTTAAAGGGACTTATCTAAGAAAAAGAAGATCAAAACTAGGAGCAGTAAAATTACAACAAACTCAGAATTATCAACAAATGAACCTAAAAGAAAAGAAAAACAATGAAAACGAAAACTAAGCAAACAACTAGAACAGGAACAGAATCAGAGAAATGGGCATCACATGGAGGGATTTCAGTGGAGAGGGGGAAGGGAGGAATAGGGGGGAAGGTACAGGAAAGGAGAAACATAATTAGTAGGCATAAAATAGACAGGGAGACATAAAAAATGGTATAGGAAACGGAGGACTCAACTTGTACAACCCATGGACATGAACTAAGGAGGGGCAATGGTGGAGGGTTGGGGGTCAGGGTGGAGGGGGGATAATGTGGAAAAATTTGAAAAACTGTAATAGCATAATCAATAAAAAATGCTTTAAAAATAACAATAATAATAATGTATTGCTTACTCAAGTCTTCTGAATGAGCCACCCCATCTACTTTTTTCCCTAAATAGATCATGAACAGTCCCAAATCCCATCTTCATACATTTGACCTTTCTGATTTACCTATGACAAAGCCCATTACTACCTCTATTTTCAAACTACATTTTCCCATATAGTTCAATTCAAATCCCATATGCACAACCCAAAGTGATCATTTCTTCCTCTAAAAACCTAGAGGGAGCAATTAAGTGTGGCACAGCAGTCAGGACCTGGTAAATTATACTACAGATAATAAACAGCCCCAGAATGTGAGACGCTTATGAGGGTTTACATCTCACTATGTCAGATGTCCAAGTGAAAATCAACAATGCTTATGGCTACAGGTCACTTTCACTCTAGGACACAAACTAACAGAGTCACCTTAACCTGGAACATTGATCCTCATCATGACAGAAGGAAAAGAGAACACAATAACCCCAACTCTTTTTTTTTCTTTTTTTATTTTGTTGTTGTTCAAGTACACTTGTCTGCCTTCTCCCCCCACCATTCCCCTCACCCCAGCCATCCCCACCTTCCTCCCCTGTTCCTACCCCCTCTCTTGGTTTTGTCCATGTGTCCTTTATAGTAGTTCCTGAAAACCCTTCACCCTTTTCCCCCCATTATCCCCTCCCACCTCCCCTCTGGTTACTGTCTGTTTGGTCTTAATTTCAATGTCTCTGGTTATATTTTCCTTGCTTGTTTGGTTGGTTGATTACGTTCCAGTTAAAGTGAGATCATATGGTATTTGTCCCTCACTGCCTGGCTTATTTCACTTAGCATAATGCTCTCCAGTTCCATCCATTTCCATTTTACCAACTAACTCTTAAACGTTTGCTTAAATGGTACACATTTAAATTCCACTCAGGTAGCACTGGTCAAAGCAAGCTATACAAGCAAACATAATGTCAATGAGGTAGGAAGGGAGGGACAAGAAATATTTTCAAATACTACTCAAATCTACAATAATTGAATCAACCTACATAGTTATGATCACTTCTAGGAATACCTCAGACCACTAGAATACAGTTACAAGCTGTTTATAGGTATCTTACTCTAATTTGATGGTCATAGGGAATTTGAACATTTTAAAGAACAAATTAAAACCTTGAAAGCACAGCACATTTGATCAGTATGAATCAGAACCAACAATGTCTTTTGAATTCACAGTTTCTGAATTTAGTTTACCACTGCAATAAAATTCCAGTGAAACAAAATAATTTGGACGTGAATTTAAAGTTCATTACAATAGTGTGCACCTTATAGTTATTTGTCTAGAAATGTAATTTGTTGCCAACATAATGTGGTTGCTTTTTTGCAATTTTGAAATATACAAATATGAAATAATGATATGAAATGCTATGAGTCTCACTATATGTACAAATTTAGAAACAATGTGAACTCTCCACAATTAAACAAAATGTGAAGAATTGTACATCAAAGTCAGTAAGCCATGGGAATTATAAGGTGTGCTACACCACATGAAGGTACCAATTTAGCTGGTAGGCAGATACCCACAGACTTTGTTAGAACTGTGGAAACTGATTATGAAACCTCATTATTGTTCTCTTGTTTTAACAGTCAGTACTTACAAATTAAAAGCTTTTTTAAATTCTATAATAATATCATTCATACATTTACTAATGGTGAAAAAATGTACCAAAATCAGTAACTTCTGAACCACTGCCAAAATACTATCCTGTTAATTGAAGTACAAACTCAGAGCTATGAAAAATAATACTGAGGAAATAAACACAGCATCAAAGCCACATTCAGGTGTCTTACAAAGTTGTCATTTTTTATCCAAAAAAAAAAACATTGACATGTTTTCACCCTAAGAGCTCTCTGTCTTCCATTTAAAGATGGCTATCAAATTCATCACCTACAAAGATATTTGCAAGTGGTGTTCTAGTAAATCTGAATGGAAACTGCTATAGAAAGCTCTACTGGTATTAATTGTACAATCCTACTGAGCTTCATGTTAACAAAGTAGAAATGTATTCTGCTCACTGTTTTTATGTGGCCAGTGAGGACAGCTTTGAAAGCTATTTGTTTACTTGTGCCTGTCTTAGCTATGTTTCTAAACTATCCAGTAAAAACAAATATTGACTTAAAAATGTAATCCAAAAGATGAACAGGAAACGTAAAAAGGTGAACAGGTGAATGTAAAATGTTATTGAATCACACTGATTTAACAAACATTTGCATGCCTATTATGTGCAAACCAATGTGTCAGATTTAAGCCTAATACTCTCACCAAATAAGCCATTTGATATGCTATCAAATATGCTATGGCCTTATGAATTCTCACTTAAACTCATTTTTCTATACTGCTCAGTGACAATGGTCAGCACAATTTAGGGGAACATCTTACTCATTTTTGGTCAAGAAAATTTTCCTAACCACTGTTACTTACCAAAAGTCACCTCTAAGACGCAACTTCACTGAAGTTCTCACACCACTATTTATTCCTTTTGTTGTGTTTTACTGTTTTGCTTATATGGAATTAATGTCACACTCACCACCCTATCCTACTTTAAAACTGTTTCTTTGAACACCCTAGATGAAATGTACTTAACTGATATATATAGAGCCTTTCATCCCAAAGAAGCAAACTACACATTCTTTTCAAATGCACATGGAACATTTTCAAAGATAGACCACATGATAGGATACAAAATGAGCCTCAACAATTTCAAGAAAATTGAAATAATATCAAGCATTTCTCTGACCATAAGGGACAGAAACAAATCTCAAGGAAAGAACCCCCAAACACTCAAAAACAAGGAGATTGAATAGCATGCTATTAAACAATGAATGGGTGAAGAATGAGATTAGGGAAGAAATCAAAAAGTTTCTGGAAACAAACAAAAATGAACGCACAACAATCTAAAACCTATAGGACACAGCAAAGGCAGTCCTGAGAGGGAACTTCATAGTGATACAGGCCTAACTAAAAAGAATAGAA
The DNA here is from genome assembly GCF_022682495.2 of Desmodus rotundus. Classification (NCBI taxonomy): domain Eukaryota; kingdom Metazoa; phylum Chordata; class Mammalia; order Chiroptera; family Phyllostomidae; genus Desmodus; species Desmodus rotundus. The sequence goes on along the minus strand of NC_071394.1, from coordinate 74,174,353 downwards.
ACATCTCAAATAAACAACCTAACCCTACACCTACAAAAACTCAAGGAACAACAACAAAGACAGCCGAGAGCAAGTAAAAAGAAGGAAATTACCAAGATCAGAGCGGATTTAAATGACATAGAGATTAAAAGCACAATTGTAAGGATCAATGAATCCAGGAGCAGGTTCTTTGAAAAGATAAACAAAATAGACAAGCCCTTAAGCAGGCTCATTGAGAAAAAAAGAGACAAGACCCATATATACACAATGAGAAATGAAAGAGGATAGACTACAACTGATGCCACTGAAATACAAAGGATTCTAAGAAATTACTATGAAGAACTATATGCCAAGAAATGTGAAAACTTAGATGAAATGGACAAATTTCTAGAAAAATATAACCTTCCAAAACTCAATGAAGAAGAAGCAGAAAGCATGAACAGACCAATAACACCTGGTGACATTGAAACAGTAATCAAAAAGCTTCTGACATACAAAAGCTTTGGACCAGACGGTTTCACAGGAGAATTCGACACAGCATTTAAGGCAGGGCTAACCCCCATCCTCCACAGATTATTTCAAAAATTCAAGAAGATGAAAGACTCTCAAACTCGTTTTATGAAGCCAACATCATCCTAATCCCAAAAGCAGATAAAGACATAACAAAGAAAGAAAATTTCAGGCCAATATAGCTGATGAACATAGATGCTAAAATACTTAAGAAAATAGTGGCAAAATGCATCCAACAATACATTAAATAGATCATGATCAAGTGGCATTCATCTCAGGGATGCAAGGATGGTACAATATTCGCAATTCAATAAACATAATACAACACATAAAGAAATGCAAACACAAAAACCACATGATCATATCAATAGATGAGGGAAAAGCATTTGAGAAGGTACAGCACCCATTTCTGATAAAAACACTCAGCAAAGTGGGAATGAAGGGAGCATTCCTCAACATAATAAAGGCCATATACAAGAGACCTACAGTCAACATCATACTCAATGGACAAAAATTTAGAGCTTTCTCACTAATATCAGGAACAAGACAAGGATGCCCTCTCTCAACACTACTATTCAACACAGTATTGGAAGTCCTAGCCACAGCAATCAGACAAGAAAAAGAAATAACAGGCATCCAAATTGGAAAGGAGGAAATGAAACTGTCACTGTTTGCAGATGAAATGACAGTGCACATGGAAAATCCCATAGACTCCACCAAAAAACTACTCATCCTAATAAATGAATTTGGAAAAACAGCCAGATACAAAGTCAATACTCAGAAATCAAAGGCATTCCTCTATACCAACAATGAAACTGCAGAAACAGAAATCAGGAAAAAAATCCCATTTGATATAGCAACAAGAAAAATAAAGTACCTAGGAATAAACATAACCAAAGAGGTAAAAGAACTGTACTCAGAAAACTACATAACATTGAAGAAAGAAATTAAGGAAGACACAAACAAATGGAAGCATGTACTATGCTCATGGATTGGAAGAATTAACATCATCAAAATGGCCATATTGCCCAAAGCGATTTACATATTCAATGCAATCTTTATTAAAGTACCAAAGACGTATTTCACAGATATAGAACAAACATTTCAGAAATTTATATGGAACCATAAACGACCCCTAATAGCTGCAACAATTTTGAGAAAGAAGAACAAAGCAGGAGGGATCACAATACGTGATATCAAACTGTATTACAAGGCCACTGTAATCAAAACAGCCTGGTACTGGCATAAAAATAGACAGATAGACCAATGGAACAGAACAGAGAGCCCAGGAATAAGCGCAAGTCTCTATGGTCAATTAATATTTGACAAAGGAGGCAGGAGCATAAAATGGAGCAAAAAGAGCCTCTTCAACAAATGGTGTTGGGAGTTCTGGACAGCTCCATGCAAAAAAATGAAACTCGATCACTAACTTACACCATACACAAAAATAAATTCAAGGTGGATAAAAGACTTAAATATAAGTCATAGCACCATAAAAGTCCTAGAGGAAAACATCGGCAGGAAAATCTCAGACATTCCACACAGCAACATCCTCACAGACACGTCCCCTAAAGCAAGGGACATAAGGGAAAGAATAAACAATTGGGACCTCATCAAAATAAAAAGCTTCTGCATGGCTAAAGAAAACAGCACTAAAATACAAAGAGAACCAACAGTATGGGAAAACATATTTGCCAATGATACCTCAGACAAGGGCCTGATCTCCAAAATATATAAAGAACTCACACGACTCCACTCCAGGAAGACAAATAGCCCAATTAAAAAATGGGCAAAGGACTTGAGCAGACACTTCTCCAAGGAAGACACACAGAGGGCCCAGAGACATATGAAAAGATACTCAGCATCACTAGCCATCAGAGAGATGCAAATTAAAACCACAATGAGGTACCATCTCACACCAGTCAGAGTGGCCAACATAAACAAATCCACAAAGAAATGTTGGAGAGGATGCGGAGAAAAGGGAACCCTAGTGCACTGTTGGTGGGAATGCAGACTGGCGAGGCCACTGTGGAAAACAGTATGGAATTTTCTCAGAAAACTAAAAATGGAACTGCCCTTTGACCCAGCAATCCCACTGCTGGGATTATACCCTAAGAACCCTGAAACACCAATCCAAAAGAACCTATGCACCCCAATGTTCATAGCAGCACAATTTACAATAGCCAAGTACTGGAAGCCACCTAAGTGTGCCCATCAGCAAATGGGTGGATAAAAAAAACTATGGTATATTTACACAATGGAATTCTATGCAGCAGAGAGAAAGAAGGAGCTCTACCCTCTGTGACAGCATGGATGGAACTGGAGAGCATTATGTTAAGTGAAATAAGCCAGGTAGTGAGGGGCAAATACCATATGATCTCACCTTTAACTGGAACACAATCAACAAAAGAAAAAAAGGAAACAAAATATAACCAGAGACATTGAAGTTAAGAACAATCTAACAATAGCTAGAGGGGAGTGAGGAGGGGATAGTGGGGAGAGGGATTTTCAGGAACTACTATAAAGGACACATGGACAAAATCAAGGGGGAGGGTGGAGGTGGGGGAGGGAGATGGGTTTGGCTGGGGTGTGGTGGAGGGGTGGGGAGAAAATGCATTCAATTGTAATTGAATAATAATAAATATTTTTAATAAATAAATAAATAAATTTTAAAAATTAAAAAAATAAAACTTTGTTTGCTAGCTTCTCTCTCCTGGTTAGTTATCTTTACAAGTAATGTCAAAAACCATGAGGCACAGACAAACTGAGTTGGGTTTACAGGAATGACTTTGGCCCTTCCCTAAAGAATCAGAGCAGTCATTTCCTCATCCTAAGAGACATCTCATCCATTCCACCCTGAGGATTAACAGAATACATACACTGGCTCTTAATATGAATTATTAAGATCTTAAGGTGTCACCACACTTCCCTGTGGTCTTTTCACAATGCCCCTTTCAGGGTGTCATATCTGAGGTCCTAGAGCTCCAAGGGGTCCACGGTCAGAACAGGGGGGTATGGGTGGGGGAGGGCATGATGTGGAACTTAGATGGGGAAAAGACGTTACATCTTTATGCCACTAACCTCAAAGTGAAATCTAGCATTTCCTCCAAAGAGGCAATAAAATGCAATAGAATCATCAGTGCCTACATTCTGTTATCTAAAGAAATCACAGATATTTTCATTTCATATTTTCGTTTCTGCCGATACATTGAGATATCACTTATGTTCATTACTACTTCAAAACAACAGTACTTACTAGGCCTGCCATAAGATCTTTTTTAATGTATTACTAAGATATCACTTTAACACACATTTTTAAAATATTTGATAACTTATTTCAATATAATGGGTTTCCTTCCTTTGTTGAAATACTGATTGTACTTTATGCATTAAAAATGTAATTATGAGAGCAGGCTGTAGGCTTTATGTCACACCTGCCCAGGGTCTGTGGCTCAAGGGAAGAGCCCAGTGGTGAGGTGTGCTGAACAGGCCTGGTACAGTGAGGCAGCCAAAAACCCACAGCAGCTAAGTGGCTGCTCTAAGTTACTTAAAAAGTAATAACAAAGGGTGAAATTTTCTTCTTTTTTATTTTACCCTTTGTGACAGCATGAATGGACCTGGAGAACATTATGCCAAGTGAAATAAGCCAGTCAGAGAAAGACATATACCATATAATTTCACTCATACGTTGAATCTAATGAACAAACTGAACTAACATGGGAAATAGAGACAGTCATAGACAGAGAGCAGGCTGACAGTTCTGGGGGAGATTAAGGGGCGGAGGGATTGAGCAAAAAGGGAAAGGGACTCATGGACATGGACAACATTATAGTGATTGTAGGGAGGAGGAGATTATAAGGGGGATAAATGGTAATGGAAAAATAGAATAAAAAGTAACAACAATTATTTTTTTAATGCTTACTGTCTCTGTTTCCTATTACTACTGTAACAAATTACCTCCAAGTTGGTGGCTTAGAACATCACAATTATTATCTTATTGTTGTGGATGTCAGAAGTCCAAAATGGATCTAACTGGATTAAAATCAAAGTATCAGCAGGGCTGTGTTTGAGCTCTTCTTGAGGCTCTAAGACAGAATCCACTTCTGTGTCTGTTCCAGCTTCTCTGAGCTACCCACATGGCTTGGCTCATGGACCCCTTCCATCTGCAAAAGCAGCAATCTCACCACTCCACTCCCTGTTCTATTAACACATCTCCTGATTCTGTTACTCCCACCTCCCTCTTCCACTCCCAAGGACCCTTGGGTTTATTTCAGGCCCACCTGGATCATCCAGAACAATCTCCGCATCTCCAGGTTCTTAAACTAACCACATCTGCAAAGTCTCTTTTGCTGTGTAAAATTCTCAGGTTCCAGAGATTAGGACTTGGACCTCTCTGGGGAACCATGATCATGCTTAGCACACTAACTATACTTCCAACCATGATTTACATGGCAAAACAATACAATGAAATTGAGAATATCATCTTCAGTGTAATAGATGAGAATTTTGAGGTTTCAACTTCAGAGTTCAAGGTCACAGAGCCAGCAAGAGGCAGAAACAGCATTCAGTCCTCTTAGCCACCAGATTGTGACAACAGCTGCTTTGGGGTCCCTTCCATGTACCTGATGCTTTACATATCCATTATTCCATCATCCTTTCTCCTCTGGACTTACTGTCCTAGATGCTCTACACTGCTGTCATTTACCCTTGAATGCAACGTTGAATGCTTTTCCTTTCATGGCTTTCTAGGGCCTGATGCCTTCACGGGCATGTCCCGTCAGTCCCTGAATTTCATTTTTATTTATCCAGTGTTAACCTTACCTTAAAGAACACAGCTCAGAGTAAGGGGAAAGCAAATGAAAAGCCCCCCTTAGCAGCTTCTTTATCCTTCCATAAACCTGGTCCCCATAACTCATAACAATAAAAATGCAACCTGTGAAGGGAAAGCCTTTCTATATCTGTGAGACCCTCTACAGGGCATCTCAGGTCAATCCAGTGACCATGCCTGATTTTCTGTGCAAGGCTTTATGCTAGATTCACTGGAGACACAGAGATGGTCTAGAACATGTAGGTTTGCAATTTAAAGGAAGCCAGAGGATCCCAACCCCTTTCTGTCTTCTTTGCACTGGGAGCAGCTCTCCTGCCACAGTGCCTCATTCCCTGAAAATGTACACCTGTGCCAAGTTTGTTTCCACCCCCACCTTGGTCAGGAGCACCTCTCAGCTGCTGAGCTGGTCACTGTTTGCAGTGGTTGCTGAAATGAACAGACACACTGACAGATGAGAGCCTCAGCAGCTACGCAGCCCCATGTCCTCTGACCTCACTTATTACTAGCCACAGCTTCCAAAGTAGTGCCATTTCAAGTGACATCGACTCAGCAGCTAAGTTCATTGGGGCTGGCGCTCCCACAGTAGGGGTGGCAGGATCTGGGGCTGGAATTGGGACTGTTTTTGGGAGCTTCATGATTGGTTATGCCAGGAACCCTTCTCTGATAGCTCTTCTCGTACACCATTCTGGGCTTTGCCCTCTCAGAGGCCATGTGGCTCTTTTGCCTGATGGTTGCTTTTCTCATCCTCTTAGCCATGTGAAGGAGCTGTCACCACCTCCCATAGTTCTTCCTCTCATGTCTTTTCTGCTCTGTATGTTCCTTTTCCTATACCTCCCAAGGCAGCCTGGGGAAAGTGGTTGGCTCAGGGTTTGACAGAGGAAAGACAAATACTGTATTAATAATAAATAAATAAAGGAAGGAAGGGAGAAAGGAAGCCAGAGGGAATAAGGAGGAATCGGCCAGTGCACACATGACTATGAGATGGCAAGGGACACTGTCAAGGTCGCAGGCTGGAGTGTGACATCATGTAGGAGCTTTTAAGATGAGAGGAAATCAAACCAGGAGGAACTTCAGGACAGGCAGGGAGCTCAGCAGGCAGCTCTGCAGAACAAACTGGGTTCTGAAGAGGGACAATGGCTATGGGAAAGAAACAAAATACAGGCAGGTGATCAGACATAGCTAAGGGAAGAGTTTATTTGGCCAGAAGAGAGGAGATGAGCTAAGAATAATATAAAGCAGGACCAGGAGTCTCAGGAGCCAGATCTGCCACTGCCTGTGTAAGCATGAATACTTGATTTTACCAAGTATTCTTGTCCATAGAAAGGGACAATAAGAAGGCTTATTCAGCCTTGGCTGGTGTGGCTCGGTTGGTTGGAGTGCTGTCTGGTAACCTGAAATGTCACAGGTTCAATCCCCAATGGGGGCACGTACAGGAGGTAGCTGATCAATGTCTGTCTGTCTGTCTGTCTGTCTCTCTCTCTCTTTCTGTCTCTCTCTTGTCCCTCCCCCCTCTCTAAAATCAATGAGGATGTCTTCAGATGAGGATTAAAAAAAAAAGAAGGCTAATTCAGAGGAGTGTTACACAAAATAAATAAAGCAATGTAGTAAGCCTGTGTAAGTGTCCATCTGAATTTGGCGTTAGGGTCACACCAGGGGAGCATTACATTAACAGTCTGAAAAGGTCCAAGAGTAACAGAAACCCACATTCCTTCTGAAGGCTCAGTACTTTTCTACTCCAGCCTCATTCTTACTCAGTAATATTATGAGAGCAACCAGATACAAGAAAAAAAATAACAAGTCCTGTATTATTTCCTAAAATTTTTATTTTAAAGGAAGTTACTTATTCCTCAAAAGACTATAGCATAATCAGGGATTCAATAGATGTACACAGAGACAGAGTCTACAATTTTCTAAGACTAAAACTTGATTTTGTATGAAATACAGCATCAAAATTCATAGTGGCATGTCTGCCTAAGGATCCCCAATAAAAACATCAAGGCAAAGATTATTCTGAATATCCAAAGCATTCAGGCTCTTGGAAATAAAAGTGAAAAGAAGTTTTTCTAAACATAAGTCCAGTGAGAATGAATAGTCTACCATCTTTCCTGTTTATTTAAATTGGGTGTATACAAGGTTGACTATAAAGTACACAAGGACAAAATCAAGGGGGAGGATAGAGGTGGGGGAGGGAGGTGGGACTGGCTGGGGTGGGGTGGAGGGATGGGGAGAAAATGCAGACAATTGTAACTGAATAAAAATAAAAATAAAAAAATTAAAAAAAATAAATTGGGTGTAAATATCTAATTTGGTTGGAAGAACTATTTTTCTTAATTCTTTTGTAACTATGGATATAAGTTTCCCTAATGGGCATCTATTCCTAACACCCATCAACAATAATAAAAAAAGCAAATCCTTTCATGTCTATAGCTTTAAAAAATAAAATGATCACCCCTTTCACAGTCCATTTCCTTACAAAAAATACCAGAATAATAAAAGACTAGTGTGACAGACACACTAGGTCCTCTCATTTCATGCTAATCAACTTAGGTAAAGTGGCATTTTGAATTTTGAGTTGCCTCACCTATAAAATGGTGATTAAAATATGAAGATTATATGAGACAATGAGGGCAAAGATGTATCACTCAGTTAGATAGGTGGAGGAGATATGTATTCCCTACTCTTTATACTCCATTAGCTAGAGTTAATGCTTACCCCGGCTTCTCTCCCCAAACCTCAGGAACACTTCTCATTAACAAGTTTAAGGAGAATAAAGGGCATCTGAAGGCCACTGTGTAGTAGACTTTCTTTCAGGATCAGCTTACCTGAGCAGGGGCTAACATTCTGCTCTGCTCAGGTCCATATAGTAAGAAACCCACCCCTGAAAATGTCCTTCTCCACCATGCCTATTAGATAAGCACATCCGATTCAACAATAAAGTATGGGCAAGTCCTCTTTGCCATAGACTAAAAGCCATGTTCTCTAATCCTGCCATTAACAGCAACAAAGTTGAAATTTCCATTCCCTACCTGTATAATTTTTGTTTTAATGTAAAGCTTCGTTCTGAAATCAGACACATGGAAAAGAATGTTCTTTTTTGTGTTCATACAACCCAAATAATAGGCACACAATACTAATTACTATTACTACATCATCATCATCTTCCAAATCCTCCTACCTGATCTTCACTACTACATATCCAGGTGCCTCCTGGACATCTTCGTTTGACTCTCTAATAAGCATTTCAACTCAACATACCCCAAGTCAAACTCCTGGTTTCCACTTCTACCCCCCACATGCCGGTTCCTTCCACACTTCCTCATCTCAGAAACAACAATTTCCGTCTGGTCGTGCAAGCCAAAAATATTTGCATCACCCTGGATCCCTTTCTTTCTCTTATGATCTATATTTCACTTGTCAGCAAAATTGTGCTGGCTCCATTTCACATTTTCAGAGTCCACTTAGTTCTCACCACCTCCACTACTACTCCCCTCATTCAAGCCACCTGTATTTCAACAGCCTCCTACCCACTGTCTCTGCTTATGTTCCTGCCCTCCTACATCAACACACAACCACAGTGACTCTCTTATGGTATAAGTCAGATAATGTCTCCCCCTGTTCAAAACCCTCCAAGGTCTTGCATCTCACTCAGGGCAGAAATCATTGTTCACAATGGCCTCTGAGGCCCAATTCTATCCATGTCCACACCCACAGCTGGGAAGGACAGTGTTCACTCCACTTAACTCTCTGGTCTCCCATCTATTCCTGTCCCTCCTCCCTACAGTCTTTGCATTTGCTGTGCCCTCCACCTGAATCACTTGCTCCACTTATCCTCAGGTCTTTTTCTAAATGGCACTCACAGAAAATCCTTCCCTGATGACCCTGTTTGAAATAACTACCCCCCCACATCCACCCTGCTTCCCTAATACCTTGATTCTGTGCTATTTTTCACCTGAGAACTCATCACCTTATTTTACTTTTACTGAGAATTACTTTTTTGTGATTGTTCATTGTCTAACTTCACTCATTAGCATTGAAAGCTCCTTGGGGGCAAAGACTTTGTTTCCCTACAATAAGAGCACACCTTATGCACAGTCAATACTCAAATACTTGTGAGTGAATGAATAAATGTGGTAGAGAACATGATGGTAGAAACAAAGGTATTTCTTCCTTTCCAGCTAGCTTCTAAAAGGCATGGTAATAATAAAATCATTAATAAATAAACCCCCAAACTTGTAAAGCTGTGATTTCTTTATCCAAGGTAAACTAGTCACATTGCTCAAATGCACCACAGAGAGAAAATTTTCTTAAGAAATTTCACTGCAAAGCCCAGATGTTGTGTGGCAATCTTGCATACGTACAAAATTGGCTTGCGGGTGACAGTTAAGTGACTGGGGTCAAAAATGCTCATAAGTGATGAATCAATATGACTTCTCAAGATCCTTGTGGCTTCAGCCGCTGTGCTCTCCTTCTTGTCTCCTCAGGATCAAAAGCCAGGCTCAGCCATCAGCAGTATCTTTACTTCAGTGACTCCATTTCAGGGCAGCCATTTCATTTGCCTTCTTCAGGGACCCTCTTTTAAATTGTCTGTGACACTTTAAACACACCTACCAAATTGCCTTTCACTTTGCATCAAAAGAACCCCATGCAAATTACACTGTGCTTTCTAATATGCAGTACTGTTACCAAGAAACCCATTCCAGAATGGTCTGTGGACTTAAGTTTTTTAAATCTTATTAAGTCTTCTAAAATGAAAAACTACAGAGAAGAAAGAAGGAAAGGGTGTATCATCCTTCTGTCAGGCCCCTTATTTCTTCTGATTGGTGGCATAAGAATTGACTATTGATTTGTTTCAGAGAATCTCCCCAGTCACAAGAAGATGTGAGATATGTATGGAATATCTTACTGCAGGAATAATCCTTGATTCTTCCATTTACCATGATGGTTTGCCAAAACACAACTTTATTGCCAATGCTGAGGAGAAAGTGGAGCTCAAAATTAAGAGGGGTTAATAATATCTGTTAGAAGGCACAAGACAACCATTTAGGTCCCTGCAAATGGCACTTACCAAACCTAAGTGAACTGCTGAGTATGAAGGAGCCAGTGTGTAGAAAAATCTGGGTTCTAGGAGTTATAACAAGGTTCACCACCTCTATCATTTGTTGCATTACTTACTCTCTGAAATATCCTCCTATAAAAACACAAATATTAGAACTGGGAAGTCATGAGATAGGCATTCAGTCAATAAATGTTTATCAAGTGCCCCCTATGTTCATAAAAACATAAAAACTCCTGTTCTCAAAAAGTTTAATTCTAGTAGTCCTTCAAAAAAAAGCACTATTTCCAAAGGAAAACTTATTGCTAATGTGGAACTCACTTGGTGTAGCAGAAAAAAACAGCCTGAAGTCCAAAGGTCAGGGTTCAAGTCTTTATTCTATTACCCAGTAGCTGTGCATCCTTGATAAAGTTCTTTAATTATGCTTCCAGATCTTATACCATGATGCAAATGAATAAAAATAAAAAATAAAAATAAAACACCTACCAAATTACCTGTTATATGGAAGCTGGAGAATAACTCTGAAGAACAGCAATAATAATCAGTATGATCTCTAACCAAGGGCTGGCTAATTATGGACATCACAGCAGATCTGACTGGCTACCTATTTCTGTAAATAAAGTTTTATTGGGATGCAGCTATACCCATTCATGTATGTATAATCTATAGCTGATTTTGTGCTACAACAGCAGATGTAAGTAGTTGCAACAGCAGCTGTATGACCTGCAAAGCCTAATACTTTTACTCTCTGATGCTTTAAAGAAAAAATTTGCCAAATCCTGCTCTAATTTTGTGTTGTGCTAAATGAGGTCCAAGAACAGGTACCGTCAGCATCACCCAAGTAGCCTATGTGAAATGCAGAATCTGAGGCTCCACTCCAGACCTAAATCTGAACCTACATTTTAACAAGATCCAAAGTGTGATTTGTACGACATGGAAGCCTAGGAAATGCCGGCATGGAGTGTGCCCATGACAACGGAAGTATTCTTGCTCTACACTCACACAGTAAATTCCAACCTTCTCCTTCCTACCACACCAGCCAATAGCTGAATTCAGGACAATTATTTTCTATATAATCTTTATTATATTTTTTCCATTACCATACAGTCCCTTATACTCCTCTCCCCCAGCAACCACCCCACTGTTGTCCTTGTCCATGACTCCTTTTTCCTTTTTCTCCATCCCCCCACTAGCTGTCATCTGTTCTCCATCTATAAGTCTGTCTCTGTTTTGCTTGCAGAACAATTATTTTTTACCTTTGTGAATATCTGAATCATATGTGGGGCTTGTGAAAAATGTAAATTCCTGGGGTCATCCTCCAGTGATTCTGATTCAATGAATCTGAAGTGGAGTCAAAGGGCCCACATTTTTAAACAAGTAGCCACTGAGGAGGTTCAGACACAAGTGATTCTGGGACATCACTTTGGAAACATTACTTTAAAACAGTACACTTTTACATCCTCTAGAGTTGGGGCAAAAATCAAAAAACATCATTCATGTCCATCACTATTAATGTTTTTCTTTTGGATGCTTATAATAACAGATTTGTCAGCAACTGTGTGTTGTAATGACTCATGGTGCCCCTGTGGCTGTAAAGGAATTTAGCACTAAAACTCTAAGCTACAAAAAAAAAGAAAAACTTTATCTCGATTATTGTTTTCAAAGACAGGAATGCCTTTTTATGTCTTCCTGGCCTTATTTAAGAAACTTTACTGAACACCAGATATTTGTGAGGCATCATTCTAGCTAGATGAAGATTCCAAAATTGAGTAATCTAATTACTCAATTCACTGAATTGAATTGTTTTATTCACTATGAAAATATTTGTTGAGAACCTGCTCAAAAGCCAGGGGTTGATAGACATTTTCTCTAAAGAGCTAAATAGTAAATATTTTAGGCTTTGTGGACCACATATTGTCTCTTTTGCATGTTATTCCTTCAGTTTTTTTAACCCTTTAAAAATGTAAAAATCATTCTTGGTTCTTAGGCAATACAAAGACAAACTATGGGCCAGATCTTTAGTTGACTGATCTCTATTCTATGTGATGAGGCTACAGCAGTGAATGAACCAGACAAAAGTCCCTGCCCTTCTGGAGATTGTGTCTAGCAGAGAAACACATACAATAAACAATTAAATACAGGTTGGTGGGGCAAAAGCACATGTACAGCTGTGAGTATGCAAAGAGTTTATTCTTATATTATTTCTTATTAGTTATTTCATTATTTTCTGTATGAACACCCTGTATACTTTTGCCCCACCCTGTATAGTAAAATGTAGACAGCAATTAAGTTCTATGAATAAAAGTAATAACAGGATAAAGAGTGACAGCTGAAGAGGACTTTTAAAAGGAGTGGCCAAGAAAGGTGACATCTAAGCAGAGATCAAATGAGCTGGACAGGTGTGCCCTCCTCTCTCAGACAGGGCAAGATTTGCTCAAGCTCAGCCACCATCATGGACAATAACACTACACCATTTAAGTATGTTTGAAACAATGTCCAAAAAAAACCCCAAAAGTAATTCATAATAAAATGGGCTTCAGGCCAAAAATATTAATTAATCAAGGCAGAAGTGAAAGTTTTATGAATGATGTAAATGCAAACGCTTCAAACAGGTCTTAAACAAGCACCAATTCAAGCTTCATTAACACTACAATGAAATTCACCTTTTCTTATTGAGAAATGTTCCCCTACCTCTTCAAAAAATAATTCAAATCCCTCCTTTACTGACATGTGGCCTGCATCTCTGCTTTCTAATCTCACCTTAATCCATTAGAAGTTTAACTTTGAGATCAGTTGATCCTAATTAAAAAGTTTGCTGCAAAGGAGGTGCCAGGTCTTTGGAATTAAACAGAACAATGCAACATGACCAACTCCAGAAGCTGGCTAGAAGTTTCTGAGGTCAGACATCAGCTACAGTCACAGAGGCACTGGGCTGGGGTGAAAAGAAAATAGCAGAGGCCCTGATGCATACACCAAGAGCACAAAGCAGTGACCACAGATTTAATATACAGGCAGAAAGTTTGACCTCTTCACCTCCCTTGGTTTCCAGGTAGAATCTTTGATATGATACTGTCCCTTCTCAAAAGAAATGCTTTTGTTCCCTTGTGCTAAGTCTCAAGAAAAGATGAAGATAGGGAGAAAGAAGGCCCTACTGCAAACGTGAGTGCTGTGGCAGGAAAACCTCTCTGGCCAGAAATCAAGGTTTTGTCAAATGATTTTAGAAAAACCATTTGTAAGGCTAGGTCTGCAATCTATCCAAAAAACACTGAAGAGCTACAACACACATGGCTTTAAAAAATGAATTAAAACTCTTAAATTCTCTTTTCTTCAATACTCAATGAAAGAAGCTGAGCAGCTGGCTGATGGCATGGCCACAGAGAGGGAAAAATGAAGCCCTAGTCCTGCCTCATGTGCAGTAATTGTGGTCCATAGTTGGTTTAGCAGCAAACATATTCCTGCATGAGGAATCTTTCCTGGTTTGCACCTGGGAACCACCATGCCTGCCAAACACCACACGGAGCTCACTGTCCCATTTGGGATGGGAATGACCAAGTGCCACTCTTGCTCCAGTTACTATTGTTTCCTAAAACACTGAACTAAGTGGAGTTGCTCTCTAACCCTAGACTTGCCTTGTCTCAGGAAAAATCTAACACCATCCTTCCTTTAGAAGTTTAAATAGAAGGTGATCTTAAAAAATAAAACACAAAAAAATTCCAACAAAACTTTTAATTGGCATGAAGTCCCTTGGTCCCATGGTAGTCTGGAGTTGTTCTAGCCTTTCTCTCTTGACAGCCTAGGGCCACCAGCCCAAACTAGACCACAGGTGTGGCTACTACCCTGCGCAATCCACACCCTGGTGCCTCCAACTGATTGACCAGAAGCACTGAGCTCCTCAAAGGCTGACAGCTCCAAATCAGTAGACTTAAGCACAATAAGGAATAAAATCACCTGCTCATAAAATCCACATTAATTTCCTAGGTGTACAGCATGTTCTGGGAACATTTGTAACCTCTGTGTGCAGTTCCCACTTTGAAGCACATGCCGAAGTCATTCATCAAACATTTTTAAGGCCCTATTTCTGTGTCAGGAATTAATGCAGGAATTTCTCTAGAAAAGATTAATACTACTGCTACTAATAGCTCTCACTTTTATAGCAGTAAGTCTGCTTTATATGCAATAATGCATTTAATCTTCACAACTATACTAAAAGGTAGATGCTATTATTAGCCCCATTTTATAATTGAGGAAATTGAGGCATAGAAAGATTGAGTAACTAACCTTAGTTTCCACAGCCATTAAATGGCAGAATGAAGATTTGAACACAAGAGGTTGGCTGCAGGACTGTGCCACTCACTGCTACACATAGCACCTGTGGAAATCTGCTTCTCCATGTTCACAGGCAGCACACACAAAGTGAACCTGTCCAGCATTCTCTGAGGCCCTACCTGACACATGACTCCAGTGCTAAGACATGGATGAGAGAAAATGAATCAGACAGTAGCCTCTCTCTGCTCTCAGTCATGCCTTAGCAAGTAAAAAGTATGGTCACCATTCCCATCGTTCAGTTCTTTAGGCACAGCATGTGACTGGAGTTTCCTGTGACCTATATGCCTTTCCTTAGGAAGCAGGCATCTTAATACAGTAGACTTTTTCAGCAGTCTTTTCATTCTACTATTCAGCTTTTCTGTGGACAATAGTTGATAGTGGTTGATAAGAACTGAAGGTTTCAGTTTTTGCTTTTGTGTGTATGTGTAGATGATAGTGCTATGTTGAGAGTGGTATAATAATGTTTGGGAACTTTATTAATGAATTTCATTGACCAAGGATTCAGGATCAGTAAATATGAAAAGAAATTGATTAAAGGTATGGTATGTGTTGACTTTTGGTAGCAGTGGTACCTTGAAATTGGATTAAAGGTAAAAATCGACATGCATATTGAATTATATTACTTCCCCATCTCCTCAACATTTCTGTGCCCATTTGACATCTTCCAAATCCAATGCCATTGGTTCTGGCAATAATTTCTACTGCCACCTCCAGAGGAAATGATGTCTTCACTACACCACTCCTTCCCCCAAGGCCACAATCGCTAGTTCCTCTGCCACTTTTTCAGGTATGACTCTCTTAGGATGGGAGCATGTATACCTCATAGCACATGGAATGTGTAAGACTGTCTCCTGTTCACCTCATTTGCTCCTCCCAAAAGATCAACTTGATTCATTGGAACAGTTTGTCAAGGAAAAACCAACTTAAACACACATACACACAAACAAACAAAAAATAAATGCAACTCATACATACTAAACACTTAGGGGTAGGCTAAAAGTCAGGTTAGCCTACCCGAATTTTAAAACTGCTTCATCTGGTCATGGTAGGCAGGAAAGATTAATGGAAGGCAAAACTCAGGGAGAGGTGACCTGAGGGAGAGATAAATGTGACTGTATCCTGGGATGATGGCAGCAGAACTGGCAGGAAACAATTTCAGGAGATAGTATTAAAGTCATACCTACAGGAGAGGGGTGAGCAAACTTTAGCATACCCAGAAAGAGCAGGAAACTGTATTCATAATTCAGATCCCTAGGATAAGATCAAGAGACTGGCTCAGTACATCTGAGTGGGAGCTCAGAAATAAGTGTGTCATCAGCTTACAGGTGATTCTGATGCAAGCGACTACAGACCACTCTTCTAGAATCCCTGCTTGAGGTCTTAGCACCACATCAGTGAGAAGAAATAATGAATCAGCCCTGGCTTTGAGTCTCAAGACTGAATACAGCCAATATAGAAATAGAGGGTCAGAAAGAGCTGGTCTAGAGGGAGGTGACTGTTTCATGCCAAACAGTCTTAGGAGGAACCAGGCCTCTACAAAGGAGTGAGTAATTGAATGTTGTCACTTATATTGGGTCAGTTCTGGGCCATGTAAGGGCTACTTCTATGCAGAGGGCCTGTGGTTGTCCAAATCTGCTAGCAACAGCTATCAAAGCTCATTTAATTACAGACAGAAGAATTACCAACCCTTTTTGGCTACAGACCTAAAGGTGCATTCCCCAATCAGCAGCAAGAGTGCCCAAGGCCATGTGCTCATTTCCACTTGCCTGACTCTGAGACTCTCTCTCAGGCAGTTCAAACCTAGAGTAGGTAGTATAATTTACCAGGCTTCCTAAATGCAACTCCAATTAAAATTTTGAAATGAACTGGCCAAGCTTCTGCTTCAGCGTAAAAGTCAACACATACCTGTAATCAATTTCTTTTCATATTTACTGATCCTGAATCCTAGCTCAATGAAATTCATTAACAAAGTTCCCAAACATTATTATACCACCCTCAATGTAGCACTACCATCTAAACACACACACACACACACACACACAAGCAAAAACTGAAACCTTCAGTTCTTATGAGCCCTGAGGGGGAAATAAGAAACTTCCTCATCTCATATACATGATTGGGTTAGATAATGCTTTTGGACGTGAAAATCCTATGTGTTTCCCAATAGTGTCCTGAAATAACTTCTCCATAATAAACTCTTCTCCATTGTAAGGAAAACTGATGGTTCTTACAGTTGAATCTTCTGCAATAACATGGTAATAATGTGAAGTAATGTGATATCTGAATAAGTAAATTATACTTCAATTTACCATGTCAAATAGATACAAACTTGAATTGTCACAATATTTATGTAGCCGAAAGCTTTCATTGGTATTATTATCTAATAGAGAGTTAAGGGGGAAAGAACATTTTTCTCTGCTAGTGTTCTAAAAATAAATCTTCAAATGTTAATAGATATGAGTCAGTTCTGTATTTAATACAGAAAAATGTAACTCTGTAACATCCATCTTCTTTCTATAACCTTATAGTCTGCTTTAAGTAATATTTGAAATGCATGATATATTATTTAGTATTATTTTCCCTGGAATGCCCACCTTACCTCCCATCTGCCTACTAAAAGAGACTTGCTCTTAACATCTAGATAGCTCCCATGTCCCTTTTGAGGTGAGGCTATCGTGAGGGACAGGTTGGGTCATGACCTCTATCTTCCCTAGATCACTCCCTTTGCCTAATTCCTATCCTACATCTAATTTATACAACACAATTAGCACCCTCTACACTTTCAGCTCTTAGTATACATTTTCCATGATATGGCCCTTTAATTATTCATTTCAACACAATAAATTTGTACTGAATACCTGCTATAGGAAATGACATTACAGCGAAGTGGTTAAGGGGGAAACATTCCCAAGCCAAAGGCATTCTGGATCCTTGGTTTGTTGAGTAGCTGACTCTGGTCTAGCTGCTCAACAACTGTGCCTCAATTTCTCATATGTACAAATAGAGCTAGTAGTATTATCTATAACAAAGGCTTTTTTAAAAAATGAAGACTTGCAAAGCACCTAAAACAGAGCCTGGAGCACAGCAACCATCAATAAGCATTAATGATTATTGTTACTACTACTGCTAAATATATTCCCAGAATCACAGAATACAGAAATAAATAAGGCACAGTGACTCTTCATATGTAGAACTCATTCACAGAGTTAAAAAATATTTAATGAGCACCTACCATGGACTAGAACTACTCAGGAGATATAACTGTGAAAATTCTCTCTTTTGATGACAGAAAAACAATAAACAGTAGAAAATTAAAATATAATAAATGTCAAATAATTTTGACATTCATAAAGAATTATAAAGAAAGCTAGCAGGTAGAGAAGGGACACCTGAACAGATGGCACTTAAGAAAAGTCCTCAGTGGAAGTTTGTAGCAATACAGGCTTACCTAAAAAAGATAGAAATTTTTCAAATAAACAATCTAACACTACATCTACAAGAACTCGAGGAACAACAGCAAAGATAGCACAGAGCAAGTAAAAGGAAGGAAATTACCAAGATCAGAGCAGAGTTAAACAACATAGAGACTAAAGGCACAATTGTAAGGATCAACGAATCCAGAAGCTGGTTCTTTGAAAAAACAAACAAAATCGACAAGCCTTTAGGCAGACTCATCAAGGAAAAAAGAGAGAGGACCCAAATAAACACAACCAGAGTGAGAGAGGAGAGATTACAACTGATACCACAGAAACACAAAAGATTGTAAGAAATTACTATGAAGAAGATTATGCCAAGAAATTTGAAAACCAAGATGAAATGGACAAATTTCTAGAAAAATATAACCTTCCAAAACTGAATGAAGAAGATGCACAAACCCTGAACAGACTAATAACAGCAGATGAAATTGAAGCAGTAATCAAAAAACTCCTGACACACAAAAACCCTGGACCAGATGGTTTCACAGGAGAATTTTACAAAGCATTTAAGGATGAGCTAATCCCTTATCCTCCACAGGTCATTAAAACAAATCCAAGAAGATGGAAGAATCCCAAACTCTTTCTACGAAGCCAGCATCATCCTACTCCCCAAAACAAATAAAGACATAACAAAGAAAGAAAACTTCAGGCCAATATTGCTGATGAACATAGATGCTAAAATTCTCAAACAGATATTGCCAAACACATCCAGCAATACATTAAAAAGATCATACACCATGATTAAGTGGACCATACACCATGACCAGGATGCAAGGATAATACAATATATGCAAATCAATAAACATAATTCATCATGAAAACAAAATGAAAGACAAAAATCATATGATCATATCAATAGATGCAGAAAAAGCATTTGAGAAGGTGCAGCACCCATTTATAATAAAAACACTCAGCGAAGTGGGAATAGAAGGAGCATTCTTCAACATAATAAAGGCCATATATGAGAGACCTACAGCCAACATCATACTCAATGGGCAAAAACTAAAAGCTTTCCCAATAAAATTAGGAACAAGACAAGGATGTCTGCTTTCACTACTTCTATTCAACAGAGTATTGGAAGTCCTAGGCACAGCAATCAGACAAGAAAAAGAAATAAAAGGCATCCAAATTGGAAAGGAGGAAGTAAAACTGTCATTGTTTGCTGATGGCATGATAGTGTACATAGAAAATCCTACAGTCTGACTTTTCGAGCCTCTGGCCAAGATGGAGTCATAGGTAGACACACCGCACCTCCTTGCACAACCAAAAGAAGGACAACAATTTAAATATAAAAAACAACCAGAACTAACAGAAAATCAAACCGCATGGAAGTCTGGCAACCAAAGAGATAAAGAAGACACATTCATCCAGACCGGTAGGAGGGGCGGAGATGGCAGCCCCAGCTGAGAGGACTCACAGCAATGCAGCCGGATCCACAGAGGTGGCAGATTGTGGAACTAATGGGGCAGGCAGTGTGACAGCTACCAGACCCCATGGACCCATATAGATAAACCAGGAGGAATGGTGGGGGAGCGAAACAGACTGTGCAACCCAGGGCTCTAGATCGGGGAAATAAAGCCTCAAACCCCTGACTGAAAACACCCATGGGGGTTGAGGCGTCAGCAGGAGAAACTCCTGGCCTCACAGGAGAGTTTGTGGGAGAGACCCACAGGGGCCTAGAGTGTGCAAAAGCCCACACACCAGGAATCAGCACCAGAGGGTCCCAATTTGATTGTGGGTAGAGGAGGGAGTGACTGAAATCTGGCTGAGAGTGGAGCAGGCACCATTGCTCCCTCTCAGCACCTCCCTCACATATAGCATCACAGTGCAACCAGCCTTACCCAGCCCTGGTGAATAACTAAGGGTCCTCCCCTTTACACAACAGGCGCACCAAGACAAAAAAAAATGTCTCAAATGAAAGAACAGATCAAAGCTCCAGAACAAATACAACTAAGCAATGAAGAGATAGCCAACCTATCAGATGTACAGTACGAAACACTGGTAATTAGGATGCTCACAGAATTGGTTGAATTTGGTCAAAAACTAGATGAAAAAATGAAGCCTATGCTAAGAGAAACAAAGGAAAATGTATAGGGAACCAATAGTGATGCGAAGGAAATTGGGACTCAAATCAATGGTGTGGACCAGAAGGAAGAAAGAAACATCCACCCAGGAAAGAATGAAGAAACGGGAATTCATAAAAAATGAGGAGAGGCTTAGGAACCTCCAGGACATCTTCAAATGTTCCCGCATCCAAATTATAGGGGTACCAGAAGGAGAAGAGGAAGAACAAAAAAATGGAAACTTATTTTGAACAAATACTGAAGGAGAACTTTCCCAATCTGGCAAAGGAAATAGACTTCCAGGAAGTCCAGGAAGCTCAGAGAGTCCCAAAGAAGCTGGACCCAAGGAGGAACACACCAAGGCACATCATAATTACATTAGCCAAGATGGAACAGAAGGAGAGAATCTTAGAAGCAGCAAGAGATAAGGACACAGTTACCTACAAAGGAGTTCCCATTAGACTGTCGGCGGATTTCTCAAAAGAGATCTTACAGGCAAGAAGGAGATGGCAAGAAGTATTTGAAGTCATGAAAGGCAAGGACCAACATCCAAGATTACTCTATCCAGCAAAGCTTTCATTTAGAATGGGAGGGCAGATAAAGTACTTCCCAGAGAAGGTCAAGTTAAAGGAGTTCATCATCACCAAGCCCTTATTATATGAAATGTTAAAGGGAGTTATTTAAGAAAAAGAAGATCAAAACTAGGAGCAGTAAAATGACAACAAACTCACAGTTATTAACAACCACACTTAAAACAAAAACAAAAGCAAACTAAGCCAACAACTGGAACAGGAACAGAACCACAGAAATGGAGATCACGTGGAGGGTTATCAATAGGGATTTGGGAGGGGGAGAGGTGGGGGGAAGGTACAGAGAATAAGTAGCATAAATGGTAGGTATAAAATAGACAGGGGGAGGGTAAGAACACTATAGGAAATGGGGAAGCCATAGAACTTATATGTATGACCCATGGACATGAACTATAGTGGGGGAATGTGGGAGGGAGGGGGTGGGCAGGATGGAGTGGAGTGAAGGGTGGGGGTAAGAAAAAAAAAGATGTTTAGCACTTTTCATAAGGCTCTTGGTCCTGAAGAGTTAATAGTTGATGGCCAAAGGAATAAATTTTTGAGAAACGAATAGTGCAGGAATAAATAAAAATAAATAAAAACATTAGCTAAAAAAAAAAAAAATCCTACAGTCTCCAACAAAAAACTACTCGACCTAAATAAGTGAATTTGGCAAAATAGCAAGGTACAAAGTCAATATTCAGAAATCAAAGGCATTTTTGTACACCAACAATGAAATATCAGAAGCAGAAATCAGGGAAAAGACTCCATTGACTATAGCAACAAGAAAAATAAAATACTTAAGAATAAACCTAACCAAGGAGGTAAAAGACCTGTACTCAGAAAACTATACAACATTGAAGAAAGAAATTAAGGAAGACACAAACAAATAAAAGCATGTACCAGGCTCATGGATTAGAAGAATTAACATCATCAAAATGTACATATTACCCAAAGCAAATTATAGATTCAATGCAATACCTATTAAAGTACCAATGGCATATTTCATAGATGTAGAACAAACATTTCAAAAATTTATATGGAACCATAAATGACCCTGACTAGCTGCAGTAATTTTGAGAAGGAAGAACAAAGCAGGAGGGATCACAATACCTGATATTAAACTGTATTACAAGGTCACTGTAATCAAAACAGCCTGGTGCTGGCATAAAAACAGGCACATAGACCAATGGAACAGAACAGAGAGCCCAGAAATAAACCCAAGTCTCTACAGTCAACTGATTTTTGACAAAGAGGGTAGCAGCATAAAATGCAGCAAAAATAGCCTCTTAAACAAATGGTGCTGGGAGATCTGGACAGCTACATCCAAAAAAAATGAAACTCAATCACCAACATATACGATACATAAAAATAAATTCAAGGTGGATGAAATACTTAACTATAAGTTGTGATACCATAAAAGTCATAGAGGAAAACATCAGCAGGAAAATCTCAGACATTCCACCCAGCAATATCTTCACTGATATGTCCCCTAAAGCAAGGGACATAAAGGAAAGAATAAACAAATGGGACTTCGTCAAATTAAAAAGCTGCTGCATGGCTAAAGAAAACAGCATTAAAATGAAAAGAGAACCAACTATATGAGCACAGAGATTTGCCAACTACACCTCAGACAAGGGTTCAATCTCCAAAATATATAAAGAACTCACACAACTCCACTCCAGGAAGACAAACAACCTAATTAAATCTAAAATGGGAAATTTTAGATTTAAATGAAATCTAAAATGGGCATAAGACTTGAACAGACACTTCTCCAAGGCAGACATACAGAAGGCCCAGAGACATATATGAAAAGATGCTCAGCATCACTAGTCATCAGAGAGATGCAATTTAAAAACACAATGAGATACCACTTCAAACTGGTCAGAATGGCCATCATAAACAAATCAACAAACAAGTGTTTTAGAGGATACAGAGAAAAGGGAACCCTAGTGCACTGTTGGTGGGAATGCAGACTTGTGCAGCTACAGTGGAAAACAGTATGGAATTTCCTCAGAAAACTAAAAATGGAACTGCCTTTTGACCTAGCAATTTCACTGCTGGGATTATACCCTAAGAGCCCTGAAACACCCATCCAAAAGTATCTATGCACCCCAATGTTCATATCAGCGCAACTCACAATAGCCAAGTGCTGGAAGCAACCTAAGTGCCCATCAGTAAATAAGTGAATAAAAAAACTGGTACCTTTACACAATAGAATACTATGCAGCAGAGAGAAAGAAGGAGCTCCTATCCTTTGCAACAACATAAATGGAAGTGAAGAGCATCATGCTAAGTGAAATAAGCCAGGTGGTAAGGAACAAATAGCATATGATCTCACCTTTAACTGGAAACTAATCAACAAAAGAAAAAACAAACAAAATATAACCAGAGGCATTGAAATTAATAACAATCTGACAGTAACCAGTCAGGAGGTGGGAGGGGATAATGGGGGGGAGGGTTTTCAGGAACAACTATAAAGGACACATGGACAAAACCAAGGAAGGGGTAGAAGCAAGGGAGGGAAGTGGGTTTGGCTGGGGTGAGGGGGAGTTGTGGGTGGTAAATGCAGACAACTGTAATTGAATAACAATAAAATAATTTTTTAAAAAAGAAAAGTCCTCAGTAAAATGGGATAGTAAACATGAATGATGGTCCAAGACAGTGAGCACACAGCCTGAGATGAGAATATTCTTAGAAACATCAAGCAAGCCAGTATGGCTGGGACAAAGTGAGCAAGGACGTTGGCAGGTCTGACAGGGCCTGGTCACTATGGGCTTTATTCTTAAATCATGGGAAGCCAGTAGAGGGTTACAAACAGAGAAGTAACACAAACAGCCATGGAGGGAATATACTACAATCATATATATATATATATTTTTTATTGAGTTTAGTGAGATGACATTGGTTAACAAAACCATCAGGTTTCAAGTGCACAACTCAACAAACATCATCTGCACAGTGCATCATGTGTCCATCACCCCAAGTCAAGTTTTTGCATCCCCATTTATCCTCCCATTGCCCTCTTTCACCTGTTCCCAAACACCTTTTCCCTCTGGCTATCATCACACTGTTGTCTGGGACTATGTGCTTAATCCCACCAGTTTTCCCCACCTAGTTCTTCAATCTCCATTCCCTTTGAAAGCTGTTAGTTTGTTTTATGTATCTATGCTCTTTCTATTTTGTTTATTAAATTATTTTGTTCGTTAGACTCCATATATAAGTGAGATCATATAGAATTTGTCTTTCTCCGACTGGTTTATTTCACTTAGCATGATATTCTCCATGTCCATCATGCTATTGCCAAAAGTAAGATTTCTTTTTATTTTTACAGCTGAGTAATATTCCCTTATGTAAATGTACTGTGGCTTTTTTATCCACTCTTTTATCTACTGTTTTATCTATCAATAGGCATTTGGGCTGTTTCTAGATCTAGGCTATTGTAAAATACTGCTATGAACATAGGGGTGCATATATTCTTCTGAATTCATATTTCTGAAATCTTATAAATCCAGAAGTAGAGCCATTGGGTCAAATGGAAGCTACAGTTTTAGTTTTTTGAGGAAACTCCATACTATCTTCCACAGTAGTTGCACCAGTCTGCATTCCCACCAACAGTGCATGAGGGTCTCCTTTTCTCCGCATCCTCACCAGCACTTGTTTTTTGTTGATTTATTCATGATACACATTCTGACACATGTGAGGAGACTTCCTTCATAAAAATTCTAATATGTTTTTGTTGCTTTGCTTGGGTGCTTACTGTTATTTTGTCCTCTAAATTGCTGATTTGATTCTCTGCTTCATCTAACCTGCTGCGCCTTCTAGTTTATTCTTAATTTCAGATATTGCATTCTTCATTTCTGACTGGTTCTTTTTTATAGTTTGATGATAGAATCATACACAGTTTCACTAACTGCCAACAATGCAGCAGGCTCACAAGTTGCTCCTGTGAGTCTTCTGACCTCCTTGTGGCAGGCACGAAGTTCTAGGATTCTTGGAACCTCACCCAGTTTACATGAATTCAGAAACAGATCCATGATTAAAGCTTCATTAATGAATGAATCATCATCATCCCTCATCTGACTGAGTTTGAAAAAAACAATCACCAAGTATCCCTTAATATGATTTTTTCTCTAGTTCTGTTTTTTTGTGGGGTTTTGGTTTGTTTCTTTTTCTAACCAACTTTCAGAGAAAGTTGAACAACTTCAAGCTTCTAGAACAGACTTGAAAAACAGAAAGAAACATTCTACTGAGAGCTCCAAGAATCAATCATAACTCCCCTATACAGTATCTCTAGATGATATTTGTAACTATCTGTTTACACACCAGTTCACTCTTAGTTAACACACAATCCTTACACTCTTGGTCTCAAACCCACAGAATAATAAGTCATAACAGGTAGGAGATAGTGGTTTTCTTAGGGCCCAGAACATTAACAATGATAAATAACAGATGACTACATGAAAGCTAAGTAGAAAATGGAAAAATCAAAGTCACAATAGAGCTATGCTGGGTGCTATTACAAAACTCAAAAGTAGATGTTTCTAAAGTAGCCAAAGTCAAAGACTTCAAGTATGTTTGTATTTCTAAATTTACAGAAAAAATAAAAAATAAAATATAGTCTAGATAAATTTCTCTGCAAAATGGTTAAAATCAGCAAAGTATATGATAGAAACATATGATAGCATATGATATGGTCAGCTCAATTTACTCTTGTACATTATATATAATAGGGAGAAAATTTGAATTCTATAATAAAGCCCCATAAATTGCTAATGTATCTAATTGACAAGTGGGGAAATATTAGTTGTGAAACAATACCTAGAGTAGATGCCATTTAGGTTAAAAGAGAGAGTGGACATTGATTTTTATATGTGTGTGTGTGTGTGTGTATGTACCTTAGATCATTGAAAAATCCAACATGGCCCCACCTTTCTTACTATCAGAAACATGATTTTTTCCACAGCAGTCTTGTAATGATGTTCTGACCAATGAATGTAAGCAGATTTCATTGGCCATTGTTTCCAGAAAGGCTATTGTTTTCCCAAAAATATACCTGTTTTCCTTTTCCCTTCACTGTTTTCCTTGCCCAAAATGCAGACACAATACCTAGAATTCGAGCAGCCATCTTGCCACCATAAGAACAAAAGTTACAAACTGAAGATGATGAAACAGAAAGGAAGATGGAGTCTAGATCTTTGCTAGTCAGAATGGCCCATGCTCCCAAACCTCTGGTAGAGAATGGAGACCATCATTCACATGTACAAATCACTTCCTAGAAATGCTTGGCATTCTTTATATATATACAATTCCCTCAAGTTCCACTGCTCAGAAGGATATTAAGAACAGGATAATCTCCATCAGCTTTCACAATCTCCTTGTTGTACTTACATGAAAATATAATTAATAACACTATCAACCTAGCTCTGATCATATGGACTACTTTCATGATGGTGCCAAAAGTTAAGAATATCAAGAGGACAATCTTAAAGTTTGGGCTGGACCTTGTTCATCCAGTAGAAAATGGAATTTGTTATTCTGGAAATTTTGAACAGTTCCTACCAGAGAAGATTAAAGTCAGTGGAGTAACTGGAGATCTTGGGAATGTTGTGTACATTGAATGTTTCATGAATAAAATCACAAATCTCAGATATTCCATGCAGCAATATTTTCACCAATATGTCCCCTAGAGCAAGGGACATAAAGGAAATAATAAACAAATGGACTTCATCAAAATAAAAAGCTGCTGAACACCTAAAGAAAGCAGCATTAAGATGATAGGAGAATGAATTGTATGGTGAAACATATTTGCCAATGACACCTCAGACGAAGGTTTGATGTCCAAACTATATAAAGAACTCACACAACTCCACTGCAGGAAGACAACCCAATTAAAAATGGGCAAAGGACCTGAACAGTTACTTCTCCAAGGAGGACATACAGAGGGCCCAGAGACATATGAAAAGATGTTCAGCATCACCTAGCCATCAGAGAGATGCAAATTAAAACCACAATGAGATATCACCTCACACCAGTCAGAATGGCCATCATAAACAAATCAACAAACAAGTGTTGGAGAGGATGAAGAGAAAAGGGAACCCTAGTGTGATGTGGATCCCAGCCTGCGGGATCCGTGTGTTGTGACTGAGATGAGACAAATTCACATGGACTACTGAGTCCTGTGGAGGAAAAGGGAAGGCATGGCCACTCTCTTAAGGGGAGAATGCCCTGACCCTTGCCTTGGCAGGTTTTTATTGCTTTTCTAGGCACATTCATTGAAGAAGGTCCTCATTTACTATGCACAGGGTCGCTTTAGGTGGTTACCTTTTACAGAAAACAAAGGAGAGGATGTTGCTAATTACATAAAAAAAGAAGGATATTTGCAAATGTAAAGGGAAAAGTGGTTAAACTGGTTACACTCATCCTTGAAAGGTCTGGCAAAGATTTCAGGAAGTTACTTTAAAGATATGCAGTAAATGTTTACAGCTTCAATTCAGGTTGGGGGAGTGTTAGCAAAAGCAAGTCTCATAGCAGCCTAGGTACAATGCAGGCCTGATTCCCCATGCATCCTATGTGCTGGACCTTACATTCCCACTGGCCTTTCTGAGTGGGAGCTGGGCCCACACCACACAGGAACAGTCTCCTATACTAGTGCACTGTTGGTGAGAATCCAGACTGGTGCAGCCATTGTGGAAAACAGTATGGAATTTCCTCAGAAAACTGAAAATGCAACTGCCTTTTGACCTGGCAATTCCACTGCTGGGATTATATCTTAAGAATCCTGAAACACCAATTCAAAAGAACCTATGCACCCCAATGTTCATAGCAGCACAATTTACAATAGCCAAGTGCTGTAAGCAACGTAAGTGCCCATCAGCAAATGAGTGGATGAAAAAACTGGTACATTTACACAATGGAATACTATGTGGTAGAAAGAAAGAAGGAGCTCCTACCCTTTGTGACAGCATGTATAGATCTGGAGAGCATTATGTTAAGTGAAAAAAGCCCAGCAATGAAAGACAAATACCATATGATCTCACCTATAAGTGGAACCTAATCAACAAAACAAACAAGCCTGCAAAATATTACCAGAGACATTACAATAAAGAAAAAACTGACAGTAACCAGAGAGGAGGGGGGAAGGGGATAACAAGGGATGAAAGGGAAAGGGTCATCAAGGAACATGTATAAAAGACACATGGACGAAGCCAAAGGGGTTGTAGGATTGAGGGTTGGAGGTGGGGATGTGTGGAAGAGGGTGGGAGTGGCAGGTGGAAAATAGAGACAACTATACTTGAACAACAATAAAAAAAAGAAGAATAAAATCACAGTTGTTTCTGAGAAACAGTTCTCTAAAAGGTATTTAAAATATCATACCAAGAAATACCTTAGGAAGAACAGTCTTCATGATTGGTTTTGTGTGGTTGCATCAAACGAGGAGACTTACAAATTTTGTTTTCTTCCAAATTATTCAAGATGAAGATGGATCTGCATGTCCTTTGTTGTCCTTAAAAGGTAATCACCTGTGGTGAACCTGTGCCTAGTAAATGAGGACCATCCTTGATGTACTGTGCCCAGAAAAGCAATAAAAGCCTGTCCAGGCGGGGATCCGCTCTCTCTCTCTCTTGGGCTCTCTCTAGCCCTCTCACCCTCTCTCACTTAGAGAGTGACCATGCCATCCCTTTTTCTCCACAGGATTTCTGTAGTCCGTGTGTATTTGTCTATTGCAGTCACAACACCGGATCCTGCGGGCCGGGATCCTCATCACCTGTCTATGTCTTTAATGGATACACATTCATACAAATGGAATCCTTACACTAACCTTATAAGGTAGATACAACTGCTATTTAACTGAGAAAACTAGTGTTCAAAGAGGTTAAGTAAACTGCTTGAGCTCACACAGCTAATCTGAAAGAAATCAGCACTTGTTCCCAGGAAATTTTGACTCCAGAGCCCAAACATTTAACCACTGTGCTATAAAATGACAAAGATGCATAAAGTCTGAAATAAAATCTTCTAGTTCTTTTAGTCTTCATTCCAGACCATGCAAGTCAAGTTTCTCAAACTTAATTGCTTATAATGCAGGGTCAAGGGCATCAACATAAATGAGGGAAGCAGATGACACAGAGAATGAAAAATGCCCCATCTGCTAGGGCAGCCAGCACTCAGCTACAGCAAACTGTTACTAAGCAGGAAAAAAAAAAAACCAGTGTTGCCTAAAATCTGAATTTTTATGTGAAATTCTATGATCTTCAAATAATGCAACCAATTTTAAAAACACTTTTTAAACATAATCTGAGCCAAAAAAAATGTATCTAGGGATCTAAATTATCTGTGGGCCACTAAGTTGAGACCTCTTCTTTAAAGGATACCTTAATTTTTGGTGGGTAAAAACATATCATATCACTAGCAATAAGGAATTGGTAATATTCACATTCCATTACAAATGTCTGATATTTGTTTGATTCTGTTTGATTCTGAAAAAACTGAATCCCTTACTCCCCCTGAGAGATTTAACTAAACCTCTCTTTCAATTCATTTCTTCTTCCTGCAAAATTTTCCTTTGGTCAGGAAGAAAATGACCTTGCTGGTTCTATTTATTATTTAATAGAATTGAGTCTCAAAATCCCTGTCATAATCCATAATGAAACAGAGAGAGAAAACTTAATCAGCTATAAATGTACTGTAGTTAGCATTCACTGCAAAATGCTAATAATATTTTGAGAATGCCATTTCTCTTCCTGGCCTTTTCACCAAGTTGGTTAATGGACTGAGACTTAGGAAATAATGAAAATAATTTCAGTCGAGAACTTCCCAACCCTACATCAACTCTTGATTGCCTTGCATAGAGCATTGAAAGCAGCCCCACAATGGTGGCCCAGTATAGCTTTGGCAGGAGAGCTCACCAATCAGTGTGAACACCTGTAACAAAAGGAGAATCAAATATTTCAATTGTGAGTGCCAATACCCACATTTTAGGCACTCCTAGCATCAGGTTTTCTTAGATACGACAAAATGAAAATTGTATTCCTAATATGTGCATAGAATCTTGAATCCTGTGGTTGCCAAGAATTTTCTAAAAGATAGTTCAAGTCCACAGGCATTTATTTAGCACTTATTGCCCTAATCAGATATGCTAATCACACACAGTAATTAATCAAAGCACAGAAATTATTTTCCAAAATCTTTTCCTTCAAATTCCTTCCTTTATTTTTAGGTATATTTTATTGATTATGCTATTACAGTTTTCCCAATTTCTCCTCTTTATCTCCTCTCCACCATGCACCCCCCAAACCTCCAGCATTCACCCCCTTAGTTCACATCCATGTGTTGTATATATAAGTTGTTTGACTTCCCTGTTTCCTATACCATTCTTAACCTCTCCCCATCTATTTTATGCCTTCCAGTTATGCTTCTTATTCCCTGTACTTGCCTCCCCCCAATTCTTTCTCTCTCCCTCCCCACTGAAAACCCTCCATGTGATGTCCATTTCTAGTTGTTTGCTTAGTTTTTGTTTTCATTTATTTAGGTTCAGTTGTTGATAGTTGTGAGTTTGTTGTCATTTTAGCTTTGCTGGATAGAGTAATCTTGGGTGTAGGTCCTTGCCTTTCATGACTTCAAATACTTCTTTCCAGCCCCTTCTTGCCTGTAAGGTTTCTTTTGAGAAATCAGCTGACAGTCTTATGGGCACTCTTTGTAGGTAACTCTCTCCTTTCCTCTTGCTGCTTTTAAGATTCTCTCCTTATCTTTAATCTTGGTAACATAATGATGATGTGCTTTGGTATGTTCCTCTTTGGGTCCAACTTCTTTGGGACTCTCTGGGCTTCCATGACTTCCTGGGCATCTATTTCCTTCACCAGATTGGGGAAGTTCTCCTTCATTATTTGTTCAATAAGTTTTCAATTTCTTGCTCTTGTTTGTCTCCTTCGGGCACCCCTATGATTCAGATGTTGGAATGTTTAAAGTTGTCCCAGGGTTTCCTAAGCCTCTCCTCATTTTTTTGAATTCCCGTTTCTTCATTCTGTTCCAGTTGGATGTTTATTTCTTCCTTTTGTTCCAAATCATTGATTTGAGTCCCAGTTTCCTTCCCTTCACTGTTGATTTCCTGTATATTTTGGTTTATTTCACTTTGAGTAGCCTTCATTTGTTCCATCATTTTGTGACCAAGCTCATTGAGTTCTGTGAACATCCTGATTACCAATGTTTTGAACCCTGCACCACAAAGGTTCACTATCTCCTCGCCGCTTAGCTCTTTTTCTGGGGTTTTGATCTGTTCTTTCATTTGGACCATACTTTTTTGTATCAGTGCACCTGTTATGTTGCAGGGGGCAGGCCCTTAGGCATTCACCTGGATGGGGCAACCCTCTTTGCTGCTTTGTGTTGCTGTCTGTGGGGGAGGTGTCAGAGAGGGAACAATTGGCTCCCTGGTTTGGCTCTAGCCCCACTTTCCAATGAACTCTCTCATGTGAGATTGGAAGTTTCTCCCACCATGGCAACCCCTGCAGTAGTTTACAGCTAGTTTTAAGTCTTTAGTTTCCCATCTGGCCAGGCCTGCCTGGTCTGCCACCTCGCTGCACATCCTCTCTGCTCAGTTGCCCATCTCCACCTTCCTACCAGTCTGGGTGAATGTTTCTTTAACTCCTTGGTTGTCAGAGTTCTATGCAGTTTGATTTTCTGGCACTTCTGGTTGTTTGCTGTATTTGGATTGGCTGTTATCCTTCTTTGGCTTGTGCGAGAAAATGAAGCATTTCTACCTACAACTCCATCTTGGCCAGAACTCTCAAATTCCCAAATTCCTTCCTTTCAAATAAGTCATTTCACATAGCTCCTGGGACTGTAAAGGAGGAAGGCCACTACAGCTGGCCACTGGCAGTGTTTGTAATGTTATATATGCATCCCCTTCCCACATGACCCACCCACCACCCATCACACATCCCAGAGAAATTCCTGTCCAGGTCCATACAGGAACATTGTCATGGATCATCACCAATGCATTTATGTTGTTGTTTGCTTCGTTTTAGTTTTGGGATAGTGGAGGGCTGGATCAACCTACATATCCATTCCTCAGAAATAGTCCCTCATGGTGGGCGTTCATTGTGGAATACACCACAGCAACCAGCATCTTGGTAGTTTGTTCTTCACTATCAGGAACAAATGTGGGAAAATCTAGCCCCCTGCCCATATCATGAAAATCCAAGGTGAAAGACCCTGGGAAATTTTATATTAGGAGAGAAAATAGTCTATTATATCAATATTCAGTCATTCAGTTAGTTATATACTTTGTAATCATATTGCACTCAGGTCATTATGAAACAGAAATAAGACACCTGTGCCCACCTTTAGGAACCCTCACCTTGAAAGAAAGACAAACAGACACAAATTGTGTTCTTACTCAACAATAAATGGTACAAAAGACATGTGTACCCAGCAGTGAGAAACCAACACATGGGCTCCACCACAAGACCAGGAGAGAGGACATGTGGCTGGAACCTGTCATGGGGGAGACTCATTCTACCTCCTCTAGGATCAGCTGCACACTTTCCATGAAGATACCATACATGGAAGTTTCCAAGTATTCACTTACTCCTCTCTCCCCAAAGGGGCAGGATTCACCCAAAATTCAAGGCATCTGTGACCTGATATCTAATTTCCATGTGCTGGAAGGGCAGATTGAGAAGACAAATGTGAGGAATGGAGAGTGTTTATTGGGCATCTCATTGGGGGATACTGCAACCAAAACATCACTCATGCCCCCCAGATTGGTTACACATAAACTCCATGTCCCAACACTGCAATATGATGCAACTAATTCTACCTTTGCCTGTTGCTGACCAGCTTTTCCTCTGTTCCCTTTCCCAGCTGCCCAGAGCATTAGCTTATGTTTGTTGACACCTGAGGAGCTGCCCACTGAGAGTCCAATAACTTCCCTATAGGGAAACAGCTCTGTGATGATGCTACTAGATAGATGTCCAGGCTACCAGCTACTCTTGGCAAGTTAGAGGACTTGTTAACGGTAGGTAAGCTAAGGTGTAGTTGTCGACACAGCAAATGTTCATCTTTTTCATGCCATGGTGAAATCTACAAACTTCCTCTCAAAACGTATTATAAATGCATAAAATAAGATTTTAAAAATTTTAAGGGAAATCAGTTATATTAAAATAGTCTAACTTAAGAACACAAGCAATTTGTAAATATCACTTAGGAAGTGTGCATGTGTATATGTAGACATGTAGCTGTTACTAAAAATAGGTGTACAGCAGCTTATGGATCACAAGACAGTCTTTACAAAGATGTTTCTTTTTACCTTAATTAACCTGTTTAGTAACATTTTCCTGAGGGTTTCCAAGCTAGCACATATTACAGGACACTCATAGAGATTTTAACTCTATCCTTCAGGAGGGCCCAATTTACAAATATATCCTAATAGTTACATTCATCACTGTCTACCACTCTGCCCCTACAGAGCCATCAGTGGCATGGACAGAGCAGAGTAAGGGATACTGTAGGAGCCACAGAGCAGAGGTTAGTCAATTAGTCACCTTGGGGGGGAACCATCTGAACAAACTGGCATCTGAGCAATGCTGAAACTCACTAGTCACAACTAGACCTCAAAGCCTGACCAGATCTTCGCAGAAGAATACCTAGCTGGAGGTTCCCCAGCTAACATGAGTAAGAAGACATTTTAGTGGTAAGAATAGAATTCACAATATATTTGCAATCAGACAGTGGTTATACCATTGTACTTTTTGATTACAAAAATGCATATGTGGCACAGAATTAATAGGAAGTCAAAGCCCTTTAAAGTTAATTTATATTTTCACCATCAAAATTCATCAGCACACTCCTGAAAAAGGAGACATCTACAGAGGAAGGACAATCTAGTCAATTACTGATACCAAAATGGATAAAAGGACCCATAGGAATCTATCCACCCCTTATGGGCAGATTTACACATTGTGAACTTAAAAACTCATCTAATATTCTATGTTTTACTGCCATATAAACTGAGGCCAAAAGATCAGACAATTCATCATAGCAATCTGTCATGGTCTACACAACTAGTTATTGTCTAAGCCTGGAGGGAAACTGGCCTCCTGGCTTCCAGGTTGGCATTCTTCTCATTGTTCAAGGATGCACAGATATGATCTGTTTAAAATATTCTTATCTCAAAAGGAGTATTTTTTAAATCATTGCACACCTTTGCTAACTCACTAATTAATACTAATGTGAGACTATCAGTCTGGCTTATCAAAATACCTAAGTTATTTAAAATTAAATGTATCATTTTGTTATTTTCAAGTACTCTCAGCAGCTTCACCTAGGTAACAAAAGGTGAATTTACAATGAGCAATATGTTTTTCACCTACTAAAAATGCATTAAGTCCATCATACACAAGAATTAACTAAAAATGAATCATAGACCTAAATATAAAGCCTAAAACTAAAACATTTCATAGAAAACAACCTTGTAACCTCAGGTTAGGAGCAAATAGTTCTAAGACATCTAAAGCACAATACATAAAAGAATAAATTAGTATAGTGGACTTCATCATAACAAAAAACTTCTGCTCTTCAAAAGACACTGTTAAGAGAATAAACAGACTGGGAGAAAATATTTGCAATTCATTTATCTAATAAAGGAATTGTATCAATAATATGTTTAAAAACTCAAAACTCAGTATTAAGAAAATAACTTGTAAAAAGTTGTCAAATAATTTGAATAGACACTTCAATAGAGGCATACAGAAAAACAAACAAAAAGATGTACAATGTCATCAGTAATTAGGGAAATGCAAATTAAAACCACCATATGATATCACTATTCATCTATTGAAATGGCTAGAATTAAAGATACAGATCATACCAAGTGCTGGGAAGAATGTGAAGGACTGGGACTCATACATAGCTGGTGGGAGTGTGAGTTGGTGTAACCACTCTGGAAAAACAGTTTGACAAGTTTCTTAAAAAGCCTAACATACACCTACCATAGGAATCAGCCATTCTGCTCCCTAGGAATTTTACTTAAGAGAAATGAAAGCATATGCCCACATAAGCACTTGTGCAAAATGTCCATAACAGCTCTATTTGTAATACCCCAAACTAGAAACATGCCAAATGCCTATCAACAGTTGAATGGATAAACAATGTCGCATATGATGGAATGTTACTCAGCAATGAAAAGAAATGAGCTATTGATACACACAAATACCATAGATACACACAAAACAATTATGTGGAAAGGAATCAAACAAAAAAATACATACTGTATTATTCCACTTAAACACAATTCTAGAAAATGCAAACTCATTTATAATGACAGAAAGATCTGTGGTTACCTGCAGATGGGAGGGGAAGGGGCAATAGGGACTGATACAAAGGGGCACAGGAAATTTTCAGGAGTGATGGCTATATTCATTATTTTTATCTAGAGATGGTTTCATGGAGTTCTATAATATATATGTATATATCTACATATATGTTAAACATCAAATTTCACACTTTTAAAAACATACAGTTTACTACATGTTAATTATACCATTTTAAAAAATAAAAATCAATGCATTAAGTTCCAAACATAATATCAAACTCTTCATATGAACTATTTAATTTAAATCTCACAAAAACACTTTCAGATAGGTGATGTTGCTACACCAGTTTCCAGGAAAGTGAGACTGAGGTTCAGAGAGATTGAATAACTTTGTTACTTAGTAACTCGCACAGCTAGGACTCGACAGAGCAAAGGCACAAGTATTTCAGTTTCATGTTAAATAAATGCTTCCAAAGCACTTGACAGTTTTTTAACTTAAATAGGTCCTAGACAAATATATTTATACTGTTTTTCAAAGCAAATCTCTTTTCATAGACAGCACATGGGTAAAAGCCCTATCATTTCAGGATCATCACAAATTCTAAAATTAATAGTGTTCAAATTAAGGTTGCAGCAATTTAGGAAACAATCCAGGCTCTATTGTGTCACA
This sequence comes from Desmodus rotundus, assembly GCF_022682495.2. Taxonomy (NCBI): domain Eukaryota; kingdom Metazoa; phylum Chordata; class Mammalia; order Chiroptera; family Phyllostomidae; genus Desmodus; species Desmodus rotundus. The sequence goes on along the minus strand of NC_071394.1, from coordinate 74,138,574 downwards.
CACCTGAGTTGAGAGCCAGACTCGCTGGAAAACAGATTCAAGATGAGCACAACAGTCTACAGACATACCGCACTGAACGTGACCGATCCCATCTGACCTCGGAAGCTAAGCAGGGTAGGACCTAGTCAGTACTTGGATGGAAGATAAGCACAACATAGGGTAGAAGAGGCAGACTGATGAGCTTTCTGCTCCCTTCCAGAGAGATCACACTGTGACTTTTCTTCAGGAAAAGATTGGCATACACAAACACATACACTCACACACCTGAAGACCCAAATGCTGACCTAGCCATCCTCGGTGTATCAGATTTCTAGATAATGCCCTAAAGGTACACTAAATAGAAAAACCATAAATGCTGCTTTTTCACTTTACATATATATGGTCATTGTTCACTATCAGATGTGACTGACCAGCAACAGGTCAAACACATGCAATATTCCCAATTAGGGGTGGAGTGGAGGGATGGGGAGAAAAGGCATACAACTGTAATTGAATAACAATAAAAATTTAAAAAAAAAAAAAGAAATCACTGCCTGCCACTGGTCCATGGGACATCTTGGAGAAAACAGCACTTGTCTGGCTCAAATCCAACCAGGTTGCAAAGCTCCTCTTGAAAGAAATGACTTCTTCCATCCCTTGCAAATGCTTTCCAAATAACAAAGTCTATACCTGTGTTTGATATAGGGGAGAAGCCACACACCTTAACTTTGTATGCCTTGGTTCACAGTCAGGTTCAAGGTGTTCCAGGCCCCCTGCTTGCTGATACTAATTTCCAGCCCCTTTGCAGGTCTCTATACAAAGTGAATGACAAAGTACAGAAAAACAAGCTGCTCCTAAAAACACTGTGGACTGATTCACTTATTTCACTTCATGCTCATATTGTTTTTTCCTGAAACAAAGTTCTCTCTTGTTTCCCCTGCTGAATCTGGGGTCCCGTTACTCTCTCCACAACCACTAGGTGATAGGAAGAGGTAGCCCAGCTAGATATGCCCACCACCGATGGGCCCTCCTAACTCAGTATAAATTGGTTATAGTTTTTATCTGATATCAGATAGTCCCTAAAATATAAGCATAGATAGCACACGGTAATTAGGAGTCGAATTGTTTTTAACTCTTGCATACAGCCTTCACACAATTAATTAATCCTTATTAATGGGTTTTTGAATGCCGCTTCAATAATATTATTTCCAGTGTGCTATTCTGAGACAACTCTATAAGCCAAAATATTACAAATATCCAAGCAACACGTAGAACAACACAAAACCTCATTTTTCTTCCTGACTCACCTTGACCCCTCCTGACTCATTTCACCAATGATTTTACTTTTCTTACATGGGACACAGAAGGGTCTGATTTCCTTGTATAGCACTGACATGCCAATGAGATATTAAACCCCAAACTGTAGGCTTTGTTTAGGTGAGTTTAAGTGTAAGGCTTGAAAGAAGAAGAACTTTCTTCTTTTTTTTGGGGGGAGGGGGGTTTGGGAACCGCCCTGCCTGGTTTCAGAGGCTGTAACCCCCCATGGTTAAGGCTGAGTCAGAGTTGGGACCATAAGCCACTAAGGAGACAAAGCTTATCTCCCTGGCAGGTGTGCCACCTCTGCCCACTTCACCCTGCTTGGCCCTGAGCTTGGCCAGTTAGCCAATGACGGGTAAGAATCCTCAAGGGAGGATCAACCTAAGACAGGTTCTGGTCACCAGGAATAAACTCGCAGGGAAGGACTCGGGGGGCTCTGGAAAAAGGGGGTGATGGACCCTCGCCCCTCGGCTTTGAAATAGCCTGAGTCCTCATTCTGTCTGCAAGAAGTCTCCTAATCTTTTGGCTGCCTTACTTCCCTTGACTGATTTAAGCCTGAAGCAATAACAGAGGGCAGTGCAGTCCTGTGCTGGGAGGGGCGGATTCCCTGGGGAATCAGGCCTAAGAAATATACATACATTCCTGTGAAACCTACTTAATTTGTACCCTCAGCTTAAGAGATAAGGGTCCAGACCTGAGATGAGTCTGTCACCTAAAGTTTTATAGCCCTCTAACTAATTGGCTGTAACTCAGAATAAGCCCTTAAAGTTCTCTGTAAATCATGTATTGTTTAACCCTTACTGGCTGACAATGATTGATGAGCTTTATCTGTATTCCTATGCGAATGAACCTAATAAAAGCCTCTGGAGAGAAAGGCTCTGGGCCCTTCTCCTTTGAGAGAAGCGGCCACCTTTCCTCCCCAAGCAGATCAGGTCTTGGTAGTCTTTTTCTTCATCCGTGGTGGGCGGGGGGGGGGGGGTGCTGCGTCAAAGCCCCCCGATGGGGGGGGGTGTTTTTTTATTTTTATTTTTTTATTAATTTATTTATTTTTATTCAGTTACAATTGTCTGCATTTTCTCCCCTTCCCTCCACCCCACCCCAGCCAGTCACACCTCCCTCTGCCACCTCTACCCTCCCCCTTGATTTTGTCCTTGTGTCCTTTATAGTAGCTCCTATAGACCCCTCTCCCCACTATCCCCTCCCCACTCCCCTCTGGCTATTGTTACAATGTTCTTAATTTCAATGTCAGGCAGTGAGGAACTTTCTTCTTAAGTATAAGGGGAAGCTGTTTTCCTAACTATCCAGAGAACTCTTCAAAGGCCTGTTCTGCCTGAAAGACTCAAGTGTCAGGAGGAAAAGCCAGCTTGCCAAGCAGGACAGCTCACAGGCTCATTCAAGGAGCTGAGACTCTTCATTCTCTCCAGTGCAACAACCCTTTCTTCCCATTAAAATGGCCATAAAGCACACCCACTTGTCAGACACTCTGCAAAGCTGACCAAACTCACAGCACAGGGACTTGAACTTGCACCCAAGAAGAGAAGCTGAGTATTAACATCTCAAATAATGTTTCCTTCTCCTTCTCATTAAACATGGAGATTATCATGAATCCATCAAGATGGTCCAGAGAAAATAATTATAGGGACAAGGGAGGCCAATGGAATTCCTCTCATGGGAGGCTTTTAGCATCTGGGAATGGCCGGATCAGGACAAAATGAGTACATATTTTCATAGTCCTTCCAAAGAGGAGTCAATGGAGGCCACCTTCATGGGGGAGAAGGCACCTCTCTGAAGCCTGGCTGCAGCTCAGGGAGACCAGTGTGGAAACACAGCAGCACCTGGACCAACAGCAGTTTGACAAGAGCTAGAGTCAAACTTCTGACTTCTCCATCTTCTGAATCCGTGGTTCTGGTCTTGGCTGCAGACCTGAATAATCCCCAGTGCAGCTGTTGCACACAGATGCCAGGACTCTACCCCGTCAGATTCAAATGCAATAGAGCTGCATGGGACCTCCAGCTTTTAGTGCCAAAGCTCCTGGGAGAGGACTCCAGGAATCATCATCATGCAGACGCCCTTTTCAATCACCACCAAAACACAGGTTTTATGATCAACCTACAATCCTTTTTTTATTTAAAAAAAAATAGAGGATCTTTCTCTGGGACTGCTTACCAAGAATGTATCCACACAGTTAATGAAGTAACCATTTACTGGGGGGTGAGGCAGGAGGGAGGAACACAGGGACAATGATAGGAGAAACCACTTAATACTGTACCATTGGATTTCATTCCAGTGGGTAAATGCCCATTAAAGGTCAAAATAAGAGTTCTAGGGACTAATTTTAAGACTTAATGTCTGACATCATCACTGACACACATACACATACACATACACTTTCAAGTTATTTTTCCATTCTTCTCTAAAAATATGATCTTGCAAAAAATAATCACAACTGTTATTAGGAAACAACATTCTTCCCCATTCTTTATGACTTGGGATTACAAACTCCACTTACTTGGCACTTTCCTTAAATTTAGAAGTAGTATTTAAGGGGTAAAAAGTAAATGAAACATAAAATAAAATTAAATAAAGGGATATAAAACATTGCACCCTACAACTGACCCATGAGTCAATAAATCTAATCTTTACTCATAAATCTAATCTTTCAGAAAGGAATGCTACAACCCAATTTGTTAGCTTGTGTTGTAGCCTCTAGCCACATGTGCCACATGTTGAAATATTTTGGATTAGGTTAAATAAAATATATTAGTAAAATTAACTTCACCTGTTTCTTTTTACTTTTTAATTGCTTAAAGAACATTTAAAATTACATATGTGGCTCTCATAATTCTTCTTGACACCATGCAATGGACTGGGGTCCTGATTCTTGCTCTTTATCTCTTCTAAACCTTGCCTTCCCCCTGGTGTCAGAGCTCAGTCAATACAGGCAAATAATTTTTCAAAACAACCTGCAACAGTACAATTCATTTTGGTCTGCAAAGTAAAAATAGCAGCTTACACATTCAGCTTTATTATTTGACGTTTTCACAAATAATACATCACATTTAACCCTCACAAAAAGCTGTATTAGCAATTATATTCCCCACCCAATTTTTATCTTTGAAAGAAATTGAGGTTTCTTATGGAAAAGTAAGGATAATAATAATCATTCCAATCAAAAGTAGTTGCAGGATTTCTACAAAATTTCAGCCACTAAAAGTGATAGAGACATGGGCCCAAAGTTGAATACAAAACTACTCTTCAAATAATTTATCCTAAGTTATAAATAACACAATAGACCAAAACACACAATCACAACATTCATATTTTGCATTACCATTTATCATAGAGAAAATATAAAACCTAAACTTCCATGAATTTCAACAACAGAACCCGTATACAAACAGCACAGAGATTCTCAAAAGGAGAAGGCACAGTGCAATAAGGAGATGCATTTTTACAGATGAAGCAGGGTCAGATAGGTTAAGTGGCCAAAACAGGGTCACACAACCAGGATTATGTTTGTCTCCAGAGCCCAATGCTTGATTCCACTCAGGGGTATGCAACCCGTGGCCTGCAAGCCACATGCCACCAGGATAGCTATGAATGTGGCCTAACACAACATCGTAAATTTACTTAAATCCTTTTTTTTGTTCATCAGTGTTTGGGTATTTAATGTGTAGCCCAAGACAACTCTTCTACTTCCAGCATAGCCCAGAGAAGACAAAAGACACCCCTAATACTGTCTCATTTCCAAGTGTCTCCTGTTTTAAAGGGCCTTTACACCTGGACAGAATATATATTAAACAGGAGATTTTACACCAAAATAGATATATTAAATAGCAGCTAGGCACTATGGCATTCAGTGGAATTGAAACACACTCTCTGGGAACTGGAACAACTTAAATGAACTTGTAAACTGCAACACCCAAGTACTTGACTCTCTCAGCCACATCAAAAGAGTAGCTATGATTCTGTTTCCAAAGAAGGAAATTTAAATAATTTGAAGTGTCCAAATATTCCCTGGGATAATTCTCAAACATGTGGGGTACTTTGTGCCCAAAATTCATCATACCTACATTGGATGAAGCACTCATAGAGATCCCTAAACAATTAATTGCACCTGACTCAAGGTTCTGAAATTGCCAGTGTCTTTCCACTTCCTTACATTTGCTGCCCTCTTGTGGGGAAATAATTCTGGTTATATGGAAAAGAAAAAGAAAAAATGAATAAAGGTCAAATTGCTACTTGAGGAAATGAGTTAACCCTGGCTTCCATTAAAAGAAACTAACTTACTAATTGGCCCCTTCACCTTATCTATGGCTTGAGGCTACACAAGTCCATGGAGTCTTCCAACCAATTACATGTCAAGTAGAATTTTAAAACCAACAAAGAAGACTTCTGGTCATAGTGGTGGTATAGGCACACATGGCTTGCCTCTTCACACAACCACATCAAAATTACAACTAAAATATAGAACACTCATCACTCAGAACCATCAGAAATTGAGTTGAATGGAAGTCTGACAACTATGGAATTAAAGAAACCACATCCATCCAGACTGGTAGGAGGAGCACAGAAGTGGAATGGGCTGGTCCCTCACCAATGTGGGGTGAATAAAAATTTGGGAGGGATATCTCAGGAGCAAGGGGTCCCAGACCCACACCTGGCTCCCCAGCCCAGGGTTACAGTGCCAGGAAGATAAGTCCGCACAATTTCTGGCTGTAAAAACCAGTGGGGATTGAGTCAGTGGAGGAACCTGCTGGAGCCCTGAGCAATTCCTCTTAAAGAAAATGCACATGGACTCACCTACTCCCTGTGGGTTCGAGCACTGAGGTAGTAGTTTGAAAGGCACCTGTGGTATACAGAGAGAGACTGAAGTGTTTCTCATCGAGGTGAGCAGAGGCCATTGTCCCTTTTCTAAACCCTCCCCTCCACAGAAGTTGCAAGCTGGTGCCATATCTAACACTCCATCAACCTGGCTAGCACTGTTTGACCTGCCTTGAAGATCCCTTACATTAGACTACACTACCAAGACATGGAGTCAAAGCAGCTCCATCTACTACATAGAAACAAACACCGGGAGGCTACCAAAATGAAGAGACAAAAAGAAACATGACCCAAATGAAAGAACAGATCAAAACTCCAGAAAAAACTAAACAAAATAAAGTAAGCAATCTATCAGATGCACAGTTCAAAACATGGTTATAAGGATGCTCAAGGAACTTAGTGAGGACCTCAACAGCATAAAAAGGATCAGAAACAAAGGATACACTAATTTAAATAAAGAACAATTTATAGGGAAGCAACAGTAGAGTGGATAAAGATGAGAATCAAAGCAACAATATGGAACATAAGGAAGCAAAAAACAACCAATCTGAACAACAACAAGAAAAAAGAATAGAAAAAAATGAGGATAGTATAAGCAATCTCTGCAACAGGTCCAACACTCGCATCATAGGGGTGCCAGAAGGGGAAGAGAAAGAGCAAGAAAGTGGAAATCTATTTGAAAAAATAATGAACGAAAACTTCCCTAATTTAGTAAAGCAAATAGACATGCAAGTCCAAGAAGCACAGAAAGTCCCAAACAAGATGGATGCACAGAGGCCCACTCCAAGACACATCATGATTAAAACATCAGAAGTTAAAGATAAAGAGAGAATCTTAAAAACAGCAAGAAAAAATAAGTTAATTAGCTACAGGGGATTCCCTATAAGACTGTCAGCCAACTTCTCAAAAGCAACTTTGCAGGCTAGAAAGGATTGGCAAGAAACATTCAAAGTCATGAAAAGCAGGGATCTACACCAAGATTGCTCTACCCAGCAAAAATATCATTTAGAATTGAAAGGCAGCTAAAGAGCTTCCCAGACAAGAAAAAACTAAAGGAGTTCATCATCACCAAACCATTACTATATGAAATGTTAAAGGGACTTACTTAATCTTTTTTTCCAGGGGAGAGCGCAAACGCAGTCCCCTTATTTAAGAAAAAAAAAGATCAAAACCATGAATAATACAAATCTATCAACAATCAAATATAAAAAAACAAACTAAGCAAATAAGAAGAACAGAGACAGAATCATGGATACAGAGGGTGTTTTGATGGTTGTCAGATGGGAGGGAAGTGTGGGGGAATGGCTGAAGAGGTAAGGAAATAAGTAGTACAAATAAGTAGTTACAGAATAGCCTTGGGTATGTAAAATACAGTATAAGAAATGGAGTGACCAAACAACTCATATGCATGATCCATGGATATGAAAACCATGGTGGGGCAATTACCTGAGGGAGTGGGGGGTCCTGGGTGGAGGAGGGGGGCAAAGGGAGGAGAAAATCAGGACAACTGTAATAGCATAATCAATAAAATATAATTTTAAAGCAAAAAAGTAAAAATAAAAAAACAAAGTCTATTGTATTTTCCCATTTCTTACAAATACCATCTCTGGACTCTTGGGCATGTTTATCAATGCCATTTATGTTAAAGAAAGCAGATATCCAACATATGGCAGAGTAGTGAGTGGAAATTACACAAAACTCCTACCAGGACCACTCTGGAATTACATCTAAATTGTGGAGAAATCATCCAGAATAAATAACTGAACAATAGTGGGAGAAGCCTTTTAACCACAGACAGACAGAAGAAACACTTCACCATGATGTGACTGGTATGGAGTGTGGAGGAGACATGAGAGGGCTAGCTGGGCTCCCATGGGTGGCAGCGGAAATGCTGGAGGGTTATTTCAGTAACTGGAGGGATCCTCCTGAGAAGAGTAGATTCTAAACCCCAACCTGGGCTCCCCAGCCTACAGCATCAGAGCCCAAAAAGTATACAAATAACATCCAGCTGTGAAGCCACAGGGTTTCTCTCTGCCAGAGATGGATAGCTGGAGGCAGAGATAGACATTTAAAGGGCCAATGCATAAATTTTCATATGCAGCCACTTATCCTGGGCTGTGGCAAAGGGATGTGTGCTGAGCGGACTAGTGACACTGAATAAGAGACTGGGAACAGTGGGTTTGGTGAGAGAATTGAGAGTGGAGCTGCTGGGATCCCAGTGCTGAGTCATCCCTTCTACTGCAGGAGTCATCTTGCTCAGGCTGACCACTCCCCTCACAGTGGCATCAGCCATAGGGGAAGCAATAGTCACCCCCCAGGAGTTACTCTGCTCCACCCTGTGGAGTTTAAGCCTGACTGCTGATTGCAGAGTGACTAGATTATCAAATGAAGGACTCAGCCACAGACAGTAGATCCCTGGTAGTCTCAAAGAGGCTGCCTAAGACCAGACTAGCAAACCATCTGACATCACCAGAGGCAGATCCAGTAAGAAAAAACAGTGGTAAATACAAGATGCTACCGAGATGAAATCTACCATGGAATTCTCGATGATTTGTGATACTTTCTTTCCTGTATAGTTTTTAAACATTCATTTCTTGTTCTTAAAGTTTGTGTATACTAAATCACTAGAACTTATAATATAGTTGATTTCAATTCTCATAATTTGCTACTCCCTCCTCTTACCCTATTTTACCTCCTTCTTTCCTCTTATTATTTTTGTCTTAAATTTTGTTTTCTCTATTGCTACAACATTTTCATTCTGCACTCTCACTATTTCTCCCCTGTTCAACCACTCAAAACAAATTTTCTCATCAATGGTCATCTCACATTCTTATTCCTGATCTTAAAATACCTGTGTTCTCTCTACAACTTTATTAGTCTTCACTCATTGGTTGTAGATAGGGTAGTTGTTGTTGCATTTTCTCAATTTTATCTCTAGATCTTCATTATATTTTTATTTCAAATCTCAAATTTTACCACTCCCTTCTCCTATGCCATTCTGTCTTCATACTGCCCATTGTTTTAGGTTCAAATTTTAATTTTTCCCTGTTGTAGCCTGGTTTTTGTTTCTCACTCTATCATGTCAAAATCATGTCCCTTACCTCTAGATATCTCTTAAGCTTTTCTTTCCTTCTTTCTTTCTTTCTTTCTTTCTTTCTTTCTTTCTTTCTTTCTTTCTTTCTTTCTTTCTCTCTCTCTCTCTCTCTCTCTCTTATTCCCATCTCACCTATATTACTTTTGGTTCATTTGTTGTTGATAGTGTTGTGGTAGATCTTTCTCTCCAATTGGGCTGCTGTATTTTTATTTTTTATTTACATTTTTCCCTCATTTTTTTTCTCTCTCTCACTTTATTTTACTTTATTTTGATTTATTTTTAAACCTAACACTATATGCTTCCCTTGTCATACTCCAGTCCATTTCTTCATTCCCTTTCTTATTCATGATGTAAATTTTACTTTCTCTTTTCACACTGCTCTATCTCCCAACTCTTATTAGTGCTCCTCCCTCTACCTACTAAAATCATTGTTCTTTCAGCTAGTCACCTCATATTCGCCTCTCCTTATTTATAATAGACTTCATCTGAATACACCCTTATTAATAACAGTTCATTTGCTGTCAATAGTGGGATAGTGGGTGGGAGTTATTTTTGTGGGTGTGGGTTTGTTTCCTGGGCTGTGTGGTTTATTCTGCCAGCACTTGCACAACAGCATAGAAGATGTGGTGGGTGGAGTGACCCTCGGTAAGCTAGTTGGAAGTAAGGAAACACTAAAGAATGAGCCAACAATAATCAAAACCCAAATATATCCAGAGAGCCAACATAAACGGCATAAAGGGCCTCCCAGGAGCATCAAGTCCAGGGGATCAAGGAGACTGCACCACCAAATCCCGTATGTTGCTTAGCATAGAAGTTTATACCACAAAGACAGAGAGTCAAAGCAGATCAACTTAAGAAGCAGAAACAAACAAGAAAAATCTCTGCTAAAAAGGGAAAACAAAGAAAAAAACCCAATCAAAACAAAAAGAGGAATCCCCAAAAAGAAATAGAGACAAATAAACTATCAGACATTGAGTACAGAACAATGGTTATAAGGAAGCTCAATGAGCTCAATGAGAATTATGAAGAACTACAAGGAAGCCAAGGAACTTACTGCAGACTACAATAGCATGAAAAGGACATAGAAACTATCAATAAGAGACAAGATGAAATGAAGTATACAATTTCTGAATTGAAGAAAACAGATGAAGGAATAAAAGAAGGCTAGATGAAGCAGATGATCAAAGCAGTGAGCTGGAGGACAAGGTAGAAAAAAACTCCCACACACAGCAAGAAAACAAAAAGGACTCAAAAAGAAGAAAGAGGGATTCGGGGAGCTTCGGGACAACATGAAACATAACAATATCCATATAATAGGGATACCAGAAGAAGAAGAGGAGCAAGGGATACAAAACCTGTTTGAAAAAGTAATGATACAGTTCTGTGTGGACTTCCAGACAAGATGGAGGCATAGGTAGATACACTGTGCCTCTTCCTACAACCAAAAGAAGGCCAACAAATTTAAAAACAAAAAACAACCAGAACTGCCAGAAAGTCAAACTGTATGGAAGTCCAACAACCAAGGAGTTAAAGAAGAAACATTCATCCAGACTGGTAGGAGTGGCAGAGATGGGCAGCTGGGGCAGAAATGACTTACAACAAGGTGGTGGCTGGTGGACCAGGTGAGGTGGAGGCTATCAGAGTGTGCCATCCCACATTTGTGTGTGGATAAACTAGTAAGAACAACAGGGGAGTGAGAGAGAAAGCACAGCCCAGGGTTCCAGCACCAGGAAATAAAGCAACAAAACTTCCAACTGAAAAAAACCTGTGGGGGTTGGCGGGGGGCGGGGGGGCAGGTGGAGAAACTCCCAACCTCACAGGAGAGTTCATTGGAGAGACACACAGGGTTCTAGAATTAAACAAACCCACCGACCTGGGAATCAGCACCAGAAGGGCCCAATTTGCTTGTGGGCAGTGGAGGAAGTCACTGAAAGCCAGCTTAGAGCTAAGCAAACAGCATGGTTCCCTCTCAGACCCCTCCCCAATGTATAGTGCCTCAACACAGCAATGATGTTTGCCCCACCCTGACCAATACTTAAGGCTCCACCCCTTACTATGTAACACGCATGCCAAGCTGAAAAAAAAAAAGGCCCCAATGAAGGAACAGACCAAAGCTCCAGAAAAAAATACAAATAAGTGATGAAGAGATAGCCAACCTATCAGATGCACAGTTCAAAACACTGGTAATCAGGATGCTCACAGAATTGGTTGAGTATGGTTGCAAAATAAAGGAAACAAAGAAGGCTATGAAAAGTGAAATAAAGGAAAATGCTCAGGGAACCAAAAGTGATGGGAAGGAAACCAGGACTCAAATCAAGGGTTTCAAACAAAAGGAAGAAATAAACATTTGATCAGAATAGAACAGAGAAACAAGAATTCAAAAATATGAGGAGAGGCTTAGGAATATCCAGGACAATTTTAAACATTCCAACATCTGAATCATAGGGGTGCCAGAAGAAGAGGAAGAGCAAGAAATAGAAAAGTTATTTGACAAAGTAATAAAGGAGAACTTCCCTAATCTGGCAAAGGAAATAGACTTCCAGGAAGTCCTGGAAGCTCAGAGAGTCCCAAAGAGGTTGTACCTAAGGAAGCACACACCAATGCACATCATAATTACATTAACCAAGATTAAAGGTAAGGAGAGAATCTTAAAAGCAGCCAGAGAAAAGGAGACAATTACCTACAAAGGACTTCCTATAAGACAATCAACTGATTTCTCAAAAGAAATCCTGCAGGCAAGAAGAGGCTGAAAAGTAGAATCCCAAGTCATGAAAGACAAGGACCTACATCCAAGATTACTCTATCCAGCAAAGGTATCATTCAGAATAGAAAGGCAGATAAATTACTTCCCAGATAAGATCAAGTTAAAGGGGTTCATCACACCAAGCCTTTATTATATAACATGTTAAAGGGACTTATATAAGGAAAAGAAGATCAAAAACTATGAACAGTAAAATGACAACAAATTCACAACTATCAACAAATGAACCTAAAAAAAACAAAAGCAAACTAAGCAAACAACTAGAACAGGAACAGAATCACAAAAATGGAGATCACATGGAGGATTATCAGTGGGGAGGGGAAGAGGGGAGAATGGGTGAAAAGGTACAGGGAATAAGAAGTATAAATAGTAGGTACAAAATAGAGAATGGGAGGTTAAGAATAGTATAGGAAATGTAGAAGCCAAAGATCTCTTATGTATGACTCATGTATATGAACTAAAGGAGGGAAATTCCAGTGGGAGGGGCATGCAAGACAGAGGTGAATAAAGGGAGGAAATGGGATAACTGTAATAGCATATCAATAAAATATATTTTTATAAAAGAAAATAAATAAATAAAAGCAGTCACAAAAAATAAATAAATAATGGGGAAAAAAACTTTTAAAAAAAGAAAAAGTAATGATAGAAAATTTCCTCAACTTGAAGAGAGAAAAAGTCACACAAGTCCAGGAATCACGGAGGATCCCAATCCAGAGGAACCCAAAGAGACCCACTCCAAGACACACCATAATTCAAATGGGAAAATTCTAAGACAAACAGAGAATTTTAAAGGCATAAAGGCAGAAACAGGAAGCAACATACAAGGGTGTCCCGATAAGGCTAGTAGCTGACTTCTCAATAGAAACACAACAAGCCAGAGGAGAGAGGCAAGAAATATTGCAAGTAATGAAAACCAAAGGCCTGCAACCAAGACTACTCTATCCAGCAAGGCTCTTAATTAAAATGGGAGGTGAAATAAGGAGTTTTCCAGTTCAAAGAAGGCTAAAAGAATATATCTCCACCAAACCAGTATTGCAAGATATGCTAAAGGGACTGCTTTAAGAAGATGAGAAAAAAGAGTGAGAGAGAGAGGAACACAGGTACAGAGGGAGTAAAATGGCAATGAATAAGTACCTATCAATAATAACCTTAAGTGTAAATGGATTAAATGTCCCAATGAAAAGACATAAGGTAGATGAATGATAAAAAGATATGACCTGCACATAAGCCACCTACAAGAAACACACCTCAAACCAAAAGACCTACACAGACTGAAAGTGAAGTGCTGGAAACAAATTTTCCAAGCAAATGGACAGGGGGAAAAAAAAAGGTGGGGTAGCAATACTCATATCAGACAAAATAAATTTCAAAACAAGTCCATAAAAAGAGACCCAGAAGGATACTTCATAACAGTCAAGGGTAGAATGCTTCAGGAAGAAAAAACATTATAAACATATATGTACCCAACATAGGAACACCCACATATATATGGAAAATCTTAGAGGTTTTAAAGAAAGATATACACAGCAACACATTTCTAGAAGGGGATTTTAACACCCAACTGTCAACAATGGGTAGATCTTCCAAACAAAAAAATCAGCAATGATATAGTGGCACTGAATGACACTCTAGATGAAATGGACTTAACTGAGATATACAGAACCTTTCACCCCACAAAAGCAAAATCCACTTTCTTTTCAAATGCACATTAAACATTTTCAAAGATAGACTACAAGATAGGACACAAAACAAGCCTCCACAAATTCAAGAAAATTGAAATCATATCAAGCATCTCAGAATAAATGGATTGAAATTAGGAACCAAACTCAAGGAAAAAACTCAAAAAGAGTCAAATTCATGGGGACTAAATAACATGTTATCAAACAATGAATGGGTTAAGAATGAGATCAAGGAAGAAATCAAAAAGTTTCTGGAAACAAACGAAAACGAACTCACAACAACCGAAAACTTATGGGACACAGCAAAGGCAGTCCTGAGAGGGAAGTTCATAGCAATTTAGGCCTACCTAAAAATATTGAAAATTTTCAAATAAACAGCCTAACCCTACAGGTAAAAGAACTGGAGGAACAACAGTAAACAAAGGCCAGAGCAAGTAGAAGGAAGGAAATAACCAAAATCATAGCAGATTTAAATGACATGTAGACTAAAAGCACAATTCTAAGGATCAATAATTTCAGGAGCTGGTTCTTTGAAATGATAAACAAATTTGACAAGCCTTTAAACAGACTCATCAATAAAAAAAGAGAGGACCCAAATAAACACTATCAGAAATGAAAGAGGAGAAATTACAATTGACACCACAGAAATGCAAAGGATTGTAAGAAATTGCTATGAACAACTATGTGCCAAAACATTTGAAAATCTAGATGAATTGGACAAATTTCTAGAAAAATATAATCTTCCAAAACTGAATCAAGAATCAGAATGCCTGAACAAACCAATAACAGCTAGTGAACTTGAAGCTATAACCAAAGAACACATGGCATAGAAAAGCCCTCTACTGAATGGTTTCACAAGAGAATTTTAGAAAACATTCAAGGAACAGCTAACCCCTATCATTCTCAAACTATTCCAAAAAATCCAAGAGAAAATACCCTCAAACTCTTTTTATGAGGCCAGCATCATCTCAAAACCAGATAAGAACACAACAAAGAAGAAAACTACAAGCCAATCTTGCTGATGAACACAGACGCTAAAATCCTCAACAAAATATTGGCAAACTATTTCCAGCAATACATTAAAAAGATCATATACCATGATCCAGTGGAACTCATCCCAGGGACTGAAGGATGGTACAACATTCATAAATAAATAGATGAACATCATATAAACAAAAGGAAAGACAAAAATCACATGATCATATCAATAGATGATGGAAAAGCATTTGATAAAGTACAGCATCCACTTATGATAAAAACACTCAGCAAAGTGGGAGTAGAGGGAGCATACCTCAATTTAATAAAGGCCATATATGAGAAATCTATAGCCAACATCATACTCAATGGGCAAAAACTGAAATCTTTCCTCCTAAAATCAGGAACAAGACAAGGGTGTCCACTCCCACCACTACTACTCAACATTGTATTGGAAGTCCTAGTCACAGTGATCAGACAAGAAAAAGAAATAAAAGCATCTGAATTGGAAAGGAGGAAGTAGAACTGTCATTGTTTGCAGGTGACATGATGGTGTACATACACAATCCTATAGACACCACCAAAAAACTACTGGACCTAATAAGTGCATTTAGCAAAATAGAAGGATACAAAAGCAATACTCGGAAATCAAAGGCACTTTTGTACACCAACACTGAAACATCAGAAACAGAAATCAGTAAAAAAAATTCCATTTACTATAGCACAAGAAAAATAAACTACCTAGGAATAAACCTAACCAAGGAGGTAAAAGTCCTGTACTCAGAAAACTACACAACACTGAAGAAAGAAGTTAAGGAAGACACAAATAAATGGAACACATACTGTGTTCATGGATTGGAAGAATTAACATCATCAAAATGTCCATAATACTTAAAGCAATCTATAGATTCAATGCAATCTCTACCAAAATACCAATGATGTATTTCACAGACCTAGAACAAACATTTTGAAAACTTATATGGAACAAGAAATGACCCTGAATAGCCTCAGAAATTTTGAGAAAGAAGAACAATGTAGGAGGAATCACAATACCTGATTTTAAAATATATTATAAAGCCACTGTAATCAAAACAATCTGGTACTGAAATAAGAACAGACATATGGGTCAATGGAACAGAATAAAGAATCTAGAAATAAACTCATGTCTCTATGGTCAATTAATATTCAACAAAGGGGGCAGGAGCATAAAATGGAGTAAAAATAGCTCTGCAACAAATGGTTTTGGGACATCTTGACAGGTACATGCAAAGAAATGAAACTAGACCACCAACTTACACCATACACAAAAATAAACTTAAGTTGGATAAAATACTTAAGTATAAGTCATGACACCGTTAAAAGTCTTAAGGAGAACATAGGCAGGAAAATTTCATACATCCCACGCACCAATATTTTCACCCATACATCCCTTTCAGAAAAGGATACAAAGGAAAGAATAAACAAATGGAACTACCTCAAATTAAAAAGCTCCTGCATGGCTAAAGAAAAATCAGCAAAATGAAAAGGAAACCAACCACATGGGAAAGCATATTTGCAAATTATACCTCAGACAAGAGTTTGATCTCCAAAATATATAAAGAACTCACATGACTCCACTCCAGGAAGACAAACAACCCAATTAAAAATGGGCAAAGGGCCTAAACACAGTTCTCCAAGAAGGACATACAGAAAGTCCACAGACATATGAAAGGATGCTTAGCATCACTAATCATCAGAGCGATGCAAGTGAAAACAACAAGAAGATACCACTTCACACTGGACACAATGACCATCATTAGCAAATCAGCAAACAATAAGTGCTGATAAGGATGTAGAGAAAAAGGAACCCTAATACACTATTGCTGGGAATGCAGACTGGTGCAGCCACTGTGGAAAACACTATGGAATTTCCTCAGAAAACTAAAAATGGAACTGCCTTTTCACCTGGCAATTCCACCACTGGGATTATACCCTAAGAATCCTGAAACACTAATTCCAAAGGACCTATGCATCCCAATGTTCATAGCAGCACAACTTACAATAGCCAAGTGCTGGAAGCCACCTATCAGTCAATGAGTGGATCAAAAAACTATGGTACATTTACACAGTGGAATTCTATGCAGCAGAAAGAAGGAATTCCTAACCTTGGGAAAGCATGAATGGAAATAGAGAATATTATTCTAAGTTAAATAAGCCAGGCGAAGAAAGACAAATACCATATGCTCTCACCTATAAGTAGAACCTAATCAACAAAACAATCAAGTGAGCAAAATTGTACCAGGGACATGGAAATAAAGAACAAACTGACTGTGACCAGAGGGAAAGGGGGCAGGGGATAACAAGGAAAAGAAGGGGAAGGGTCAAATCAAGGAACATGTATATAAAGGACCCATGGACAAGGACAGGGAGGGGAGGGTTGAATGTAAGAGAGGGGTTGGGCAGGGCACGGGAGAGCAATGGGGGGAAAATGGGGACAACTGTAACTGAACAACAATAAAAAAAGAAAGATTACCCACCAACCTGTGAAAACTAGGCGGGTTTTTTTGTTTTATTTTTTAATGCTTTTGACTAAAATGAAACCAATCCACATCTAACACTCCTCTTCCCATGGGGGTAAGTCCACCTTCTCTACTTCTCTATCTTAGATGGTTTGATTGTGAAATATCTCCTTATTTTTACACAACCATCAACTACTCATTTTTCTAACCCAAGCCATGAAAAGCATCCACTAAACCTCCACCCAGGCCACAGGGTATCCAACCCCATATAGCTAAGGATAGCTATGAATTTGGCGCAACACAAAATTGTAAATTTACTTAAAACATTATGAGATTTTTTTTGTGATTACATGTCACAATGTGCTTAATGTGTGGCCCAAGACAACTCTTCTTCCTGTGTGGCCCAGAGACACCAAAAGGTTGACACCCCTGATTGGGTTTCCTAGGGTCACTGTTCCTTTAATTGACCAGCCCCGACCACAAAACCCTGGGGACAGTGTGGGGAGCCCTCTGCACATGCCACACACAAGCTTCTGGCATTAACTCTGCAGCTTGCTCCCATTGTTGAGCTTCCACAGGTATATACATGGTGAAGTAAAAACCTGAGTTTCTCAACATCTTAATTCACAGTTCTGAACTTTGAGTTTTTCAGTGGCTGCATGCTATACTAGGAAGAAAACCACCTGGCCACTGCAAGAGTCACAATTTCCTTCTCCTGAAGGGCATTAGAGAAATTTTATAGCACCCTCAACGTCCTCCCCATCCTGACAAACACACAAACACACATCCACGTGCACGCACAAAGCCTCCCTGAAATAGGAGTGGTGGTGGGAGGAGGGCCAGGAAGGAGCAGGGAAGGGGTAGTCAAGATGCTCAGATGTCTTCCATTTACAAAGAGCTTTTGCAAATTGGCAAGTAAACAATGGATAGAGCCAAAGGAAAATAATAAAGGATAAAATAGCTCAAAAAAACAAATAGTTCACCAGAACATTAAGAGAATCTTTAGTCAAAAAAAATTAATCAGATAGCAGGTTTCATTACTACATTAGCAAAAATTAAAATGTAATAGCACCCAGAACTGATGAGGATATGGGAAAATAGGCATTATCATACTTCTACCACTGGTGGAAGTATAAATAAGTCCAAAGGCTTTGGAGGGCACTCTGACCTATTAACATGCTAATGTGATTTTTTAGAGGTAGCAGGATACTCATCAGCATCATGCTCTCCCCTTCTCCTGGGGCCACAGCTAAGTGTTTCCCAGCCTCCCCAGTCAGGTGTGGCCAATGGCTCATTAGCACCTCCCAGGTGTACCCTCCTTGCACATTTTCCTTCCCAGCTAGGTGGAATGGAGACCACTTCAGAACAACTATGGAAGCCATAGTTTGAAAATGAGCAAGCTTCCATCCACATGGGCTCCATGGGCTCCATGGGCTCCAAAAACACTGCAGTAAAGGGGGATCTCCCAGTGGACTTATTTACCCACCACCACTCATAAGTGAAAAATAAAAGTTCTTTTATTTGAGCCATTTTGCCTATTTAGTCTACTTGTTAAAGCAATTCACCTACTCTCACTAATATATTTACATGCACTTGAACTCAGGGTTTCACTAGTAAGAACTCAACTGAAGTCAGGACATATATGTTTGTACAAGTCTGGTAACAAACTCAGTGTCCACCCAAATTAGGAGTGATCAAGTAATTTATGGCATATCCACACCATAGACGACTATGCAATGTTACAGAGAGTGCCATCGATCTTTAAGTCCTAAATTAAAAGATCCCTAAACTCTATTGTTAAATGAGAGGAGGGGGATCAAGATAAGGGTGCATGGTGACATATATGTAGATACATACACACAAGTGGCTATACACATTCTTTTCAAGAAGGATAGTTGTGATGGTTACTTTTATATGTCAATTTGACTGGGCTATGGGATGCCCAGATATATTCTTAAACATTATTTCCAGGTGTGAGTGTGGGTGTTTCTGGAAGAAATGAGAATATGAATTGGTGGATGGTCTGAAGCAGATGAGACTCCCCAGTGTGGCTGGCCCTCATCCAGTCCACTGTGGAAGAAGCCTGACTTTTATTCTCTTAAGGTTGAGCTCTGTGCTCTGGCTCTCAGGCTTTCTGACTCCAGACTGGAATCTATACTATCTACTCCCTGGCTCTCTGGACTTAGTACCATATCACTGGCTCTCCTGGGTACCCAGCTTGCAGACTGTACATCATGAGACTTCCCAGCTCCACAGTTGTGTGAACCAGTACCTTACAATAAATCTCTTTACATAAACACACATACATACACACAAGTACACACACTCACATAGACTATACACATATATACAAATACCCATATACACACATACAAACACACAGGGACACAGGTGTCCCTTGTTATATTAAGCTTCACTTTATTACACTTCACAGATACTGCATTTTGTCATTCACATCCAAGCAAGACCCTCCAATAGCAAAAGAGTTATGACTTACTGAAGACTCAGATGATAGTTAACATTTTTTTAGCAATAGAGTATTTTTTAATTCGGGTATATGCATTGTTTTCTTAGGCATAATGTTATGACACACTTAACAGATTACAGTATAATGTAAACATAACTTAATACACACTGGGAAACCAAAAGCTCATGTGACTCACTTTTTTGTGATATATGCTTTATTGTGTGCTATGGAACAGAACCCACAATGTCTCAGAGATATGCTTGTTGTCTCCTTTTGGTTTTGTTTCTCTGGAGAACCCTGACTAATACATTATCAACAAAAAAATTAAAAGAATATGTTTCACACCTGCCTATATTTTTTAGCATTTATACCACCAGCAGAAAACTACATAATTGATTACATAGTGACAAATGGACAAAATTAATCAGCCTAATGTAAATATCAATTAGTACCCACTATATTCCAGGCATCAGAGAAACAGCTCAAGAAACCTGTAAGGGAGTAGGTATGGAGAGCAGGACCAATAAAATGGCATTGGTCCAGTCAAGATAGCATAAAGTATATAAAACAAAGTGGAGTCACTCACGTCAACTAAGATGGCTGCCATGGCTGCCAGTCAGCTATGACACTTTGGTTCAAGAAGGAAACTACCTAGGTCACACTAGATACATCCAGCAATGAGACACACCTAAGATATCTGCACATGTGAGCAGAACAGCTGTATCTGCACAGCAGGACTTCCCAGAGATAGGCTCCTGAGAAATTCCACACTTGCCATCAGGGGTCCCAAGACACTTATCAAAAGACCCAGAGGGGTGGAGTACACAACTCTCAAAGGTATAACTGAGGCAGGCTTCAGACCACTGCTGAGACAGCTGAGCTCCACACACCAGAGTGCTGCTCCGTGCCATGCTGATCTCCCTTGGCATCAGCCACCGGAGGCTCTGCCCTGATGAACTAAGGACTTCATCTGCCCTGCTGCCCACCTGGCTCCTGAGATTCTCCCTTGCAAGACACTGACAACTACCTTGCCCACTGTACTGTCTCCCTGACAGGCAGACTAAGACTCTGGGACTTGGGTTTGTTATCCCCCAGTTCTCTCATGTGATGTTATTACTGATTTTTTCTAAGTGATTACTATTGTTATTACGTTAGTATAGACTTGGATTAAATCTGCATTAATAAAAGTGGAGTAAAACTGCATTAACAAAATCCAAGGGAATAACATAGTCACCTGTGTTGGCTCCCTGTTATTTCTCGGTGCCAGTGTCACCTATAGGACTGGTGGTTGTACGGGCAATGGTGCTTTCAGTTCTTAAGGCCCGGGTCAGATGATCTGAGTGGGGACCAAAGGCTGGCTTATAGGAAAGACTATATGGCACACACAAGCTCGTGACAGTAGGACTTCATAATAGGATCAGGAACATTCCCTCTCAACAGGTACACTGTCAGCAGAAGGCCAGAGGCAGACAATGGAGGTCCTGGCTGTGGGCAAAGGGTATTTTGTGAAGATGGTTGTCAAGCAGCATGCAGCCATAGTGAGAGAGCAGAACCCTCTGCAGGCAGGAACTGTCCTGATTGCTTTGATGGCTGTTAAGATGAGGAAACAAGAGGGACTTAAATTCCAAAGAGAAAGCAGGAAAAATCCACCAAAAGCCAAAGAGAAACCAAAACCCAGAGGACATGTGATGATCACCCAAATAAAATCATCTAGAAATTCTGGGGTGAAAATATCATTTCTTCAGCAGGATTTAGCCAGGTTTTTCTCAGACTTCTCATAAACCCATTGTCGTCAAGTATTTGCTTATATGGAACATAATGTCCACACTTCTTATGTATATGATTCTAACCTTAATTTATATTTATCCCTATAGGGATAATATATATATATACCTTTTGCAAATTCAAAGGTTATAGTAGGAAACGAAAATTGCCACACAGATAAAAATTGAAGTCATGTCCTCTGTTTCCTTCAAGTTTTCATCACTTTCAATAAAATATCTGAAGCCTAGTTCCTGGAAATGGGGAAATCTGCTGTTGATAATCTGCCCCACTGAATGCTTTGCCTATTTACTAGCCTGACTCTCAAGCGACACTCATAAAGAGACGTGTATTAAACAGATTAGACTAATGACTTCAAGTCCTGTATCCTGGAGAACAAGCTCATCAGAAACACAAAGCACAAAAACCAACTAGCTGGAGAACCTCACATGGTGTGGATTTTAATGCTAATCCATTAAAATTCCAATCCTTATTTTTCTTTTCTTGAAACTATAGCTGGAAGAGTAAAGATTGAGTCATAAAGATTTTAAAAATCATCTTGGGCCTAAAATTATGTCAACTTAATATCAGAAAAACTGAGTAGAAAGGTATATGTCTGAGGGTAAGATATGTAATAAACTTCTCCATATGCAAGACCTTTTGGAGAGAGACTTTATACTGTTGACACATACATGGATTTTGGTTCAAACTTCACTGTCTCACTAAAAAGTCAAAGCATGCCTGGCACTGACACATCTCAAATTACCAGAGCAGAGACAGTAAATTAATTGTCTGGCAACAAGACTGCTAATAAATGCAAATTATTCAAGAAAACACAATTCATTAGAGAGTTTCCAAGTCTGTGTCACTTTAAACATATAACAAGAAAAGGCAGATAGAAACACACACACAGAGATGCTTAACTGATTAGTTTAATCTTTCTTTAGAAATAAGCAAAGTGTAGACACGGTGCTCGCTAAAAATTATCATAATGAGTCTCTAAAATATTTTAGACATATTCCATACTAGGTTCCATGCAAAAATTACTGTCTCTTTTCTTTTCTTCTTTCTTCTTTTTTTTTTAACTTTTTTTTTTTTACTGTTGTTCAATTACAGTTGTCTGCACTTTCTCCTCACCCCTCCACCCCACCCCAGCCAAACCCATCTCCCTCCCCCACCTCCACCCTCCCCCTTGGTTTTGTGCATGTGTCCTTTATAGTAGTTCCTGAAAAACCCTCTCCCCACTATCCCCTCCCCACTCCCCTCTGGCTATTGTTAGATTGCTCTTAATTTCAATGTCTCTGGTTACATTTTGCTTGCTTTTTTCTTTCGTTGATTATGTTCCAGTTAAAGGTGAGATCAGCAACATCCTCACAGACACGTCCCCTAAAGCAAGGGACATAAAGGAAAGAATAAACAAATGGGACCTCATCAAAATAAAAAGCTTCTGCATGGCTAAAGAAAACAGCATTAAAATGAAAAGAGAACCAACAGTATGGGAAAACATATTTGCCAATGATACCTCAGACAAGGGTCTGATCTCCAAAATATATTAAGAACTTACACGACTCCACTCCAGAAGGACAAACAACCCAATTAAAAAATGGGCAAAGGACTTGAACAGACACTTCTCCAAGGAAGACATACAGAGGGCCCAAGACATATGAAAAGATGCTCAGCATCTTTCTTCTTTTTTAAAAATCATTCATCTTGAGAATCAAGATGGCAGCGTAGGTAGACACACTGTGCCTCCTCGCACAACCAGAACAGACAGAAAATCAAACAGCAAGGAAGTCCAACACCAAGGAGATAAAAAAATAAACATTCATCCAGACCGGTAGGAGGGGCGGAGACGGGCAGACAGGGCGGAGAGGACTCTCGTGGCCCTGGCCGGACCGAGACTGGCAGAGTGTGGGACAAACGGGGCAGGCAGTCTGACCACAGGCAGACCCTGCGGCCCCACATTTGTGCAGATAAACCGAGAGGGCCAGACTCAGAGTGGCAGAGAATGGGGAAGGCAGAGCAGCAGGTAGCACCCCACGGCCCCACAATCTCGCACAGATAAACCGAACAAACGGGGAGCAAAGCAGACCTCACAACCCAGGGCTCCAGCGCGGGGAAATAAAGCCTCAAACCTCTGATTGAAAGCGCCCCTGGGGATTGGGCCGGCAGCAGGAGAGACTCCCAGCCTCACAGGAGAGGTTGTTGGAGAGACCCACAGGAGCCTGGGGTGTGCACAGGCCCACTTACTCGGGAAACAGCACCAGAGGGGCCCAGTTTGATTGTGGGTATCGGAGTGAAAGACTGAAATCTGGTAGAGAGGGGAGCGGGAAGCGGGCGCCATTGCTCCCTCTTGGCCCCTCCCCCACGTACAGTGTCACAGCGCAGGACCAGCGTTACCCCGCCCCAGTGAACACCTAAGGCTCCGCCCCTTAAAGTAACAGACGCGCCAAGACAAAAAAAAAAAAAAAAAAAGGCCCAAATGACAGAACACTTCAAAGCTCCAGAAAAAATACAACTAAGCGATGCAGAGATAGCCAACCTATCGGATGCACAGTTCAAAACACTGGTTATCAAGATGCTCACAGAATTGATTGAATTTGGTCAAAAACTAGATGAAAAAATGAAGCCTATGCTAAGAGAAACAAAGGAAAATGTACAGGGAACCAATAGTGATGCGAAGGAAACTGGGACTCAAATCAATGGTGTGGACCAGAAGGAAGAAAGAAACATCCAACCAGAAAACAATGAAGAAACAAGAATTCAAAAAAATGAGGAGAGGCTTAGGAACCTCCAGGACATCTTGAAACATTCCCACATCCGAATTATAGGGGTGCCAGAAGGAGAAGAGGAAGAACAAAAAATCGAAAACTTATTTGAACAAATAATGAAGGAGAACTTCCCAGTATGGCAAAGGAAATAGACTTCCAGGAAGTCCAGGAAGCTCAGAGAGTCCCAAGAAACTGGACCCAAGGAGGAACACACCAAGGCACATCATAATTACATTAGCCAAGATTAAAGATAAGGAGAGAATCTTAGAAGCAGCAAGAGAAAAGGACACAGTTACCTACAAAGGGGTTCCCATAAGACTGTCAGCTGATTTCTCCAAAGAGACCTTACAGGCAAGAAGGGGCTGGCAAGAAGTATTCCAAGTCATGAAAGGCAAGGACCTACATCCAAGATTACTGTATCCAGCAAAGCTATCATTTAGAATGGAAGGGAAGATAAAGAGCTTCTCAGCTAAGGTCAAGTTAAAGAAGTTCATCATCACCAAGCCCTTATTATATGAAATGTTAAAGGGAGTTACCTAAGAAAAAGAAGATCAAAAATAGGAACAGTAAAAATGACAGCAAACTCATAGTTATTAACGACCACACCTAAAACAAAAACAAGAGCAAACTAGGCAAACAACTAGAACAGGAACAGAACCATAGAGATGGAGATCACATGGAGGGTTGGCAATAGGGGAGTGGGAGGGGGAGAGGGGGGGAAAGGTACAGAGAATAAGTAGCATAGATGATAGGTGGGAAATAGACAGGGGGAGGGTAAGAATAGTGTAGGAAATGTAGAAGCCAAAGAACTTATAAGTATGACCCATGGACATGAACTATAGGGGGGGAGTGTGGGAGGGAGGGGGTGGGCAGGATGGAGTGGAGTGAGGGGGGCGGGAAATGGGACAACTGTAATAGCATAATCAATAAATATATTTTTAAAAAATCATTCATCTTTCCTCCACACATCGTAAAAGGGTCTTAAATTATCTGAAAGTTCCCTTTGCTATAGCCCTGTAAATGTTAACTTAAATTTATCAATAAAGATGTCCTGCCTTCAAAGGAAGCTGCAAGAACACACACACATGGTCTGTCCAGAAAATGTCCAGCCATTATTAATATAACAATGGTTTGCATGACATCAATGTAACCTAGCAGCCAAGGAAAGGAGAGTAGACTGG
The DNA here is from genome assembly GCF_022682495.2 of Desmodus rotundus. NCBI lineage: Eukaryota > Metazoa > Chordata > Mammalia > Chiroptera > Phyllostomidae > Desmodus > Desmodus rotundus. Next base: position 74,113,267 of record NC_071394.1, on the reverse strand, counting down.
ACTGTGCACATATGAACAATGGCAACTTCACTGTACTAGTCAGAAGGGGTGGCAGATGCTGTTGAGTGAGCATGTGTACTGTGTGGCCATCACATTCAAAATGACTCAGTGAGTAGAGCAACAAAACTGCATCAAATTTTACAATAAGCTTGAACATTTCATCCATGGAAACTATTCAGATGATTCAGAAGGTTTTTGGGGATGATGCAATGAGTGCAGCTCAAATAAAATGTGGCACAAATACTTCAAAGATAGTTGAGAATCTGTTGAAAGTGATCCACATTCTAGAAGGTCTGAACAAGCAGAACACCTGAGAATGTTGAACGTGTATGGGCTGTAGTCAACAAAGATCAGTGACTGACAGTAAGAGAACTAGAAGCTGATCTGGGGATTCAAAAAACTGCTGTGTCTGAGATTTTGACACAGCATCTTGGCCTGAAATGTCATTGGAAAATTCGTTCTGCAGCTTCTGCTACCAGAGCAGAAGGAACATCGCACTGCAGTTGCTAATGACTTGATTGCAACCACTACCAATAAACTAGATTTCCTCAAAAAGGTCATAACTTTGAAGGGGACTGAGTATCATTGTCTTATGTACAATGTTTCTTGTATTTTGTAAAGCAGACATGATAACCACTACACTATGGAACCTCCACTTGTTTCTTGTATTTTGTATCTTCTTCAATAAATGTCTCTATTTTTCATAGTACATGGCTGGATACTTTATGGACAGACCTCGTATACATACAGAAATAAAGTGTTGCTGAAGCATTATTTACAACAGCCAGGATATGAAAGCAACCCAAGTGCCCACCAATAGATTTGTGGATAAAAAGTGGCAATACATATATACAATAAGATATTACTTGGCCACAAAAAAGAATGAAATCTTGCCATTCACAACATGGAAACACCTAGAGAGTATTATGCTAGGTGAAATAAGCAAGACACAGAAACACAAATACCATGTAATTTCACTTACATGTGGAATCTAAAAAGCAAAATAAACAGACAAACAAATCACAAATAGACTCATAGATACAGAGAACAAACTGATGATTGCCAGAGGAGAGTGGGGTTGGGGAGCTCTGTGAAAAAGGTGAACAAATTAAGAAGAATAAATTGGTAGTTACAAAACAGTTTGTATCCTTGTTACGAAACAAGGATATAAAGTACAGCATTGGGAATATAGTCATTAATATTGTAATAAATATGTGTAGTGTCAGGTCAGTACTAGATTTATTGCGAGGTTCACTTCTTAAGGTATATAAATGTCTAACCACTATGCTATACATCTGAAATTAATATAATACTCAATGTCAACTGTAATTGAAAGAAAAAAATAATAATTTAAAATAAAGAAATAAAACATGAATTGACTGAAAAAGAAAAATAAAGATGAATTTCATGTACTTACTAAAAAATAATAAAGTGCTGCTAGTTTTCCAGCTTCCTTGATAAAATGACAACAAAAATGGAATTATACTCAGAAAGGGAAAAGAAAACAGAAAAATCTGGAGAACATTTTTAAAACATACCCGGAACAACACTCTTTAAGCACCAAACTGTTGAACAGATTCACTCTGCTGTTTCATGCTTCCTCTGCATATTTACATACTATCAAAAACTCTTGTCAGTTATCTCAGCCTAAAGTGTGAACTCTGATGTTTGAAAGGGTTTTATTAATTGATCTTATTGGCATATAATGAGCTTAAAAGGGCCTATCTGCATGTCCCCAGTGGTGCAGGCTGGATGCAGACATCAGCTTACAGCAGACCATTAACACGTACAACAGAAAGAGCCATTGCAATAGCAACATTGACTTCACATAGACTGCCATCCTAAAGAGAAAGGAAAGAAAGCAAGACTCTCTCAGTGAGGCAAGGCTCTTTGATAAAGGTAGTCCAGGGAAAGTGGGCTGAGGGCCATCAAACCTTATCCGTGCTGTTCATTAACTCAATTTTCAATAAACACCTTTTATAATCAAGAGTTTTCCAGCCCTGGCCTGGTGTTCAGTTGGTTGGAGCATCATCCCAGGCACCAAAAATGTGGCAGGTTCGATTCCAAGTCAGGGCACATACCTAGGTTGTGGGTTTGATCCCCAATCATGGGGTGTACAGGAGATGATTGATGTTTCTCAAATCAATGTCTCTCTCTCTCTCTCTCTAACTCTCCAACTCTCTAACTCTCTCTCTCCCCACCTTCCTCTCTCTCTAAAATAAATATATCCAGGTGAGGATTTTTAAAAAGAGAGAGAGTTTTCCAAGTTAGCAATATGCCTCAGTGAGAGGACTATTTCTGAATCCCCATGGTGTAGCTTGAGTTGCCCTTATAGAACATGGGGGTTATATACTATTTTAAAACATGAAATGTAACAGCTACACACTGAGAGCTTTATTCAAATAAATATACAGTTTTCTGCATCTGAAAGAAACCACAGAAATTTTCACACCCAGCCCAAGAGCTTTTTCCTGGTTTCTTTTTTTTTTATTTATTTATGTTTAGATAGAGGGGAAGGGAGGGAGAGAAACTTCAATGTGTGGTTGCCTCTTTGCACCCCCCTACTGGGGACATGGCCTACAACCTAGGCATGTGCCCTGAATGGGAATTGAACCGGCAACCCTGTGGTTCACCAGCTGGCACTCAATCCACTGAGGTACACCAGCCAGGGCAGGTTTCTTTCACTGTATATAAATCCTAGAAGCCTGGCCTCATAGTTTATTAAATGAATCTCAAAATTTGGTGGGAATATGGGCAAGTACAGGTTAATATAAAATAAACATATGGACATCATGAATGAATAGATAAAGAAGGTATAGCATAAGAGTTCCAGCCAAGATGGAGGCATGGGTAGAAACCCTTCGCTTCCTCACACAACCAAAAGGAGGACAACAACCAATAGAAAATAAACAAACAAAAGTGCCAGAAAATCAAATTGCATGGAATCCAACAACCAAGGAATTAAAGAAAACATCAACCAGAACAACCAGACCAGGTAAAGCAGCAGACCACTGGGGCCAACTCAGAAAAACTGCAGCAACACTGCAGATCGTGGGGGCGGGGCTGGCTGCCGAACTGGGCAGGCTGCGAGGGACCGGCTGACTTAAGGGGAAAACTGAGACTCAGAGCCAACTGTGGACTACAGCTGAGGTTGCCAGGGTGGGAGAAACTGCCAGTCTCACAGGAGAGTTTGATGAAAAGTGCACTAGAGACGAGCAGGTGAACCACACTCTTCCCTCTCTGGCCCTGCTCACACAGAAAGTGCTGCAGTGCAGCAAAAAAGGTTGTCCTGCCCGGGTGAATACCTAAGGCCCCACCCCGTTACAACTTATCAGGTGCCCCAAAACAAAGAAATATGGCCCAAATGAAAGAACAGAGCAAAGCCTCAGAAAGAGAACTAAGTGAGGAGGAGATCGCCAACCTGTCTAATGGAGAATTTAAAGCCCTGGTAATCAAAATGCTCACAGAACCGATTGAGCTTGGACGAAAAATGAAAAAAACAAATGAAAGATACTGAAAGTGAAATAAAGCAAAATATTCAGGGAACCAACAGTGACAGGAAGGAAACCAGGAGTCAAAGCAATGATTTGGAACAAAAGGAAAAAATAAACATCATTCCAGAAGAAAAGGAAGAAACAAGAATTCAAATGAGTGAAGAGAGTCTTACAAACCTCTGGGACAACCTGAAACACTCCAATATCTGAATTATAGGGGGGCCAGAAGGAGAAGAACAACAGCAAGAAATTGAAAACTTATTTGAACAAATAATGAAGGAAAACTTCCCCAATCTGGCAAAAGAAATAGACTTCCAGGAAGTCCAGGAAGCTCAGAGAATCCCAAAGAAGTTGGACCCAAAGAGGAATAAACCAAGGCACATCAGCATTAAGTTACCCAAAATTAAAGATAAAGAGAGAATCCTAAAAGAATCCTAAAAGAGGAAAAGAGAGAGTTACCTACAAAGGAGTGCCCATTAGGCTATCAGCTGATTTCTCAAAAAACCTTGCAGGCAAGAAGGGGCTGGAAAGAAGAACATTGTAACAATAGCCAGAGGGGAGTGGGGAGGGGATAGTGGGGAAAGGGATCTATAGAAGCTACTATAAAGGACACAAGGACAAAATCAAGGGAGAGGGTAAAGGTGGGGGAGGGAGGTGGGACTGGCTAGGGTGGGGTGGAGGGATGGGGAGAAAATGCACACAATTGTAACTGAATAAAAATAAATTAATTAATTAAAAAAACAAAAAAGAAGTATTTGAAGTCATGAAAGGCAAGGACCTACATCCAAGATTACTCTATCCAGCAAAGCTTTCATTTAGAATGGAAGGGCAGATAAAAGTACTTCCCAGATAAAGTCAAGTTAGAGGAGTTCATCATCATCAAGCCATTATTATATGAAATGTTAAAGGTACTTATCTAAGAAAAAGAAGATCAAAAATATGAACAGTAAAATGACAACAAACTCACAACTATCAACAAATGAACCTAAAAGAAATGACAAAACGATGAAAACAAAAACTAAGCAAACAACTAAAACAGAAACAGAATCAGAGAAATGGACATCACATGGAGACATTTCAGTGGGGAGAGGGAAGGGAGGAATAGGGGGGAAAAGGTACAGGGACAAAGAAGCATAATTAGTAGGCATAAAATAGACAGGGAGAGATAAAAAATGGTATAGGAAACAGAGGACTCTAAGAACTCATATGTACCACCCACGGATATGAACTAAGGGGAGGGGTGGAGAATGATGGAGGTTTGGGTGGCCAGGTGGAAGAGGGATAAAGGGAGGAAAATTGGGAAAACTGTAATAGCATAATAAATAAAAAAATACTTAAAACAAGAAGATGTAGCATATACATAGATGTGAATATTTTTCAGCCAGTAGAAAGAAGGAAGTCCTGTCATTTGCAACAACTTGGATAGACCTTGAGGGCATTATACTAAGTGAGTAAGTCAGACAGAGAAAGAGAAATATTCTATGATATCACTTACATGTGGAATCTGATAAAGACAAACCCACAGAAATAGACAGTAGAGAGATAGTTACTAGGGGTTGGAGGGTGGGGGAAATACAAAGATGTGGGTATTAAAATTCCAGTTATAAAATGAACAAGTTTGGGGATCTAATGTACAACATGATGGTTATAGCTAATGATACTGTATCAAATACCTGAATGTTGTTAAGACAATAGATATTCCTTGTTCTCACCAGAAGAAAAGAGTGGCAACTATGGGATGGGGGGAGGAGGTAGCTAACCCCTGGGGTCATTGTTTTGCAGCTGATGGACATCAAATCACCACATTGTACACCTAAAACATGTACATTGCTATGTGACAACTATATCTCAGTAAACCTGGAAAAACTAGTCAATAAACTTAATTAACTTCATACTGATGGACAGTACTAAAACAATTGTTCAAAAACAATTCAGTTCACAAATGTGGTTGAGTGGTCTATTCTAAAACAACCCCAAAAAAATAAGTAAAAAGAAAATATCAAAAATGCATTCCTCCACTAATTTTCTGCCCCTTTTTATGTTATATTATATTAATTATATTATATTATATTATATTATATATAGAACTTGATTAACTTTTCTGTTCTCTTTTTTAATTAACTTTTCCAAGCAAACATCAGGGCTCTTGGCATTTGAAATTGCAATAATATTAGGTTCTGCCTGGCACATATCTCATTGTGTCTGTGATAATATGATCTACTACAGTGGATCCAAGGAGCCCCCATTTTAAATACAAGATGTATAAATTCAACAAAAATGTGGCCCACAGGGTCAGATTCATGTTCAGGTAACACAGGAAACAAAGCTCCTGAGGGAGTCCTAGAAGGAAGGACGGTCTAGGAACCACACTGCCAGCTCAGCAGAGACTCAACTGGAGCCCTGATTCTGTGCTGGACAGAGGCACAGACTCAGGGACCTGAGGCCCATATCACACTCCTTGGGGACCTAGTGTCCACATCATACCACTCTGGGAGCCAACTCTGCCACCAGCTCTCTCTCTGCCTCTGTGTGTGTGTCTCTCTGTCTCTGTCCATCTCTGTCTCTCTTCCTCTCTATCTCACTCATATACACACACAATTTAGTGTAATAGAGCCTATTGAAAAGGTATCATATTGCTCACTGATTTGAGGCTTAGTCTACCTTTGTAGCAGCCAGATGCGACAAGATTCTAAGATCATCTTTGAAGAACTCAGTGTTAAAAGGGCCACAAAGCACTGGCTTCTTCCTGTCCCTGTCTTGGAGATCCAAAGGCTTCTAAACTGACAGGGAACCCCAGTCTCTACCTTAAAGGCCTGTGCAAGCTTCAATTTCTCAAAGCACATCTCCTACCTCCCCCATCTCAGCGTGCCCATGAGACAGAAACCCTGGGAGCAGTTGAAAAGGCAGAAAAGAAAACATGGGTCCATGCGAGTTTGTCATGCTATTATTTAATTACATTGTCAATTTAGGGAACTGGTTTTTAATTTATTATTAAGTAAGGGACACATGAAGATTGAAAATTCCATATTTGCTGAATTTCTGAATGAGGTGCTCGCTCGCACCTGCAATGTTTTTCAAATTCTAGTCATTAACCCCAATATTAGGTACTGATCTAGTTGTTACAAAGGCTTGACCTCTCCTCCTCAAGGGACAAAATTCAAACACCTCCAAGTGAAGGAGTAGGAGGGCTGGAGGAAAGGCACTGGGCAGTGGCAGGGACGTGGAGGCCTGTGTGGGGAGCTGCTCCCACACAGCCACTGCCCTGCACAGATATTTGTATGAGCGCTGGGATGCCGCCATCAGTCCAAGGGAAGCTGGATTCTCATATGCAGTCTTCACATTTTATATTGGCAACTAATTTCATTTGTTGTGTTTTTAAAACCGAGAAAACAAAACAAAACACATCTGCAAGCCAGATCAAACACCCTGGTTTCCAATAGAAATTAGTGGCCCAAACAAGGAAAATTTCAAGGAATCAGCTAAATGGAATAATTTTCTATTACTGTGTAACAAATAAATTGCCAAACTTAGCAGTTTAAAACAACAGTAATATGAGGGAAGATGGTGGCAACATAGGTGGGAGCAGAGTCCACTTCCCCCTGCACACATCACACATGTGAAAACACCTACCCAATCTTCTGAGGAACACAGAGAACAGCCAACAGTACCCCAGCCTATATGAAGATTGGAGACCAAAAATTGTAGAGGACATTGAAAAACCAGATGGTAAGGAGCGTGCTTCAGGACAATAGGTCCCTGGGACCAGTGTAGGGACCAGGGTGGCTGCAACCCCAGGTCCAGTGATCGCCAGGTCTGCCACAGGGTTCTTGGGAGAGAGCCAGGTCAATGGCTCCCTCACCTGCCAAACAAGGTTTGAGCAGCACAGGGAGAGACCTGGTTGCTTGAAGTTGCAGGGAGGGGAATAAGGATGAAGTAGCAAACACACGGGGGTTGTGAGCACCCACGGAGACTGTGGAGGTCGGCTGGGGAGAGCTGGGCCCTGACAGACTGACCTGGTCAGTCCCCAGTCTGGTTGGAGAGGTGGGCTCTGAGAGGCCAGGCCCTTGTATGCAGTGGAAGGCTTGAGCAGGAGAAATTTTTCAAAAAGAAAAAGTGAAAAAAGAGACTCTTGGAGGCTGTTTGGGAAATTCTCCTGCAGCAGCTGCTCTTGCCTCTGAGCCCCTAACCCTGCCCTGCCCTGCCCTGTGGTGCTCCCCCGGTGGCGTGGAAGGCCCTGAACTCACACCCAAAGTCCCAGGAAGAGTGCACACCCAAACCTGTGGGACCCATGGTGCCCAGCCGAGCTTGCAGGCCTGCAGCCCCAGGGATGGAGCGCACATGAACCTGCAGGACAGGGTGGATGCCTGTCTTGCCCCAGTATTGGAGGCCAAGTGCTCACACCCACAGCACCAGGAGGGAGCTCACCTGATCCTGCGAGACTGGCAGCTGCTCATCCTGCCACACCTGCAGGCCTCAGATGTAGCACACCTGACCCCACGACCCAGAGGCACCACACACCCAACCCCTGCACCCCAGGGGAAGCAGCACAGGAGGCAGGCACTGGCATCTGCACTTGCAGCCACAGCGGCAGGAAGGGCCCACTGGCTCTCTAAGAGGAAGGAAGAGACACCCCCTGCATAGAACTGCAGGGCTCAAGGAGTCAGCAATACCCAGAAGACTTAACTCAGTGGGGTGGCTGAAATAGCCTGAAGGGGCACTGAGAGTCCCTAGCATCTAGGACAGCAAAGAGCAAGAAGGTGGTGTATGAATTGCCCCTAACTGGTGCACCTCAAGAACAGCGCAATGGATGCACTGAAGGCCTAGGCTGGGCGCAGAAGGGCCTGGGGACACGAAACTGAGAAACTGGGCTGGAGGCCTGGCGAGTGCAGCTCAGAAAGGGTGAAAAGCCAAACCAATTCCCCCTCAGCCTACTGCAGCTAGGAAGACCAGCAGAACCGGCTTGGCCAGTTTGAAGCCAGCAGGAGGCTTTTTTTTTAAGTAATTTTTTTCTTTAACACCTTCTTCCTCTATTTCCTTCTTTCTTTTATTATTCCTTCTTCCTTTCCCTTTTTATCTCTTCTTCCTTCCTTCCGTCTTTCTTTCCCCCCCCACCCACAAGTGAGACAATAAAATCTGGAACTATGAAAAGACCAGAGCTGGACCCAAACAGTGGTAATCCCAACAAATGAGACAGTGAGACAAACTTCACTTTGCTACTCCAGAGAACTTGCAAGATACTGTATATTTATATTATTATTTTTCTCATATTCTTACATCTTCCATTTTATTAGTATTTTTGTATTTCTCTTCTTTCTGTTCAGTCTTCTTTGCTTGGCTGGTTAAATTGCATTGTTTGACTGGTTTCACTTATTCTCTCTTTCATAGTGTAATTTTAATTTACTGTCTTTCACTCCACTAGTGTTCCATTACACACTACTCTAGGTCCTATACTTCCTATTCTTGTTATCAGATAACATAGATTCTGTCATATGATTGTTGCTCCATTATTATTGTAAATAATTGCTGTTCCGTACAATTCTAAATACTACACAGCATCCCTACCAGATTTTAGCCCACTTCACGATTTCATGAACTTTATTACTATGTGGTTAACTCTATTCCCTCACACACTACACCAATTTTCTATCCTTTATTCTCACTTAACCTCATAATCTAACCTCCCACAAGCTAACTGCTTTCTAGAAGCAACTCATAATCCTCCTTGCCCTAACAAGAGTTTTATCTTCTTTCCACCCTTTCTAAAAAGTGGCTAGTCGGGTGACATATCACGGTTAACATTATAAGTATCCAAAAGATCTCCCTCTTCTCTACTGGTTGATACTTCAAATATCATAGAATACACTCCCACTGACTTAAACCATTTTGCCTTCCCCCTCCAACTGATCACAAAAAAGAGTAGGTGGAAGCTGTGAACATCAGGATACCTGCTGGAAGAGAAAACCCACCAACAAAGGAACCACCAACAGATAACAATAGAAGAATAGAAGAAGGTGAAGGAGGGGGTGGAAGCCACACTAATTCAACCAAGGATCTATCTGGAAATAAAACTAAATGGTGGAGAAATTGAACCAGGGTGCAGCCAAGAGGAGGGCCCCAAGAAGGGATTTGTAATGGGGTCCAGAGCTCAAGGTGTCCAGGAAATATTAGAAAAATGTATGTAGGATGTCCTCACCCCCACAAGCCTGATCCAGGGGTGATGGGACACATGGAACAGGGCCATTCAGAGCTGTTTTCAGTAGCAAGAGCTTTGCAGCTAACCGCTGGCACGGTCATTTAACATATCTATAACCTTTAACTGGTTTCATGGATGTGTTAAATAGCTCTGGCCATGCTTTGAGTCAGGGGGATGGGACCAAATCCCACCCAAGATGAGACTGGGAAGCAACTCCCCCTGGTTACAGGGACTGCGTGAAAGTGTGGAGATGATTGGCTCCATGCCATGGGGCCACACCTGCCCAGACTTACAATGGCAGCCCAGCAAAGCTGGAAGAATACGGGGATGCTGGCAGGTGTAACTGACTGTAGGAGGAGTCAGAAATGGGGCTGCAAAGGAAGATGGGCACTGGGATTTAAACCTAGGCACAGCAGCCATAGAGAGAGAGTGCCACAAGGATCTGAAGTAAAAGAGAGAGGGCCACGAGGTTCTGAAGTAAAGAGAGGACCACGAGGTTTTGAGGGGAAAAGAGAGGGCCACGAGGATCTGAAGTAAAAGGAAGAGGACCACACGGTTCTGAAGGTGAATAGGGAGGATGATGTGGTTTTCGAGTATTTCTTTTTGCCACGCAGCTTAGGCAACAGGAGAGACTTTGCTGGGAAGAAAAGGGGAGAAAGGACTCTTGCTGATGGGCCATGAGAAGGTGCCACATGGTTTTGGATTAACTGGAGATTGCAGCAGCCACACAGTTGATGGTGCCAGGAGCCTGAACCACAGACTTCTACTTCTTTTCCTGAGACACAGTACCCCGGACTGGGCACAGGGAGAGGGAAGGACTGTGCATCTGTGGGTATTCTAGAGGACTTTAGTATCTTATTGAAGACATTAAGTCATTACTCTAAGTCTGTGTAACTTTTAAATAAACAACTCCTTTCCTTTTCACCAGTCTCTGGCATTGAGAGACATTTTTCCTCTGGTGGCGGGCATTTTGAACCTAGCATGTGTGAGTGTTGGGGGAAACCTCCAGAGACAGAAAGGGGGGGTCCTTTCTGTAATAATTTATCGTGAACCACCCCCCGCCTGCTCTGTAACAAAATTACTCAGAACAAACAACTGAACAAAAGCAAGGAAAAAAGCCTCAAAACCTTGTACACACAGAAGAACCAGCTTCAACACAAACTGCCCACAGCTGGACAACAGAATACAAGAGCTGGTGGATGGAGTGACTCCCAGTTAACCAACTGGAGGGAAGGACCCGCCAAAGAAAGACCCAACAACAATCAAAACACAAAGACATACACAGAGCCAACATAAATGACAGCCGAAGAACAGAGAGCTCAGGAGATCAAGGAGACTGCACCACTCAATCTCACAGGTCTTCTACCATAGAACTTCACACCAGAAACCCAAGGAGTCACAACAGAAGAATTTAAGAAGCAGAAGCTAACAAACAGTGAGAAGACAAAGAAATAACCCCCAAATGAAAGGAAAGGAGGAAGTCTCAGAAAGAATGCTAAATGAAATAGAGGCAAGTCAACTATGAGATATTGGGTTCAAAGGAACAGTTATCAGGAAGCTCAATGGGCTCACAGAGAATTACCAAAAATTACAGGGAATCTACAATTAACTCACTGCAAAATACATCAATGTGAAAAAGGAAACAGAAACTATCAACAAGGGCCAAGAGGAAATGAAGAATACAATTTCTGAATTGAAGAACACAGTAGAAGGAATGAAAAGCAGTCTCAATGAGACAGAGGATCAGATCAGCAAGCTGGAGGACAAGGTAGGAAAAAACACCCAGAAAAAGTGAGAAAAAGAAAAGAGGCTCAGAAAGAATGAATAGGAGTTAAGTGAAATGCAGGACAACAAGAAACGTAATAATATTCATAGGGGTACCAGAAGGAGAAGAAGAAGAGCAAGGGATAGAAAACCTGTTTGAAAAAATAATGATGGAAAACTCCCCTAATCTGATGACAGAAAAAGTCACACAAATTCAGGAAACACAGAGAGTCCCAATCAAGTGGAACTCAAAGAGATCACTTTAAGACACATCATAATTAAAATGGCAAAATTCCAAGACAAACAGAAATCTTAAAGGCAGCAAGGGAAAAACAGGAAGTAACATACAAGAGAATCCCAATAAGACTAGCAGCAGACTTCTCAATGGAAACGCTCCAAACCAGAAAGGAACAGCAAGAAATATTCCAAGTAATGAGAACCAGAGGCCGGTAACCAAGGCTATTTTATCCAGCAAGGCTCTCAATTAAAACGAAAGGCCAAATAAGGAGCTTCCAGACAAAAGAAGTCTAAAAGAATATATCTGCTCCAAATGAGCTCTGCAAGAGATGCTAAAGGGTTTGCTTTAAGAACAGGAAGAAAACCAGTGAAAGAGAGAGGAACACAGGTACAAAAAAATGCAATGAGTAAGTACCTGTCAATAATAACCTTAAACATAATGGGTTAAATGCCCCAATCAAAAGACACAGAATAGCCAAATGGTTAAGAAAACATGACCCACACATATGCTGCCTACAAGAGACCCACCTCAGAACAAAAGACCTACACACTCTGAATGCAAAATGCTGGAAACAACTATTCCCAGCAAATAGACAGGAAAAAAAGCTGGGGTAGCAATACTCATATTGGACAAAATAGACTTCAAAAGAAGAGTCATAAATAGTGAGACCCAGAAGGTCACTTCCTAATACTCAAGGGAAGAAACCATCAAGAAGACATAAACATTGGAAATATATATGCACTGAACATACAAGCCCCCAAATACATAAAATAAATCTTGAAGGACTTCAAGAAAGATATAGACAGCAACACAATCATAGTAGAGGATTTCAATACCCCACTGTCAAAAATGGATAGAAATTCAAAAAAATATATCAACAAAGATATTGTGGCATTGAACAATGCCCTAGATGAAATGGACTTAACTAATATACAGAGCCTTTCATCCCAAAGAAGCAAAATACACATACTTATCAAATGCATGTAGGATAATTTCAAAGATAGACCACATGATAGGACACAAAACAAGCCTGAACAAGTTCAAGAAAACTGAAATCATATCCAGCATTTTCTCTGACCACAAGGAACTGAAATTAGAAACCAACCTCAAGGGGAAAAACCCAAACCACTCAAAAACATGGAGATTCAATAGCATGCTATTAAATGATGAATGGGTCAAGAATGAGATTAGGGAAGAAATCAAAAATTTGTCTGGAAACAAATGAAAATGAACTCACAACAATCCAAAACCTGTAACACACAGCAAAGGCAGTCCTGAGAGGGAAGTTCATAGTGATACAGGCCTACCTAAAAAGACAGAAACATTTCAAATAAACAACCTAACACTACACCTACAAGAACTCGAAGAACAACAAGAAAGAGAGCCAGAGAAAGTAGAAGGAAGGAAATAACCAAGATCATAGAAGAATTAAATGACATAGAAACTAAAAGCACAATTCTAAGGATCAATAAATCCAAGAGCTGGTTCTTTAAAAAAATTAACAAAATTGACAAGCCTTTAAGCAGGCTTATCAAGAAAAAAAGAAAAAGGACCCAAATATACACAATTGGAAATGAAAGAGGAGAGATTACAACTGATACCACAGAATATAAATGACTGTACGAAATTACTATGAACAACTATATGCCAAGAAATTTGAAAACCTAGGTGAAATGGACAAATTTATGTAAAAATATAATCTTCCAAAACTCAATGAAGAGGAAGCAGAAAGCCTGAACAGACCAATAACAGCAGACAAAAATGAAGCAGCAATCAGAAAACTCCCGACACACAAAAGCCCTGGACCAGATGGCTTCAAAGGAGAATGCTACACAGCATTTAAGGGAAAACTAACCCCGATCCTCCACAGATTATTCCAAAAAATACAAGATGGAAGATTCCCAAACTCTTCATGAAGCCAGAATCATCCTAATCCCAAAACTAGATAAAGACACAACAAAGAAAGAAAATTTCAAGCCAATATCACTGATGAACATAGATGCTAAAATCCTCAACAAAATATTGGAAAACTGCATCCAGCAATACAGTAAAAAGATCATACACCATGATCAAGTGGGATTCATCCCAAAGATGCAGGGATGATACAATATTCACAAATCAATAAACATAATACACCACATAAACAAAACAAACACAAAAATAACATGATCATATCAATAGATGCAGAAAAAGCACTTGGTAAGGTACAGCACCCATTTATGATAAAAAACACTCAGCAAAGTGGGAATGAAGGGAGCATTCCTCAACATAATAAAGGCCATATATGAGAGACCTACAGACAACATCATACTCAATGGACAAATACTTAGAGCTTTCCCACTAAGATCAGGAACAAGACAAGGGTGCCCTCTCTCAACACTCCTATACAACATAGTATTGGAAGTCCTAGCCACAGCAATCAGACAAGAAAAAGAAATAAAAGGCATCCAAGTTGGAAAGGATGAAGTAAAACTGACATTGTTTACAGATGACATGACAGTGTACATAGAAAATCCTATAGACTGCACCAAAAAACTATTCATCCTAATAAATGAATTTGGCAAAACAGTCAGATACAAAGTCAATACTCAGAAATCAAAGGCATTTTTGTACTCCAACAATGAAACAGCAGAAACAGAAATCAGGGGGGAAAAATCCCATTTGATATAGCAACAAGAAAAATAAAATACCTAGGAATAAACCTAACCAAGGAGGTAAAAGACCTGTACTCAGAAAACTACACAACATTGAAGAAAGAAATTAAGGAAGACACAGACAAATGAAAGCATGTACTATGCTCATGGATTGGAAGAATTAACATCATCAAAATGGCCATACTGCCCAAAGCGATTCACATATTCAATGCAATCTTTATTAAAGTACCAAAGACGTATTTCACAGATATAGAACAAACACTTCAGAAATTTATATGGAACCATAAATGACCCCTAATAGCTGCAACAATTTTGAGAAAGAAGAACAAAGTAGGAGGGATCACAATACCTGATATCAAACTGTATTACAAGGCTACTGTAATCAAAACAGCCTGGTACTGGAATAAAAATAGACAGATAGACCAATGGAACAGAACAGAGAGCCCAGAAATAAACCCAAGTCTCTACGGTCAATTAATATTTGACAAAGGATGCAGGAGCATAAAATGGAGCAAAAAGAGCCTCTTCAACAAATGGTGTTGGGAGATCTGGACAGCTACGTGCAAAAAAAATGAAACCAATCGCCACCTTATACCATACACAAAAATAAATTCGAGGTGTATACAAGACTTAAATATAAGTCATGAGACCATAAAATTCCTAGAGGAGAACATCGGCAGGAAAATCTCAGACATTCCATACAGCAACATCTTCACTGATATGTCCCCTAAAGCAAGGGACATAAAGGAAACAATAAACAAATGGGACCTCATCAAATCAAAAAGCTTCTGCATGGCTAAAGAAAACAGCATTAAAATGGAAAGAGAACCAACTATATGAGAAAACATATTTGCCAATGATACCTTGGACAAGGGTTTGATCTCCAAAATATATAAAGAACTCATACAACCCAACTCCAGTAAGACAAAAAAATGGGCAAAAGACTTGAACAGACACTTCTCCAAGGAGGACATACAGAGGGTCCAGAGACATATGAAAAGATGCTCAACATCACTAGCCATCAGAGAGATACAAGTTAAAACCACAATGAGATACCACCTCACAGCAGTCAGAATGTCCATCATAAACAAATCAACACACAAGTGTTAGAGAGGATGCAGAGAAAAGGGAACCCTAGTGCACTGTTGGTGGGAATGCAGACTTGGTGCAGCCACTGTGGAAAACAGTATGGAATTTCCTCACAAAACTAAAATGGAACTGCCGTTTGACCCAGCAATTCTACTGCTGGGATTATACCCTAAGAGCCCTGAAACACCAATCCAAAAGAATCTATGCACCCCAATGTTCATAGCAGCACAATATACAATAGTCAAGTGCTAGAAGAAACCTAAGTGCCCATCAGCAAATGAGCGGATCAAAAAACTATGGTACATTTACTTAATGAGAGAGAAAACTATCACACAATTTACGGTAGAAAGAAAGAAGGAGCTCCTACCCTTTGGGACAGCATGGATGGAACTGGAGAGCATTATGCTAAGTGCAATAAGCCAGGTGGTGAGGGAGAAATACTATATGATCTCACCTTTAACTGGAACATAATCAATAAAAGAAAAAAGCAAACAAAATATAACCAGAGACTTTGAAATTAAGAACAATCTAACAATAGCCACAGAGGGCCGCGGGGAGGGTACAGTGCAGGGGAAGGGCTTTCAGGAACTACTATAAAGGACACATGGACAAAATGAAGGGGGAGGGTAGAAGCAAGGGAGGGAGGTGGGTTTGCCTGGGGTGTGGGGGAGTGGTGGAGAAAAAATGCAGAGAACTGTAATTGGACGACAATAAAGTAATTTAAAAAAAAACAGGAGTATATTATCTCATGATTTCCTTATGTCAGATCTGGTACATTCTAGCTAGATCTTCTGCTCGAGGAGTCACAGGGCTGCAATCAAGGTGTCATCTAGATGTGTCCTCATCCAGAGACTCAGCTAGAGAAAGAGTGCTCCTGAGCCCCACTGCTGCTGGCAAACTCCATTTCCTTGGACCTGCATGTTGGGGGTCTCTGGTTCTTGCTCTCAGCTCTAAGAGGCTATATTCAAATTTGGCTGCGTGGCCCCTCAAAATGCCATTCAGTGTGCATCTCTTCTTCCAGAAGGAGAACCAGCCCCTTGCATCAGGCCACCTAATTAAGTCAGTCCTACCCAGGATAATCTCCCTTTGTATGAACTCACCATCAGTTTCTTAGGGACCTTAATTATACATACAATATCAATTTATCTTTGTCACAACTTGCTCCCACTCAAGGGGAGGAGATAACTCAGGACATGTAATGAGAAGGTATGAAGTTTTTCAGCTTTCTTTGAAGTTTTACCAAAAATGGGTAAACAATTGGTTCACCAAAGTTTATCCATATATATGGTTTACAAAGATTCAACTGGGTATTCAACCAATATATCTAGCTTTAGTGTTTATAGACACAGGTTAATCTCACAATTTACATTACTGAAAATGGACTCCTAAGAACATGGACTCAAAGGCATAGAGCTCTCTCTCTAGTCTCCTTTTCTGCAGTCATCAGCCCTCGTGGTCCCAGAGACACCTTCAGACCAGTGTCTCTCTGTTCCATCCATACATCCACATTCCACTCTCTGGGGCATGAGTATTAGTTTTGAGAACCTCGAGACAAGTTGTCCTCTCTCCTTATTAAAACCATTTGATTCAACTTGCTTCTGAAATCCACCTTCTTTTCTTAATCCAATTTTTAGCTGCCCAGGTCTCCTATTGGCTTAACTCTTCTATCCTCCACTGAGTATCATTAAACACTTTTTGCTGCTTACTGGGATGGCTCCCATGTCGCTAACCACAATGTGCCAGCCAATGTAGAATCACCAAATTCAGATTAGGGCTTTCAGGTGAGCTATAATCTCTCCCACCTAACCTACAGGTAAAATTCAGTTTCCATTTGTTTATTAGTCTCTGCATCACCTAAACTTGTTTGGATGGGTTTTATCACATTTGGAGAGTATATTTGATATGCACTGAGTCCCTATGGTTGGGTTCCCTGAAAAGCCAATCTTGAGATGCAAACTGGTGAGCAGGAGGTTATTAAGGGGTGTTCTTGGGATCATCACCTGTGGAAGGAGAGGGGAGAGAAGGGAAGAAGGCAGGACAGAGGGACAAAAGGTCTCAGATAACCCTATGGGCAGCTCCAAAGCTAAGATGCCCCTTCTCAGTGGTCCCAAGTCAGGTGGTGGGGCCGGGCCTTCATAATTCCAGGTTGATCAGTCACTGGAAATGTACTGCTCTAAAAACAGGGGTCGTCTTAAGCAAGGAGGCCATCTTTCGCAGTATTCTCCATAGTCAAGAAAATAAACCCTTCATTCCTGAAGGGGAACCCTAGCAGAGCACCAGTGTCGACTACTGTCCATCTTCAAATAGAAGATTCCATGGCATTTGCATAATTTACTTTGTGGGGATGAGGGAGTCATCCTCAAGAGAAGACCCATATATGGGGTCACTACTTCATAAGTTATATAAATGCCTAATCATGATGTTGTACAACTGAAACTTAACTTGTAAGTTTTCAACTATAATTGAAAAATATATTTTAAGAAAGCGAGAGGTGTAAAAAGCCCATGCCATGCTCATTAAAATGTCATGGGAAGAGGTTTCAACTATGAACACTATCCCCGCCTGGGGCTGTTTTGCCCTCAGATCCATTCTTCCCCTCTACTGGGGTGACTCTTCTTCAGCTGGCTCCTAGCTGGGTATAAACAATAGAACACGCTAGCTGGACCCTGGAGGGTAGAAGTGAAAGGCCAAGTATTCCTCCCCACATTCCCTGTCTTGGGCAGGACCTATGGAGTTGGTCATTTCTTCTCCATGGGGCCAGCTCCCACTGAAAGGCATTCCCCTAGGAAGCACTATTTCCTTCCTTTTCCCTCCAATCCAGGATGGGAGCAGCTTTCTGCTGTCGCTAAGGTCTGGGCTGCCCTGATGTCTTCTGACTGACCTCTCTGATGCTCTCCTTACGTGTGTAACCAGTTCCATGAGTTCAGTTCCCTCTGCCCCATATCATGAGAACATTTCTGTCTTCCTGGCTGGATCCTAACAACAAACTCCCATTCCAATCTCAGGCAATAATCCCTGATCCACCTTCTCATGTGGATGATTCTACGTTCCAGGTTCCTGTTTAATAGCAACAAGGTCTCAGGGCCTAAGAACAAGTATTTACTTAATAAAAGCTATGACTTCCTGGAGAAATGCTTAGGGACGAGGGGCCATTACTCAGCAATAATTCCTTATTTCATTCCATAATCCAGACACCTAATTAAAGGACTTCTGACCTACCACATCTGCTATAATACTTCAGTTTCACTTTCCTCCACATTGAACATTTTTGTACAAATGTAAAACCAAACTAGTTTATCTTAAAAATCTCACCGCTTACCTATTAAATAGCCAAAACACCACTTTACAAACTGAAGTAATTTCAAAGATGAGAACTACAATTTTAAAAACTGTAATTCCTCAAAGTCCCAAAACTTTATTGTAAAAGGTTTTTATAGAGTCATCAACTCTAAGATATTCTGTTTTGCTAAATTCTTAATTCTTCTTAAAGATATCATCTCTAGATATATGTTAAAATCACATTACCTGGGAGACTTCGTAAGATTTGGTTCCAGCCTAACATAATTATTTCAGGATATATTCAGAGTGACTCCAAATTCCCATTTGTAGCTAGGACCAACCATTTCTGCAGTTCCAAAAAGTTATCTTAGCTTAGAAGACCTATTTGAAAAAGAAAACAAAAAACAGGAAGCCATTAGCATTTTAATGTTGAAATGATACAAATTTCCAGTAGCAAAATAATGTTTTTGACAGTGATGTCTACAGTTTCAGACAAGTAGCTGAAGTGATATTACACGTAGTAACACCTTGAAGTTACTACAAGTAACAAGTAGTTTGGATAGCCAAACACATCCACATTTTTGAAGTGTCCTAAAATATGCAGGGGGTAGAAGGGGGTGGGGTGAGATACAGAACTCTGCACTCATTGACCAGCCACATATTAGTTTCAAAATACAATTTTAAAGTAGAAGTTCCAAGCAAAGACATTCAAAATTTGACAGAGGCTCCCAAACTATCTGTGATACAAAATTCTGCTCCTTCTCTTCATGAAGCAAGGGATGGAAATGGAATTGGGGATCCATTCCCAAGAGTTCTGCAACTTGCCAAGCTCACAGAGCAGTGGAAAAGCCAACTCAGAGATCTGAATTCCCAACTTTATGAGATATAAACTCCAAGATGGTGCTAAACAATCAGCAATGATGCTTTGTGGAAAATACTAATGAGAGGCAGAGGGCAAAAGTTGTTCCAATAAAAAACAACATACCAAAATACAAAAAACACTTGTTAATACTGTAATTGACTCTTAACATGCCCCTTTAATGCACAGACCTAAAATGACTTTTCTACTAAGCAAAAACATTTTTACAAAAAGAACTCAGATGATTCTAAACCAAAGGCACCTCAACAAAAAAATGAAACATGAAACTACACCATTTTTAAGGTTGCTAAGTTAAATACATCCCTCCCATGGTAAAGATCATGAGAAATATTAATGTGTATCCGTAGATATTAAAGGGGCAAACGCAATATAAAAATGATCCTTGCAACTAAGTCTACTTATGTTAGAATCCTGCTGAACCCATTACAAATCTGCCACAAAATGCAGCTGATATTTTTCTCTTCTTTAGATGTCCCTGAAGATAACTACACATTTGCTTAGAGAACACTTTCTGTGACAGACTTGTAGCCTTTGGGGCTACGGGAGAGAGTGGGCCTTGAGTGATTAGTTCAACAAGAGGAAAGTGGTTTTGAATAACTATATAAATATAAGGTATTCAAAAAAACTGGAAAATGTTCATCTCCCAGATTCTACAACTTTATTAAGTATATTTGTCCTTATGTCCACCCAAGGACACAATATGGCCTTCTGTTATTAGAAAGAAATACATAGTGTATTTCTTCAGAACCCACCCTAATGAACTCCCCACCTATGGGAAACCAAATTGACCTTTCCTAGCTAATATTTATATTGTTTTATTCACACCAAGAGAGCTGCTGGGGATTCTTTATTCAATTCATTAAAAAACAGACCCATCAGTGAAAAGAAATGTGATCTAACAGTTCTTATGCCAGACAAGAAGCCAGGAGTTTAATTGTAGGCTGAGCAGTCAGTCAGTCAGTCAGTCAGATATTCTGAGTGTACCCTGAGCACTTACAGAAAGGATTAACTCTATCTCGTCACTTCCAAATGTTAGTATGTTCAAGACCGTTAAAAATTTTATCCATGAAACCAAAGGCATTCCCCTTCGGTCATTTCATTTCTTGGTAGTTTCCCGATAGCACAGTCCTTCCTATCAGTTTACTTCCAAAACCATTTGTTTTTAAAGTGTCTAATATTTTCAGTGATGAAAGGCATTGACCATATACAGACTGAAAAAGTTTTTATTGTGTCCACTAATTCTCATAATGAACTAAAAAGACTCAGCATTTGGAGGCTGGGCTACATTTTTCATCTTCTACTTTATGTGTTGGAAATGTGTGGAAATAGTCACTCTTTTACACAAAAGAGCAGAATGCCTATTCATGTTGCCTGGTACCAAGAAACTGAGATCCCTAGGCAGAGAAGACCATTCTTTAGATGTTTGATTTATTTCTGCTGTGTACAAGAAAGAATTCTGTCCACACTTGATTTCTTATCAAGGAAATATCAAGGCTTGACCTTCCTTTTCTCTTGATCTATTGCCTGTACTATGAGTGGGATGAATTCCCTAAGAGGGTTACTCTTTTGGAATATAGTTATTTACTCTTATAGATAAGCACCCTCAGAATATCTCTTAAGTTAGTTTTGCTGCACGCACCAAAGCCCATACATCAATTTGAACAACATCAAGTTCTCCTCATTTTTTCATCCTAAAATCTTAGAGTGATGAAATATTCGAGTTCCTTTTAAAATTGGAAGACACAATGACCTTAAGCCTGAATCTAATAATGAGTTAAAATCAGACTAATTCAAATTTCAGGGACATTCTGCAATGGAATTGCTCTGTATCCTTAAAAAATGTCAAGGTCATGAAAGATGTGTGTGTGTGTGCATGAAAGATATATACGAGGTCTTTCCAGGCATGTGATATGAAAAAGAGACATTGATTGAAGAAGATACAAGATACAAGAAACATTGTACATAGGACAATGCCGCCTCAGTCCCCTTCAAAGTAGGCACCTTGGGACCTCACAGTTCTCCCAATTGCCATCAGCTGCTCTGTCATATTTTCCTGAATCTCATTGACAGTCTGAAATCTCTTCCCTTTCAAAGGTGATTTTAGCTTGGGGAAAAGCCAGAAGTCACAGGGTGCCAAATATGGGATGTAAAGGGTCTGAGTCACCTGGGTGATTTAATGTTTTGCCAAAAAACTCTGCATGAGACATGGTGCACTGAGTGGGTGTGTTGTCGTGATGAAGCTGCCAATCACAGCTGCCCATAGGTGTGGTCTTCTGAATCATCCGAATAGCTTCCACTGAGGAATGTTCAAGCTTAACACAAAATTTGATTCAGAGTTGTTGCTCTACTCGCTAAGTCATTTTTTAATGCAATGGCCACACAGTAAAAGTGGTCATTCAACAGCATCTACCACTCCCCACTGACTAGTACAGTGAAGTCATTGTTCACACATGCGCATTCCAGTCCACTCTCCTTGGCTGCCAGGTTACATCGATGTCATGCAAACCATTTTTGTTATATTAACAATGGCTAGACATTTTCTGGACAGATCTCATACACACACACACACACACGAGGAATTGACCCGAATAAAGGATAGACACATGACAACTAAATGTAATTATGATCCTATACTGGATCATATGCAGTTATTCACAGAATGAACTGTACACACCACACACATATACATACACAAATACACACAAACATACAAATATATATGGATCATATACATACAAACATATGCACATAAACACACATATAGCTCCAAAGGACATTATTTGGACAATTAACAATTTCTAAATACAGATGGTAGTTTAAATTAGTTTTGTGTCAATATTAAACTTCCTGATTTTGATCATTATACTGTAGTTAAGAAAGAAAATATCCTTGTTGTTAAAAAATACTGCCTGAAATATTTTAAAATAAAGGGGAAAATATCTCCAATTTATTGGGTTGACCAAAAAGTCCATTATGGTTTTCCATAAAATAAAAGACACATTTTTCATTTTCAGCAATAACTAACTTTATTGATTTGGATATTATGAGTATGTCAGCTATCTCCCACTATTGGCTCCTACTGGGTAGAGGCCAGGGGTGCTACTAAACATCTTCCAATGCAAAAGACAGACCCACAGCAAAGAGTTATTTGGCCAAAATGTCAATAGTACCAAGAAATTTTGCAAACCACTTTTGACACGTTCGATCAGTCACAGTACCTTCTCCATACACTGAACAAATATTATTTTGCATTTCAGTTGTGGTTTTACTTTTCTTGAAATAATAAAGTATAATACACCAAAAATGTTGCATATCTATTCCATCTTCAATATTAAAATGGCTACACAAAAATTCACCAATTTTGATAAGTATATTTTTAAACACATGCTGATATGACAGCTGTTACAATACAATCTAACAAAATTATTTCAAATTAAATTAAAGATAACTGAGCACTAATTGAGCCACTGAATGGAAAAAACATAACGGACTCTTTGGCCAACACAATACTTTCAAATGATTCTGAGGAAAAAAAAAAAAACACAGAGAAAGCATGAAAGGGGAAAGGAAGGAAGAAAGATAAAAATGAATGGATGAATGTATAAGAAAACAAATTAGCAAAATGTAAGCAATTGGAGAATCTGGGTTAAAGGTATATGAGAGGCATTTTTCTATTCGTTCAACTTTTCATTAAGTCAGAAATCATATCACAATAAGACATTAAATATTTACTTAAAAGGCTTCAGTTCATAAGATATTCTAACATAATAGTTTATTAAGAATGCTAAACAATGAGGAGAGTTGATAGCTGGAATGTTCTGTTTAGTTTGACCCTCTGAGCATTTGCCCAAGCACCCAGAGAAGGCTTGGTTGTTTTTATTTTAAAAACACATACATCATGCCCACTGTGGGTCAAACCCTATGTTAAGCACTTGAAAATGTTAACATACCTAACAATAGGGTTTATTTATATCCTGATATACAGAGGAAAGTAAAACAAAGAGAAGATAAGTGACCTGCCTAAGTCACTTAGCTAGCAAGCGGCTAAGGCAGGACTCCAATTCAAGCCATCTAGAACAAAGGTACCTATGGTTTCTATTGTAAAACTTATTTCCAAAGTCCCTTTCCATGCTTTAGTGAATGGCCTGAAAATAAACCTATCTTTCTTCAGGAATTCAAGACACTGATCATTAACCTGTAGGTGAAACTTCTGTCTGTGGACAGATGTTTTATAGGCACGAGGACTGAATTTGCTACCAGATTTTGCTTGGAACCTAAGATATTTTACATTAAACCCTAAATAAATTTTGCCATCTCTGAAAAGCTGGTGAAAAACAGTGGTTCTTATTTGTTGCAGATTCATTAAATGTTTCTGTAATTTTCCAAATTAAAACCAAGACAAGCAAGAATTCTGAAGACCTCGAATGCTAGGGCTGCTGTTCAAACAAACAGAAAGCAAATGCACTTCTGCTCAGTTCTCTAGGACATCAGCCAAAGTCCATTAAGCCAGAACATGATGCAGAAGGCTGATTACTTCATCTGAGTTCTAGGAAGGAATTCAGCATTAAAACAAAAAAGCAAAAGGATTTTTGTCTGTGCATCCACTCAGACTCATTTCCCGACACTCCAATTCACAAGCATTTCTGCAACAAGACAGCCAGGCAGACTCTCACTTGCCAACAAAGCAAACAGTCCTCATGCTGCTAACAGCACTGTCCCTTCCCCCTGCCCACTCGCAGACAGGAGCCCAAGCTCCTCTTCCATCACCTTCTCAGTGGGTACATTTGAATAATGAGCAATTTCCAGACTCACCATCACTTCATCTGACTTCCCAGGCATGCACCTACTGGGATGGCCTGGTGACTTCAGGGCACAAATAGGAATAATTCTAACACTGATGATGGCACAGGTGATGCCCATAAAAGTTGAGACATTGTGGTAAATCATTTTTCCACAGTCATTTCTTCTCAAGACAAAGATGCTAGAAGTGAGAAATGTTTCATAAATTAGCAACCTGCATTTGGAGAGTGAAAAAGAGTTTTATTAATGGAAAGGGGGTGAAAAGAAATTACTAAGTGATGTCTTGTCCAATAACCAATGGAAATTTTGAACCGGAAGTTGCCTACATAAAATAATTCATCATTTATTCAGACAGGAATGAGGAAAGATGTTTCCATTCAAGTTGCTTCAATAACACAGCTACGTTACCATAAATTGTCTTCCGGAAATTTTCAAACAGCTTTCCCACAAATGTATGCAATATACTTTCAACAAACCTCTTTCAACAAACTTATTCTGAAGAAACACCAGTATTAATGAGCTTCTTATATATGAGAGTCTGCTGATGAAAATAAATGCATTTAGCAAACTATCAACACTTATGTGCATGTATTTCAGGCCCTGATACATGGCTGATGCCTCTACTGAGCTGTCATAAAATCAGCATATGAAGCATGGAATTACTTTGTAAATTAGTGTATAATCATCGTCATATTAAAGCAGGCAAAATTTTATGCCAAAATGTGATACATACATGTCAAAATTCCCTTATTATTGCTTGCTTAAAAACATCTTTGAAGAATTTACTACTGTACCATGTTACAACATGCATGGTATGAGCCATTAAAGAAGACAACTGTCTATTAATATTAAAGAATTTTATAAATGTCACTTCAAGTGTTACCATCTCATCTAAATTAAGTGGTAGAGAGTCTTTTAAAAGGCTCTTCTAGTTGGAAATGATTTAAATAAACATTAAAGGCATGTGGTGTTTTTTATAAGGCCCACACTCTCTCATTTTTTAAGAATGAGAAATTCCTAAAACCACACTAGTTTAAGTGCAGTGACACATCTATTTCTATGGAAGTGTGGGTGAACAGTGCATATTGTTAATAAAGAAAAACCCTGGCTTTCCACTGACCAAGAAAAGTACAAAAGCAATCATCACTAAGTGACAAAGTTTCACTGAGAGCCCATATACAAAAGAGAAAAAACAAACTAGCAAATTACATAAAATAAAATGTGCTCACAATTCAGGGACACCCAGCATGACTCCACAGCTTGTTGTCCAAGCGCAACTGCCCTGGTCCGGGGCTGAACAAATGTGAGCTGTGATGGCAATTCAGCCATAAATCTCTCAAGGCCCAATTATCCGTACTGCAGAGCATTTATTTCTTTTAATTAGACAAGGTTTTAATTGGAAATTTTCCTCTCATTTCTCTTTATTCAAAAAATTCAAAACACTGTGTCCAAGGATTTTATTTACCATAACAAATAACCAACATAATATTTTGGTTGTTTCCCACAAGTTGCCAAGCCCTTGAACTTTTATCTGATAAGTTTTATGTGAAGACCTAACTTCTACATAAAAAATATTCAAAATAGTCACAGGGTTCTAAGTAAAGCATAGGAAATACAGTCAATAATATTGCTACAAATATGTGTATTTTCAGCTGGGTACTGGAAATATCAAGGGGAACACTATGTAAAGTATATGATTGTCTAACCACTGAGATGTACACCTGAAACTAATACAAAATAAAACTGAAGGGGAAAAAAGTCATATAAAATAAAGTAAGTTGTACATAAAAACCAGTAACAGCACATCTACTGCTTTCATCATTACCATGGGGGAAAGCGGGTCACTTCCAACCAGCGCACACACAAACCTCTGGAGGGAGGAGTGATACCATATTTCTCTTCTACCCGAATCTCTAACATAATGCCCTGCACATCATGGTCGTGTTTCGTTAAGGTGTCTATAGTTTCACTCCCATTTAACCACAATGCTCCCCAAATTCCTCACCTGTGAACTAAGATAGCTCAGCTAGACATCCACCTTCCTATAACTCACAAAGCATTTTATGAAAAATACAGTGTGGTTTAGCTATTAATGACATATAGCTCACGGACATACATACACAGTAAATTCAGCTGCGGCAAGATTAAATAACAAGACAATGCCCATTGCAGACAATATTGACCATTTTAATCCTTTAGTGGGATAAATGATTCTTAAAAGCTTAATTTAAACCTTTATTAAATTTTAAACCTTAAAATCATCTTTTGTTTGACAATAGTTCCCTCCTGTGGCAAAAAAAAGAGTATTTTGACAACACTAATAACTGATTACAATGTTTTTTATAATATATAGTACATTTTAATTTTTAATAAAGCCGTATTTATTAATAAAATATAAACTTTCCTTAAATAAACATAAGATACTATAGTTAAATAACAATATCACACTAAATGGCATTTTTAAAAGTTAAATCTAAACATATTCATAGCTTCTAAATGAAGCGGTAATTATTTATATGAATACTGCACATGATTAACTCAAGAACCTAATAGGATTCCATATTGGTTGGCTCCCCCTGTTACTTCTATAACACAAGTCCACACTACAGTCTATCCACACTCCCCAGGCAATTTAAAGATTCCTCAAAATACTCAGCCTGTATATACTGAAAGCATTCAGATACTGGCTCTATACCAAGACATGCTGGGGGAAATCAGTAAGACCAATTTCTGTCTACCCAGAAGTGACAATCTAATTGGAAAAGATAACATACATAAAGCAATAAAGAAAGTAGATCAATAATATCTGGCACTGTCTTTTGGTGTAATAAAGGTTTTAACCATGTCAAGGAGAGTAAGATCAGCAAGGACCACTGTAACCCAAGAGAACTTCCTGGAAGAGGCAACAACTCAGAGGAGTAAAAAGAGTAAAGGAGTGTTTGTGGAAAGCAATAAAGGTGCTTTTGGAATTTTTTTATTTGGGGTTTTTTAATAGTTTGATTTTATTGTATTTTTTTCCATTACCATTTATCCCCCTTATTCCCTCTTCCACTTCCACTCACCCTCCTCCTCCCAACCCTGTAATCACCACACTTGTCCACATCCATGAGTTCTTTTTCTTTTTCTTGCTTGCTCTATTTGTGTTTCTGTTCATTTGGGGGGAGGGGTTGGTTTGTTGTCAAAGGGGGAAGATCTGTATGTGTGGGGGGGGGTTGTTTTGTTTTGTTCAGATTTGATTTGGTGGAGGAAGTGGAAGGGCCACTAAAGGGAACCACAATACACATGGAGAAGAGGGTACGAAGGTAGGGGGCTGCCCACACATGGAAGTCACGCAGAAGAGCTGAGCACAATCTCCCATGTTCTATCTCTGTGTTCCATTGGTCACCACTGCATAATTCCCTCAGCAAGTATCCTGTGTTGGGTGCTGGACCTGGACAGAGGATGGACAAGGTCCCAGGTATGCTGGGACTTGCATTTTAGCATGGGAAGACAGACAAACAAGCAAACATGCATGAATAAGATAACTGTGGATTGAGGTTAAGTGCAATGGAGAAAACAACAGTGGAATACAGTAGCTCCCCTTAACCTCAGTGTATGCCTAAAACCGTGGAGAGTACAGAACCCTACATATGTGATGTTTTTTCTTATATATACAAGGGGGGACCCAAAAAACAATTTATTTATAAAAAATTGTGTATTTATTCTTGCATGTTTAAACTTCGGTCACCTTCAAAGTACTCTCCATTTGATGCAATATGCCTATTGAGACATTTTTTCCACTGTTCAAAATAGTTTTTGAACTCATCCATTTTGATGCCTTTTAGTGCTTCTGTCATTTTTGGTTTCATCTCTTCCACATCAGCAAAATGTTTTGCTTTGAGGACTTTTTTCATCTGGGAAACAAAAGTTGCTGGGGGCAACATTGGGTGAATAGTGAGGGTGGTGGATGGGGGTCATGCCATTTTTTTTTTTCAAAAACTGCTGAACACTCAGTGCGGTGCAGGCAGGTGCACTCGTAAATCACCCATCCTGAAATGGGCAAACAGGTTGAAAGATTTTTCAAAAAAAGCTGAACTCAGCTTCTCACAAGAATGCCAGCTGGTACACTGATACAGATGGGTTCCTAGAACACTCACCTAGTAGGGGGAGCCTGAACTACAAGGGACCCACCCTCAAGAAGATATTTTCCAGAATATATCCAGTTTTCTAGTTTCCAGAATCCCAGTTTTGGGGGGAGGGTTTCCCCTCATACATGCCTTTTCACTTAAAGGAAGCACTTTACCATTTCTCTTTGTCATGTCCAAATTGTCAGCATTGCTACTCTTGCTTTTGGGGGCCATTATGAAGTAAAATACAGGTGATTTGCACACAACCACCCAGATACAACAACAGTCTATTTGATAACCAAGATGGCTACTAAATTACTAATAGTCCAGAGTGCACACTGAGTGGATACATTGGACTCATGTCCCAGGCAGAATGGAGCAGCACAACACAAGATATCCTCACACTACTCAGAACAGCATTCAATTTAAAATTTAGGAATTATTTATTTCTGAAATTTTCCATTTAATATTTTCAGATCATGATTGACTGTGGGTAACTGAAACTGTGGTTAGCAAAACTATGCATGAGAGGGCACTACCATACAGTCAGTTCCAAAGTCGCTGTGGTAACTGGAGCCAGAGGGAGCAGAAACAGTGAAATTCCAATTTATCCAGTTCTTTCTTCCAGTCCTTTATGGTCTTACTGCCACAGGGCCTTTGCACAAACCATTCTTATTGTTCAGAGGCAGACATGTCCTTCTGGTCACCATCTAATTAATCCCTGCTAAATCTTTATATCTCAAAACAGCTATCAGCTTCTCAAAGAAGCTCTCTTAAGTACTATGTAAAATCTATAAATTTCAGTCTTTTCTTCTTGATTCCCAACTGCATTGTTACACTCATGTGGAACTTCCCCATAAGACCTGAATCTCTGTGAGGGCAAGGATCAGGTGTCTTCTCTGAGAGTTACATCTCATTTCTAGCCCTTAGCAAAGGACCTAGCATAGGGCCTGCATGTACCAAGCATTCAATAACTATTAGCTGAATCAGTAAATGACTCTGAAAAGCTAAATTTAACCAGATTTCACTATCTCCTTTCCCTAACAATTCTGATTTTTCAATTACAGTTTCAACCTTATAGCAATATTTTTAACTGTTGTCAAATAAACGAAATTCAACTTAGTAAACTTGGAGATCTGATTGGCTTTACTGAATGATCCATAAACTGGGGACCATCCCATTAGGTAAGTAGAGGGGAGCTGCAAAGGGCTACAGAAAGGGAAAGCTGTTTAAAGGCAAGACAGGGAAGTCATAAACAAAAAAGATTATTTCAGGCTTAGGTAATCTACTAAAGGAGACAGGAGGGGCTGATGTGGCAGATTATCTCACCTTCTTTTGGAGGATGGAAAAGATTGTCTCATTCACAGTGATCAGAAAATTCCACACTGACAGGTTAAGACAACATTGCTGGGTAAAGTTGTAACTGCAGTTAGGTTAGGTAGTAAGTCTTGGTTTGCTTAGCACAAGGGACTTCTTGGGGGGCTTGTTGTTTCTTTTTAACATCATAGACACTTTCTTAGCTGTGGATCCAATTCATAACTACTGCTTTTGCTAAGAGCATCCCAGGCCCTAGCTGATCTCCTAAGAGGGAGTAGGGTAGCATGGTGTGCTGTGTAGTTGAGCTGCCTATGGCTACTTCAAGCCAGCCGAGTGAGTTTTCCTCTCCCCTAGAACTTAGAACTGAGATGGAGAGACAGCTAGTCATTTTGGAATAAGCTGTTGAAGGAGGAAGATATAAACTTGGTAGGAATGCAGGGAAGTAAAAGAAAGCCAGTCTTCATGGAGATGAGAGTGACCCAGATGTGCAGAGAGCAGCAATGACACAGAAGAGTGTGTGAGGGTCCCTGAAAGTTCTGAGCATGCCTTCACTCCTTCCCTTCTATTCCACAAGAACTCACATAACTTTTTTGAAATAATAATGATTTTCATCTTTGTTTGGCCTATCTGGTGTGAGTTTTTAATTGAATCCAAGTAGAATTATCCCATTTCATAGATAGGGAAACTGAGCCCTCAGAAACTATCTTCCCACGGTCACAAAGCTAACTGGTAGTGGAGGCTTCCTACTGAGCCTTAGGACACAGGAGACACCTGTCTGCACTGTCCAATTGGCAGCTACTTGCCACATTTAAATCAACTAAAATAAAGTAAAATTTTAAATTGAGTTCATCTGTGGCACTGGCCACATTTCAAGTACCCCAATAGCTCCACCTCATGAATGCAGTGGTATTGACCAGCACAGCTACAGAACATTCAACGTGCACCAAGTCCTACTGGACAGTGCCAGGTGCCTACAGGATCAGTCCTCTCCATTTGTGACATAGGAAATGAAGGGCAAAAGCTCAGTTTGCTGATAAACTAAATGCAGGGGGACGCTGATAGGCCTTGTCATCCTAAAATGTTGGATTCTCTCCTTGTCCCCACTTTACATGCTTTCAGTGGGAAAACCATCAGACATCTCTGAACTGCAAGTTGTTCATCTCGCAAATAGATTCTAAAATAGCTACTTGTGTTCCTGTGAAGTTCAAATGAGGCATGGTACCTGGAAGGCCTCTGTAAACTGCACATGTACAAACATGAGTGGTTATAATGAACACCAGCACCACCTAACTGCCACCTCCAGAGCCCATATAAATGTCTGGCTCTGTTCTAAGAGTTCTCTGTGCATTATGGCAGAGCTAGATATGAATCCAGGTTCCAGAGTCTGCCCTCCTAACCACTGGACAACAGTCTTCACAACAGCTAAAAATGGGCATACCCAACTCCCTCTCTTTTACACCCACCATTTTTCCAGACAATGCCTGCATGGTTCACTTTGTGTATGCACACTCTAGTTACATATACTCTTGTTTGGGGGGCTTTCCCTTCTAATATTTTTACCTCGTGTGCATACATGTATTTTTGTATATGTGTATGAGAACCTTACTGTATACAAACACCTGATATCAAAACAAAAAGTAGGCTTGTTCATTCTACAACATTACGCAAAGTAGTAATCACCGAACAGATCCTACTTGAGAAAACCAGACAAACCAAGTTAGTAAAATCACCTTTAGAAGAATTTTCAATCGAATAAATAATTTGCGACATCATTGCTTCTCCCAATCCATGGCTATTTATATAAAAAATGAAAGGAACCAAAAAAATTCAGAGACAGGACTCCTGAGAAATAACATACCAGCATCATCATTCCTGTCATTAATATTTATCTGGTGTGTGACAATGGCAGGCACAGTTCTAGGCAACACTTAGGCCAACACTGGCCGAGCATCTGTGAGGCAGATGCTGGAGCTGAGGGTCAACCTACCCAGCAAGCAAGAACTCCAGCACCCGCCTTAAAAAACTGCCAGTCCTGAGAAAAGGAATGTTAAATTTCGTACCTTGGATCAATTCAGGGGTCCAAGCACTGGGATGAGGAAAGAAAAAAAAGCACCTGACATCTTTATTTTCACTAAACTCTATTTAAAACTCATCATTTCCATTGATTATAAATGTCAGTGACAAACCACAGGGATATTCTGTAGTTCCTGTGTCTTGGTCAAAATTGGAAACCACTGGTATTTTCAAGTTACATTACAGTGTGTTACACATACTCCAAATTATGTGTCCATCACAACCTCATAATGATTTAGCTAACAGACCATTTTGTTTAATGCATTAATACAGAAGCACAGGTTCTGTGTTACAAATTGTCTTAATGTTCTGATCGTTTCAGTCTAGTTGGCTTCCTTTGTAATCCTATACGCTTTGTTTTATGTGTATTAAAACATTCTGTGACAGGACCTACTCGCTTCACCAAAGGGGAGGGACCCATGGCACAGAAGGGGTTAAAGGAGCTACATGCTAGGAGGTGGCCTTCATGTGCAATGTCACAGCTACCCTCTCCCTCTCTCCCCTTCCATCCCATGTAAGCTGAATCTTTCACCCATCGATTCTGCTGGTTCTGACACAGGCAGTTTGAAAGAAAACAGACAGTTTTCTTCTCAACAAAGTGCCAGAACAGCCTGCACAGCTGACTCAGAAATGCAGATCTTTGTGAAGACCATCACCCTTGAGGTTGAGCCCACTGACACCATTGAGAATGTCAAAGCTAAAATCCAAGACAAGGAGTGATCCCACCTGCCCAGCAGCACCTGATTTTTGCGGGCAAACAGCTGGATGATGGCTGCACTCTCTGAGGCTACAGCATTCAGAAAGAGCCAACCCTGTACTTGGTACGTCTGTGGGCAGCATCATCGAGCCCTCCCTCCACCAGCTTACCCACAAGTACAACTGCAACAAGATGAGGTACTGCAAGTGTTACACACACCTGAACCCCCACATTGTCAACTGCTGCAAGAAGTGCAGCCACACCCACAATCTGCACCCTCACGAAGGTTAAATAAGGCCCTTCCACAATCTCCTCAAACCAAAGCGCAGCGTTCTGCCTGAACCCCATGACCCCAGGGCCTCAATAATGTTACCCTTTCATTGATTGTAGCAGTGACAAAAAAAGAAGAAAGAAAGAAAACTGACAGATGATGAGATGACTTATGAGTAAGGTATAAATCATACACAAAAGCAGGAAACAGCTGCAGAATAATTTCTGAAAGGTTGAAGAAAAAAAAATCAAAAACAATTTTCCCTGTATAGAAAGCACCATCATTTCAAGTACTTCTTGAAGCCACTATTTGTAATGTATTCCAACTTGCAAGTGAAAAAACAGCCTCATTATCCCCACAAAGGTCCTTCAGAAAGTCTATTTCAAAGCAAGCACCTCTGAAAGTCCACAATCCAAGAACCAGGGCTACAAATGCACATGGCCCTGGAAAGCAACAGCAAGATCAAGATTCCATGATCATGTCTTCAAGAGAGAGGCTAGAGGAGCTGGAGGCCAGGGATGGCTCAGTAAGAAAAGGGACATGAGTTTCAAAGAATAACAGGTGTCAGAAGCCCAAGGGCAAAGAGACCCTTATCAGCCTGAAAAAGATAAAATACATAAGCTGGCAACCATTAATTAAAAGGTTCATAAAAGGTCTCCCAATTGCTATCACATACGTCCATGCAGGCTATGACACAGGCGAGCAATAGTGAAGTGATGTGATCACCATAAGTGGGGTCCTAGGGTGGGTTCTCCCACAGCAGAGTGGAAACCAGGATATCAGGAAGCATGACTGAGGCCTGTGATGTAAGCCATACCACGGGGGCCATGGGACTCCACCTGGGTCTCCCAGGAAACATAGAGAAGGGCTCACAGAATTTTCTACTGAAGGACAGGAGGGAAAGCATTTATCTAGCAGGTTTCCATTGAAGATATGAATTGCCAGGTCCTTCTGGGCTGCCTTTGCTTGTACACGGCTACATCGGAGAGGCCTTGCAAGAAAGGTGGAGCATGCATGGCCAGTGCCAGGGGCAGAACGTGGGCAGCTCGAGCTGATGCCTCATGCCATATCCGTCAGTTCCCACATATTCACCTTGGGACTCATCTCATTGGGAATGGTCCCTTGCAGCTGTGGAGACTGAGAGATAGGACACAAGGTACCACAGGTATCTACTACCCAGAGGAAATGAGGAATATAACGTTTCTTCCTTTGGAGTAGCTTCCCCTAAATTTTAAAATCCATTCACTCACCAAATATTCCTGAGCCCCAGCTCTGTGCCTGGCACTGCCTCCAGGAACTGGGACACAGCAATGAACAGGACTGGCTCGGTCTCTGCCCACCCACACCTGAAAGCAGCCATCTGAAAAATTCATATTCCAGACATTGATAAAAAGAGATAATAGAAGGAAAAGGGATGAGAAAAGAGGAGAGGGAGAGAGGATAACTTGGCAAGGGTTGTCAGGTATTATTGTTTTAAGTTGGAGCCTGAATGATGAGAAGGTGCCAGCTGTGGGACATGTGTACGAAGAGCTTTTGAAAGAGGGAATACATGTGCAAAGGTCCTGAGGTGCAGAGAAGCCAGCTATAGCACTAGATAGTGCCTCTGCCATGGGGTGAGGTGGGGGGAGCATTAAATACAGCCAGGAGCTCTCATCAGTCAGGAAATATTCAAATGTGGAAATTCGTTTTCAGATGGTAATGGGTTCTATACAATATATAGGATCCTCTCTTTAAGCTGACTTCTAACCAAACTAAAGTTATTTCTTTCCCTTTTCTTTCTTCACTACATTTTCATCCACAGATTACTGAATTTAGGGCTTCACAGTGTTAACCAGGTTCAAACCAAAGTAAAAATCCCAAATTGCTTATAGTCACAGGACATTTGGGAAAGGACAAAAGTAAACCATAAAGCAATTCCACATCAGAGGAAAAGCTCACAAGGAGCAGGTGAGTACAGATACATGAGAGGTGAAATGATAGTCTGTGTACACAGGAGGCCAGGTATGAAGCAGATGTGGCCTAAGGCTCGACCAGAAATCAAGTGTCCTTCCTCAAAACGGCCAAGCTAGTTCTGCATCTCCACTCCTTTCTCACAACCTGGACAATGATACATTGATTGGCATAACAGAAAAGCAGATATTGATTTCATGTGTCCCTCCCTGGCCATTAGAATTGAAGATCTTGCCAGCTTACTGCCCTTTAATTTCAATTATCTGGGGCCTTTTAGCCTTGAGAGACTTAGTATGCAAATAATAATCATTGCTACTAGTGAAATTTTATTTATCATTACCTATGTTCTAAATACTATGCTGAAAACTTGTTACATGCATTAACTCATTCGATTCTTGCAACAGCCTTGTGAGACAGAAACCTCCTAAGCAGAAATTCAAACACAGCAAAGTCAACAATTTAGCCAAAGTCATAAAGCTGATAAGTAACGAAGTTGGGATTCGAACCAGCAAGAGTTTGGCTCTGAAGCCTTCTAAACCACAAGCTACAGGGCTTTGTTACATCCATGTTGACCGTACAGCTGACTTTCCATGGCCTGGGTGTTTCGAAGGTATAGGAAGCCTGCCTGCAGAGAGGACCCTGCATCTTGTACAGAACTCACTGTCATTTGAAAACCCATTTCCGCAATATATTATACCCATCATGAAAGGGTCTCAAGTGATTTTAGCCGAGAGAGAAAAAGAAGCAAGGGAGAGGTTTAGAGAAACTGATCCTCCATTAATACCCAAAGTAGTCAAAGAAATTAACACTCATTGTCCGAATAGAAGGTGGAGGCCAAGATACGCACAAACTGTCATTCCCAATATAATAGCTTTCTGTCTAGCTGGCTCCTTTAAAGTCTGCTTTAGAGAATGCCTTGATCCTCAAATGAAAAATCTAGTTTCTCATACGAGTGTCAGGAAAGCAAAGGCTGGAATGAGATGAGCCCAGCAGAAAGTGCACAGAACTACAACAGGCTATTTTTGTTGTGCTCAGGGCAAGGAGAACAGCAAGAAGACAAAGGTCGCCTGCTTAGAGAGGGTGGTGTGAAGTTAGCAAGTGAAATTACTTAACCTCCTGTCTGCATCTGTGTTCTGTCTGGAGGGATGAGACACTTTCCATAAAGGGTCGGGGAGATGCAGCTTAGAGGGAAGTGAGGTCCGCAATAGGTGCTGTGACTGTCAGAGTGCTTGCCCTCCATAAATGAGTCTGAGGCTCCTGGTCCTGAGAGTTCAACTCCCTGTTACTGAAGCCATGAAGTGGGAGGTGGCAAAAAACTATTAGCAAACTGAAAAATCTCAGAGAATAGATGTAACAGCAAATGAAAATAATGAGAATAGAGGTTTTGGCAATCATAAATCAGTAAATGACTACCAATATCACAATAATTACTGGGAATCAGCATAAATTCACTAATAATTCACAGCAGACACTGCTCATTCCGTTTTCATTCTCCCTGAAGTTGAACATTATGGTCATAAAACCTGGAATTTAGCAAGGAATTCTCAGTTTTTCACAAAATTCTATTGCAAAAATATAAAGAAGTATCAGCTAGACATAATGAAAATAAGTAGACTGAAAACCCCAGTAAAAATTTTCCTTTCAAAGCCCTGACTAATTCTGCATGTCAATTTACAGGGAGTCTCTGGTGGTGTGCCGCAGAGCTCCACCCAGAGCTCTATCCTATTCTTTTTATCAGTAATTTGGATGATGATGTTGCCAGCATTCCACTCACATTTGGGGAACACCTGAAGCTAGGGAGGAAAACAACAATACTGAAATGTCTGAAGAAAAGCTGAAAAAAATCCAA
This sequence comes from Desmodus rotundus, assembly GCF_022682495.2. Lineage (NCBI taxonomy): Eukaryota > Metazoa > Chordata > Mammalia > Chiroptera > Phyllostomidae > Desmodus > Desmodus rotundus. The sequence goes on along the minus strand of NC_071394.1, from coordinate 74,076,613 downwards.
TACGGTGACCAAACCCACTGAAAGTTAACATAATGTAATTCTTTAGAGATAAATGCTGAATATTAAGGTTTGGTCTATAATGTAAGTGGATGAGTACAGGATAAAGAAACACTGCTCTCTGGTGGCACACAGGGAAAGATTGTTTATAAACATCTTAACTGTCTTTGAATTTAAAAGAAGGAATAAAATATGGCTGCCAAAATGTTACTTTGATTATATGTTTTATTAATTAAAGTATATTGCTTAAAACTAAAAGGTATCATTCAGTTATAGTCTGAAACAGACCAGAATGAGAGATATTACATTATTCAGTTCAGTTTAAGGATTATGGGACAAAGCAGTGTTCATTCAGCCTCTGTGGCCAGGATGCTAGCCCAGCCCTTGCCCACAGAACTTCCCACCATGATGAAATTTTCTCTACTTCCAATGCAATAGTCATTCCCACACATGTCTACTGTGCACTTGATATGGGACTAGGATGGCTAAGGGGCTGAATTTTTAGTTTTATTTCACTCTCATCAATTTAAACATATAGCTGCTTATGGCTCATGGCTACTGTATTGGACTGCACAACTCTAGAGAGAACCATATGCCAAATGGCAGAAGTAACCTTGAAGTATCCTAAAGGATAGCAACCTTGAAGAGAAGACTCGGGGGCACAAAATGACAGCAGTTCTTATATCTGAAAGTGCAGTCTTATGGAAAAGAGATTAGAAATATTCTTTGGAGCCCACTGGACAGATCTATTACCTAGAGAAATTACAGCAAAATAAAATTCATAGTCACGTAGAAATAATTGTTTATAATTATGACAGTCACTTTATAGGGCAGGACCCATGACCATTGTACTCACTGCCCAGCACCTGCCACAGTGCCTGGCACCAAGGAGGCCTTCAGAAAATATTTCTCTTGATAAAGGAAATGAATCAATCAATCAGTGAAATAAGAAGCTGTCCAAATGGAATACAAATGCCACAAAGGACAATGAACTCCCCCATTCTGGAGGAGTCTCACAGGAGCTAGCTGACCACCATCCCAGTGATATTGTGGAATATCCAGGCATTCGCCAAAATGCTGCTGGACAAGATGGCCTTTAAGATCCCCGTGTTTACCATCAGATGGGACTGCATTCAAATCTGAACACACACTATTTGTTTTACTATCTTAACTATCAACTGCTGGATAACAGATTACTACAAACTTGGTGACTTCAAACAGCACATATTTATTATCTCAGTTTCTGTGGGCCAAGAGTCCGGACACAGCTTAGCTGGGTGCCCTACTTAGGCTCTCATGAAGCTGCAATCAAAGTGTCAACCAAGGCCACACCTTGGAGTTCTTACCCGGAGCCTGGATTGAGATAGAATCTGCTTCCCCACTCACACGGTTGTTGGCAACATTCAGATCTTCATCCCAGGGGTCACAGCACTGAGAGCTCCAGGAAGTTTTTCTGGCTCTCGGCACAGCTACTTTCAACTCCTAGAGGTCACCTGCATTTCCTGCCACATCAGATTCCCCAACATGCCCTGCATAAGTCTCCAAGCCATCAAAAAGAGCCTCTAGAGCAAGCCTGCTAGCAAGTAGAGTTAACATGAGGAAACAGTCACATATGACATCCCATCATCTTTGCTGTATGTCACTGGTTAGAAGCAGTTCAAGTCCCACCCACACTTGAGAGGAGACTCTAGGAGGTGGGGTCATGAAAGGCCACCCTAGTGTCTGTGACAGTGACCTTAGCAAGTCAGCACACTCCAGCATCTCCTCTATAAAAATGAGGCCACCAATACTACAATGGAGTCATTAAAGGCACATTTAATATAAAAAGTTACTTTAGAATGTAACCAGGGTCAGGGGTCTCCACAACAGCATTTAAATGTCACAATAACAAATCTAGTAGGATAGATTTGGTTAAAAAGGCTTAAAATTAAAAGAGAAGCAAGCCAACCCTTTAAGCCAGAGAAATACTTAAGCATTCCCAACCCATCACACTCTACAGAACTTCATTAGTTTTAAGCAGAATTCATTCAACATTCATTTATTCAACAAATTTGAGTGCCAGACTCCTGCATGTCAATGCTCCTTTGTTCTCTCCTATGGAGGAGTTAGGTGATTCTCAAACTTTGAGGATAAGAAGTCGTCTACAGGGTTCTGCACAAACTATTGTATGTGATTTTTCAGAGGGTAATTCTGACTGTATAAAGTTTTTCTTTTACACATTTAATTCAGCACCAAATCCTGTGGGCAATCAGATTCCATCATCCCAACCTCATAGGTTTGTCCTAAAAAAAGCATCGTTCCAAGGGTGACAGCACACTTGGCACTTAATTGTTTGATAAATATCAACTTTTACCTCCTATTAAATTACTAAGCATGTAAAAATGATTTGATGATAGATTTTGCCTGAAATATTTGTTCAAGAGGGTCAAACACTGTATCTTTCTCTTCCACTCAATTTATACTTCAGTAACTGTAGCCCCAAAACATGTTAAGGGCACTGTTCACATTCTGAGCAGCTTGCTGCTGAATGTGAAGAAGCTGCCAATGTTCAAGAGGAGAGCAATTATTCCATGCCAGTCGGTAACATGAACCATACAGATTAATCCTCCATAATCCATTTTTCCCTATAGAAGACTGCATTTGGAGATTTCTCAACTGCTTTTCCCCATGTCTCTCTCATCTTCTCCAGACAAAGACAAAATGTCAACAATTAAAAGATGCTGTCCAATGACAGCCAAATCATATTTTAAAAGCTGTACATCCTGTGGATCTTGGTTGCGAGGGTAAAGAGAGCAGGACATTAACAGAGACATTGTCTGTCCGGCCCTGCACTGGACAAGGTCCGTATGCTGGCTCATTTATACCTCACAACCACATTAGAGGATGAGTGTGATCAATCTGTTCTCCAGGTAGCATAACAGAAGCTATGACAGAAGCTAAATGGTTTGCCTAAAACCACACATACACATACACCTGTGCACACATACTTTGCACACATGCACACACTCACACATGCATGCATGTGCACACACATACATGCACCTGCATACTTACACACATCCCATACCAGAACTGGAAGCGAGACCTTGAGAGGGGGATCCCTTAATGTAGAGCATGTCTCCAACAGAGCAGAATCCCAAAAATTCATCGTTTGTTCAACAAATATGTGCTGGACATCACCAACCACTGCATGGCTTATAAATAAACCAGAAAACCAATAAACAGAAGAGATAAAAATATAAGTTCATGTGTAATCTTGGGGCAGCAGGTAGGACATAGACAGGGAAGATTGCTTATTTTATGTCAGTGTGTCAGAAAAGGTTAAACAGAATAATATAAGGCCACAAAGCTTCGGGGGGATGTGTGTCAGCAGGCGGGCTGCCTTGGCTTAGAGCCTTATTAGCAGTAACGTGTTTGTTACCTTGCAGAGGCTCAGCACCCACAGCATCAGTCTGAGTGCTGCGTGGTCATTTCCATTCTTTGCACCTCACCTCTGAGACATCACCTCCTTCTCTAAGCCCCTTGGATCAATGTTTTATCCACCACATTCGAGCAAGTCACTGATCCTTCTCTGTTGTTCTTTAGTTCTGGGCTCACAGAATGCTCCCTGCATCTTTATTCCATTATTTTCCCTGCTGTTTCCTACTTCCTGTGACATTAAAAAGAAGCCCACTCCTAAAGTGTAGATGAGCCAATTTCCTTTTCTACACCTGCCAGGGCCCCTTTAATCATAAAACATGGGGAAAGACCTGCAAACCAAAATCCCCTTCCACATTTACCAGTCCCATGAAATCTGGCTTTATATTCACCAGCAGAATAGCAGATCAAAAGAAAGAAAGGGGACAGGGACTGTTGTTACTTAAGACACAACCAGAATGTTTGATGCCTGGTTAACTACCAACCACTGATTAAATGCAACCATAGCATTAATTCGAAATGGGATGAGTAACACTATACTGCATGGTTGGTTTTATCTGCACAGTGAGCACCCCTGATTTCCCGCCTCTCCCTCACCACCCCGCTGCATTTTCAGAGTGTTTGGGACCAGCCAGCAAGCAGCATCCACTCTCACTCATGAACGTACTTTGCACTCAGAGAGAATCAATAATGGGTTCAGCCAAGGTGCTGCTGGCTCCTGTTCAAGTGCTCCCAGATCCGTGGCTGTTCTTTCTATCCCTAAGATATCAAAATCTGTTTTCCTCTTTTGTAGCCTGAAAATTGGAGCACCCTAAGGATACCCTCTCTGAGCTTCAGAAAACCACTAAAGATAAACAAAGTCAAAGGAAAAGCCTCTGGGTTCTCTTTCATTCTCCTCCGTGTTGGTGATAAACTTTGAGGGTTCAAGGTATTCACACAAGTTCCTAACACAGTGGCTCCTGGGAAAGGTGAAATTGAAGGCACCTGGAGAAGGAGCCCTGACCCAAAATATTTCTCTGGCCAGATTATACTATTAGAGATCAACACTTGGGGTTATTAAAGAATAGTCTGCCACAGAGGAATTAACATGGGAAGACTTTCAGGTGCTCAGTGATTCATTTAAAAGCCCTTACTGACACTCATTTTGAGTAACAACCACCAAAATAAGTAATACAATGGCTGTTTACATCTAGTGGCAACTTCCTGTGTGTCAAGCACGTGCTACATGCTATACAAGAATTTCCCATCTAACTCCTACCTGGTATTTTCTCTATTTTACAGATGGGGACACCTGAAAAAGCTCGTATTATTTGCCAGGGTTGCACAGATAGTTAGGACTGAAGCCAAGGTAAGTGACTCCAGAACCCAGTTTTCTAAAGGCCGCCCAGTCCTTCCTCCTCCTGGTGGCCAAAGGGGCTAGAAAACAAAGCTGGCCATCTGGGAGAGAACAGAAGACACAGGGAAGGCAGCACCACCAGCTGGGGCAGCAGAGGGCACAGAACAATGCTTGTTTGATTTAATAGAATGGTCCAGAGCAGAGTACTTTGGAGCCAGGCTGCCTAGGTTCAAATTCCAGCTCAAATCACAGGCTACTGGTGTTGAATTTATTATTTCACACATACTGTTTAAGACGAGACTGAATATAAATTTCAATATAAATACATTTCAGAGTTCCAGCCAAGATGGAGGCGTAGGTAGAAACCCTTCTCTTCCTTGCACAACCAAAAGGAGGATAACAACCAATCTAAAATCAATAAACAACCAGAAGTGCCAGAAAATCAAACTGCATGGAACTCCAACAACCAAGGAATTAAAGAAACAGTCAGCCAGACCAACCAGACTGGTAAACAGGTGGACGGAGAGAACCCCCGGCAAGGCGGTGGACCATGCAAGCAGGGCTGGGTGAAAGAACCCGCAAGGCAGTGGACTGTCTCACACAAGAGTTCCTTGGAAAGTGGGGCTAGAACCAAATAGGCAAGCTGTATTGTTCCCTCTCTGGCCTCTCCCCCACAGGCAGCACCACAGTGCTTCAAAGAGGGTTGCCCTGCCCTGGTGAGTACCTAAGGCCCCGCCCCCTTACAACTTAACAGGTGTCCCAAGACAAAGAAATAGGGCCCAAATGAAAGAACAGAGCAAAACCTCAGAAAGAGAACTAAGCCAATCTAATTGATGGAGGGTTTAAAGCCCTGGTAATCAAAATGCTCACAGAACTGATTGAGCTTGTTAACAAAATGAAAGAACAAATAAAAGATACCCAAAGTGAAATAAAGCAAAATATTCAGGGAACCAAAAGTGACAGGAAGGAAACCAGGACTCAGAACAATGATTTGGAACAAAAGGAGGAAATAAACATCCAGCCAGAACAGAATGAAGAAACAAGAATTCAAAAAAAATGAAGAGAGACTTAGGAACCTTTGGGACAACTTTAAATGTCCCGATATCTGAATTATAGCGGTGCCAGAAGGAGAAGAACAACAGCAAGAAATTGAGCACTTATTTGAACAAATAATGAAGGAAAACTCCCCCAATCTGGCAAAGGAAATAGACTTCCAGGAAGTCCAGGAAGCCCAGAGAGTACCAAAGAAGTTGGACCCAAAGAGGAACACACCAAGGCACATCATCATTAAGTTACCTGAGATTGAATATAAATAGAGAATCCTAAAAGAAGCAGGAGGAAAGGAGAGAGTTACCTACAAAGGAGTGCCCATTAGGCTATCAGCTGATTTGTCAAAAGAAACCTTGCAGGCAAGAAGGGGCTGGAAAGAAGTATTTGAAGTCATGAAAGGCAAGGACCTACATCCAAGATTACTCTATCCAGCAAAGCCATCACTTAGAATGGAAAGGCAGACAAAGTAATTCCCAGACAAGGTCAAGTTAAAGGAGTTCATCATCACCAAGCCCTTTTTATATGAAATGTTAAAGGGACTTATCTAAGAAAAAGAAGATCAAAACTATAAACAATAAAATGACAACAAACTCACAACTATCAACAAATGAACCTTAAAAAAAGAAAAACAATGAAAACAAAAACTAAGCAAACAACTAGAACAGGAACACAATCAGAGAAATGGACATCACATAGAGGGTTTTCAGGGGGGGTGGGCAGGGGAGGAATAGGGGGGAAAAGGTACAGGGAAGAAGAAGCATAATTGGTAGTCATAAAATAGATGGGGAGAGGTCAAAAATGGTATAGGAAATGGAGAATGTAAAGAACTTATATGTATGACCCATGGACATGAACTAAGGAGGGGGGAATACTGGAGGGTTGGGAAGTACAGGGCAGAGGGGGGATAAAGGGGGGAAAATTGAGAAAACTGTAATAGCATAATCAATAAAATATACTTAAAAATAAAAAATAAAACATACATTTCAATATAAATATGGGATAAATGGAATAAACATAAAGGTAGTGTAAGAATGGAGTTTGGAAATCACTAGCCAATGAAGCAGCACCTGACTTAGCAGAGGGCCTTTAGTCCATGGTGGATGAACCACACCCAGTGACCAAATCCAGCCTGTTTTTGTACAACCTATAACCTTATAATGGTTTTTACATTTTTAAATGGTTGGGAGAAATCAAAAGGATAATATTTCTTGAGACATTAAAATTATATGAAATTCAAATTTTAATGTCCACAAATCTTACGTCATTATAACATTGACCTGCTCACTTATTTACATGTTGTCTCTGGCTCTTTTCCTGTGACTACAGCAGATTGAATAGTTCTAACAGAGACCACATGGCCCACAAAGTCTAAAACATTTACTACATGACCATTTACAAAAAATGTTAGCTGATACCAGCTCTAGTACATAGTTTCTGTTTTGTTACTAAAATCACCTCACTCTTCTAATCCTTTCTCACTAAGAGTCTGTTCTCAAATACCCACCATGAATAGGTCCTTGACTGCAAATTCTGACTTTACAAAGCCCACAGCACGTGTCCAAACTCTGTGTTCTGGCCCAGTGGCAACTCAGCCTAGTCAGAAGACCCCTGTTACAGAACACAACACAATCACAAACCATCACGAGCAAGCATCATGAGTTAGTTCCTTGTGTCACATTGTAAAACTGCCATTTTTTCTGGAATGTTTATTCTGCCCTCAGGTTAGGTCTTGCTTAAAAGCCAACCAACTGTAGAATCTTCTTCGGTTTTCAAGCCACTATTGTATCTTTAAAGTGTAAACATTTAAGGCTATTGTTGGAAATGTACCTGTAGAAAATAATTGGGGTGCTAGTTGGCTGATAAGAAAATTTAACTGTCAAGTGAGAATGGAAGATGAATTTACCCACCTCTGAACTTTCAATAGGCATATTTCCTCCACATGGAGTATCCTCTGTCTTTTGTAGCTGAATCTCCCTTACTAGACAGGAAGCTCACTGAATATGAAATACATATTGGAATCAAGACTCATAACCAGCCCACCTCCTTATGCAAAATAGGGATCTGAGAAATATCTGGAGGAAGGAAGAAACTTAAGTTCTATCCTCATTCAATAAATATTAAATTGATCATGATATGCTGAATTTATCTGCTCATCTTCTTAGATTTTAAGTAACTATTTCTCTATTTTCAAAAGCAATAACTATTCTTGACAGACAAGTTCAAAACCTAACAGGGAAAATGTGTACTTTTTGAAATAGGGTAAATACCTTGCAATTGTCAGAAATTCTTTCTCGTGGAAGGCTGCTTAAGAAAAGCTGTGAGGTTTCTATTGGTTCTGTCTAATGTTAATCATTCATGAAATACTGTGGTTCAGAGCTCAGCATTTGGGGTCATTTCACATAGTAAATGTATATTTTCTGTCAAAACACAACAAAGAAGACTTCAATTTATTTGAGAATAGTAACTAACTTCAATATTAGCAATTTGAATTCTCTGATGGCTTTTACTAACCTTGGCAGTTTTCTTCATTTCTTGCCCCCAAACCACAGAGTACCCCTGTTTGACCTCCTCAGGAATGGCTTTCAGTATCTATCTGTGTAGTACTCATACCACCAATTACAAATCTGTTGTGGAGTTTGCTTCCCAACATTCAGGCTTTCCAGAACTAAAGCTATGTATATACACAACTCAAAAGAGCATTTTGAATTGACAGACTACAAATCCTTCCACTGTACTGTGAACTCATTAAGGGCCTAGGGTCCTAACCTCACTTGTCAATGTATTCCAATCTGTAACATTTCATCTCACTGCATGTAAAATGACCTACAAAATAAAGGTGTCAACACAAATTGGCTTGCTCTTTTACAAAAATTATGTCTAATGGTAGGCAGGCCAAGGAAGGTACTTCGGCTCCACACAATTATTACAGCCTCAGGCTGCTTTGATCTTTCTGCTCTGCCTTCTTCCCATCTGCCTTTCCTCTTCAGGGACACTCATAGTCCAGGATAGCTGCTAAAGCACCAGCTATTATATCACATTCCAGGACTTACGAGGTCCAGAAAGGGCTCCACCTTCAATTTTAGGAAGACTCCCCAGAAGTACTCCCCAACACTTCTACATATACCTCATGTGGCCGCCTTAGGATCAGAGAGGCTGTAAAACACTGTCCTGATTCTGTGCAGCATGTGCTTAGCTAGAAATCAGGATTCCATTACAAAGGAAAGGGGAAGGATGGATAGTATGCAGGCAACTAGCATTGCTTCCACAACCCTATAATGTACACATCCACTTTGTACAGAGGGACCATCAAAGCTTAAATAAAGAAAGGTAGATTCTCCAACATGGAGTCTTTCATCACCTCAGGAAACCTCCCAGAAGATTCCACTGGAATCTTAATATCCTGGAATGTACTGGGTTGGCCAAAAAGTCTGTTTAGTTTTTTCTATACAATAAAAGACACATTTTTCATTTTCATTAATAACTTTATTGATTTGGATATTTTGAGTATGTTGACTATCTCCTGATACTAGCATCTAGTGAGTAGAGGCCAGGGGTGCTGCTAAACATTTTCAAGTGCATGAGACAGCCCCACATCAAAGAATTATTTAGCCAAAATATCAATAGTACCAAGCAACTTTGCAAACCACTTTTGACACATTCAATCAGTCACAGCACCTTCTCCATACACTACACAAGTCTTTTTTTTTTTTGCATTTTGTTACATTTTTACATTTCTTGAAATAATAAAGCATAATAAAGTGAAAATGTTGCATATTTTCTTCTACCTTCAATATCAAAATGGTTGTACAAAAATTCATCAATTTTGATACTTTTTTTAATGCACTAATATAATATGACAGTTGTCACAATACAATCTAACAAAATTGTTTTTAATGAAGTTAAAGACCACTAAGCACTACATGAGCCATCTTATGGAAAAACTAAATAAACTTTTTGGCCAACCCAGTAACATTCTCCACTAAATGTATTTCTTCTCAGCTTGAACACTTCTCAGATAGATCAGTTAACATAATACTTCCTCATCACGTAAATATAATAACAGATTTCAGATGTAAATAATACTCTGTGATTTGAGTTGTCAGCTTTTGTTTTCTGTGAAAATTACAAAACAATGGGTGTTTCTATCTCATCCAAATCCAAGAGTGGAATCAGAGCTTTCCACCCCATGTGTCAGTGAGGGAGACTGAAAGTTCAGAGGAATGATGGCATTTTCCCTAGGATCATATGAGAGGGTAGAAGCCCTCACCCTGAATTCTATACCTCTGTGTTTTCACACCAATGTCCAGCCATATGGAAGATCTCTACACATTGCAGAAAGCAACATGGCTTCTGGCAGAACTTCACAATGATAACAGCATGCATTTATATACTGAGCTGCAGTTTTCAAAGCAATCCCACATAGTCAGCAACTGGAAATTTCCACTAATGCTTTATAGGAATCAGGGTGCTGTTGCCCTGAGTATGTAGGGACATATATACTCAAGGGAACATTAGAGACTTTAGGATGAGAAGGAGATAACCAAAAGGAAAAAGGAAAAACAAAACACAAAACAGAGGACCCATTCTCCAAGGAATGGAACATCAAGTACACAGCCACTGATGAAGGAACAGGTTTAGTGTATTCCAGGAAACCAGAGATGGCCTGTGTGGTCACAGGAGAGTAAGAAGGGAGAGAGCTCAGATGACATCAGGGAGAAAATTGAGGCACCGGGAACCCTACTCTAACACCACTTCTGCTTCTCCTACAACATGGGAATCTTAGCTGTCTTCTGTCTCCACCATCCCCATGCAATCCAGTTCTAAAACTGTCTTTCAAGAAAAGAAAGAGAAGGTAATACTTTAATGTCAAACTATATAATTTTAAAATACAAGCAAAATTCCAGAATTATAAAACACCATTTGCTTTAAAAGCTGGTTTCCCACAAACTTCCTTTAATCAGTGCTTTCAGATTATAATGTTATTTGTCTATTCTTTAAAATAAGATGTACCTACAAATACATAGGGTCCTATTTCTCTTACATCAAGAGTAAACATTCACCCTGGCTGGTGTGGCTCAGTGGATTGAGCGCCAGCCTGCAAACCAAAGGGTCTCTGGTTCTTTTCAGAGGCAGGGCACTGGATTGCTGGCCAAGTCAGGTCCCCAGTAGGGGGCATGTGAGAGGCAACCACACATTGATGTTTCTCTCCCTCTTTCTCTCTCCCTTCCCCTTTGTCTAAAATAAATAAATAAAAACTTTTTTTAAAAAAGAGTAAACCTTCAAAATGCTGCTCTGCAACGATGCAGTCAAGGCCCTGCACAGTATTTACACCCAGTCTGCCCTCAATTTCACAGGCTCCTTTGCCCATAACTTAGAAGGCCCACTGCTACACCAGTTACAGAAAAAAAAATTTTTTTAATATCTTCGCATTCATCAAAAGTCATTTTCAAGGGCAAAAAAACCCTGCAGTGCCTGAGGAGCTGTCTGAGGTGCTTAAGGTTAATGACTGTATTTACACAACCATCAATTCACTTTACAAAGAACTTAGGTATCCTGCAGTCCCATCATGCAGCCTAGCAAAGGCACTGCACAGTCTCGGATAAATATGAATGGCACTGTCTTGCTCTCATTCTATTATTTCTCTATTTTCAGTTACATACTCTTGGGCCTCTCACTGAACAAAACAGATACACTTCCAACTTTCCGTGAGTCACTTTCTAAAACACTTATGGACTGGAGTTAGATAGTAACTGGGCCTCCTGTTATAGTGCATGTCTTCCACCTGCACTGTCTGAAATGGGAGCCACTATACACACATGGCTATTTAATTTATAGCTAATTAATTAAAATTAAATAAAATTTAAAATTAAGTACCTTGATCACTATACAGTCACAGATGGTGTAGTGGCTACCACAATGGAGAACATTTTAGAACATTTCCCCCATCACAGAAAGTCCTGCTGGGATTCATAAGATTGTTTATAATTTCCAGGACCTAACTGCTCTGGAGCTTATATCTCTTTTTTTATGTAAAATTCTAATTTTATTCCACTGAGGTATGAAAACATCTTGTGTATGATGGAAATTCTTTTTTTGTAATTGTTGTTGAGCTACAGTTGTCCCGATTTCCCCCCCTGTTGCTCTCTCCTGCCCCATCCAACCCCTGCTCCCAAAGACAATCCCCAACCCATTGTCCATATCTATGAGTCCTTTGTACAGGTTCCCTGACTTGACTCTTCCCCTTATTTCCCATTATTTCCCTTCCTCCTCCCCTCTGGTGACTGTCAGTTTGTTCTTTATTTCAATGTCTCTGCTTATATTTTGCTTGCTTCTTTGTTTTGTTGATCAGGTTCCATTTATAGGTGAGATCATATGGTACTTCCTTTTACCTCCTGGCTTATTTCACTTAGCATAATGCTCTCCACTTACATCCATGCTGTCGCAAAGGGTAGGAGCTCCTTCTTTCTTTCTGTTGCGTAGAATTCCATTGTGTACATGTACCAGAGTTTTTTGAACCCTCATTTGCTGATGGGCACTTATGTTGTTTCCAGCACCTAGCCATTATAAATAATGCTGCTATGAACATAGGGGAGCATAGATTCTTTTGAATTGGTGTTTAAGGATTCTTAGGGTGTAATTCCAGCAGTGGAATACCACATCAAAAGTCAGTTCCATTTTTAGTTTTTTGAGGAAATTCCATAGTGTTTCCCAGTGGCTGCACCAGTCTGCATTCCCACCAACAGTGTACTAGGGTTCCCTTTTCTCCACAGCCTCACCAGCATTTATTATTTGTTCATTTGGTTATGATGGCCGTTCTGACTGCTGCGAAGTAGTATCTCATTGTGGTTTTAATTTGCATCTCTTTGATGGCTAGTGATGTTAAGCATCCTTTCATGTGTCTCTGGGCCCTCTGTATGTCCTCCTTGGAGAAGTGTCTGTTCAGGTCCTTTGCCCATTTTTTAATTGGGTTGTTTGTCTTCCTTGAGTGAAGTAATGTGAATTCTTCATATATTTTGGAGGTCAAACCCTTGTCCAAGGTATCATTGGCAAATATGTTTTCCCATACAGTTAGTTCCATTTCAATTTGCTGATGTCTTCTTCAGCCATGCAGAAACTTTTTAATTTATGTAGTTCCATTTGTTTATCCTTTCCATTATTTCCCTTGCCCTAGGGGCATATTAATGAAAATATTGCTTTATGGGATAGCTGAGATTTTCCTGCCTATGTTCTCCTCTAGGACTTTTACGGTGTCATGATTTATATTTAAATCTTTTATCCATCTTGAGTTTATTTTGCTGTATAGTGTAAGTTGGCGGTCTAGTTTTGTTTGTTTGTTTGTTTGCTTGTTTTTTCATGTACCTGTTCAGATCTCCCAACAAAAATTATTGAAGACGCTACTTTTACTCCATTTTATTCTCCTGCCCCTGTTGTCAAATATTAATCAGCCATAGATACTTGGGTTTGTTTCTGAGCTCTCTATTCTGTTTCATTGATACATGTGTTTGTTCTTATGTCAGTAACAGACTGTTTTGATTTCAGTGGCCTTGTAATATAGTTTGACATCAGGTATTGTGATCCCTCCTACTTTGTTCTTCTTTCTCAAAATTGCTTTATTCCAAGAGAACATGATGAAAGAGACTTTCTGCAGTGCCCCATTTTCTGAATGCATCTCCAATCAGCCTGAGATTCTTAACAGACACTTCTCACAAGAGGACATACAGAGGGCCCATAGACATGTGGAAAGATTTTCAACATCACTAATCATCAGGGAGATGCAAATTAAAACCACAATGAGATATCACTTCACACCTGTATCACTTCACACCTGTCATAATGGCTATCATCAATAAATTAAGAAACAATAAGTGCTGATGAGGATGTAGAGAAAAGGGAACCCTAGTGCACTGTTGGTACAGCCTGGTATAGCCACTGTGGAAAGCAGTATGGAGTTTCCTAAAAGAATGAAAATTGGAACTGCCTTTTTACCTGGCAATTTCACTTCTGGGAATATATCCAAAGAAACCAAAACACTAATTCAAAAGAATATGTTCATTGCAGTGTTGTTTACAATAGCCAAGATCTGGAAACAGCCCAAGTGCCTATCTGTAGATGAGTGGATAAAAAGGCTGTGATACACACACACACACACACACACACACACACACACAGGAATATTACTTGACCATAAAAAAGAATAAAATCTTCCCAATTGTGACAGCATGGATGGACCTCATGCTAAGGATATTATGCTAAGTGAAGTAAGTCAGACAGAGAAAGACGAGCACCATATGATTTCATTTATATGTGGAATCTAAAAAACAAAATAAACACACAAACAAAATTGGAACAGATTTATAGATATGGAGAACACACTGTTGAGTACCCAAGGGGAGGGAGGTTGGTGGGGTGGATGAAAAAGCTAAAGGGATTAAGAAGTACAGATTGGCAGTTACAAAATAGTCACAAAGATATAAAGTATATCATAAGGACTATACTCAATAACACTGTAATAACTATGTATGGTGCCAGGTTGGTAGTGGAAATATCTGGGGAACAATTTGTAAAGTACATGACTGTCTAACCACTGTGCTGTACACCTGAAACTAAAACAAAATAATATTGAACATACAGTGTAACTGAAAAATAAAATTTAAATAAAGAAATTTTATTCTGGAACCTAAAATAAAAATAAAACATACCCTCTGACCTGACAATTCCACTTTTACTCCCCAAAACATGGACATGGCAACAAAGAACATGTAATTATGAGAAAGCTTTAAACAGTAAAAACTGTGTCTCAGTTAATATCAGGTATGAATTTGTTTAAGAATGGTCTTTGAGGAAGATAGTGGCGAGATAGGTGGGAGTGGAGTCAACTTCCCCCTGTGCATGGGTGAAACACCTAGCCAATCTTCAGAGGAACAGAGGGAACAGCCAACGATATCCCAGCATATATGAAGATTGGAGACCAAAAATTGTAAGGACATTGAAAAATCAGGAAAACCAAGATGGAGGCGTAGGTAGACACACTGCGCCTCCTCGCACAAACAGAACTGACAGAAAATCAAACAGCAAGGAAGTCCGACACCAAGTAGATAAAAAATAAACATTCATCCAGACCAGTAGGAGGGGCAGAGATGGGCAGCCTGGGTGGGGAGGACTCGCCTTGCCTTGGCGGGACCAAGACTGGCAGAGTGTGGGACAAACGGGGACAGCAGTCTGACCACTAGCAGACCCTGCGGACCTACATTCCCACAGATAAACCGAGAGGGCCAGACTCACAGTGGCGGAGAAGGGGGCAGTCAGAGAGTCGGGTGGCAACCCGCAGCCCCGCATTCACGCATAGATAAACTGGGACAAATGGTGGGGGAATGAAGCAGACCACGGAACCCAGACCTCCAGCGCGGGGAAATAAAGCCTCAAACCTCTGAGTGAAAACACCCGTGGGGGTTGGGGTGGCAGCAGGAGAGACTCCCAGCCTCACAGGAGAGGTCCTTGGAGAGACCCACAGGGGCCTAGAGTGTGCGCAAGCCCACCCACTCGGGAACCAGCACCAGAGGGGCCCAATTTGATTGTGGGTAGCAGAGGGAGTGACTGAAATCCAGTGGAGAGTGGAGCAAGCACCATTGCTCCCTCTCAGACCCTCCCACACGTACAGAGTCACAGCTCAGCGAACAGCCTTACCCTGCCTGAGGGAACACCTAAGGCTCCGCCCCTTTAAGCAACAGACTGTGCCAAGACAAAAAAAAAAAAATGGCCCAAATGAAAGAACAGATCAAAGCCCCAGAAATAATTCAACTAAGCAGCGAACAGATAGGCAACCTATCAGATGCACAGTTCAAAACACTGGTAATTAGGACGCTCACAGAATTGGTTGAATTTGGTTGAAAAATTGATGAAAAAATGAAGGCTATACTAAGAGAGACAAAGGAAAATGTACAGGGAACCAATAGTGATCCGAAGGAAACTGGAACTCAAATCAATAGTGTGGACCAGAAGGAAGAAAGAAACATCCAATCAGAAAAGAATGAAGAAACAAGAATTCGGAAAAATGAGGAGAGGCTTAGGAACCTCCAGGACATCTTGAAATGTTCCAACATCTGAATTATAGGGGTGCCAGAAGGAGAAGAGGAAGAACAAAAAATTGAAAACTTATTTGAACAAATAATGAAGGAGAACTTCCCCAGTCTGGCAAAGGAAATAGACTTCCAGGAAGTCCAGGAAGCTCAGAGAGTCCCAAAGAACCTGGACCCAAGGAGGAACACACCAAGGCACATCATAATTACATTGCCTAAGATGAAACAGAAGGAGAGAATCTTAGAAGCAGCAAGAGAAAAGGACACAGTTACCTACAAATGAGTTCCCATAAGACTGTCAGCTGATCTCTCAAAAGAGACCTTACAGGTAAAAAGGAACTGGTAAGAAGTATTCCAAGTCATGAAAGGCAAGGATCTACATCCAAGATTACTGTATCCAGCAAAGCTATCATTTAGAATGGAAGGGAAGATAAAGTGCTTCTCAGATAAAGTCAAGTTAAAGGAGTTCATCATCACCAAGCCCTTATTATATGAAATGCTAAAGGGACTTATCTAAGAAAAAGAAGATAAAAAATAGGAACATTAAAAATGACAGCAAACTCACAGTTATTAACAAAAACAAAAGCAAACTAAGCAAACAACTAGAACAGGAACAGAACCACAGAAATGGACATCACATGGAGGGTTATCAATAGTGGAGTGGGAGGGGGAGAGAGGGGGGAAAGGTACAGAGAATAAATAGCATAAATGGTAGGTAGAAAATAGACAGGGGGAGGGTAAGAATAGTGTAGGAAATGTAGAAGCCAAAGAACTTATAAGTATGACCCATGGACATGAACTATAAAGGGGGAATGTGGGAGGGAGGGGGTGGGCAGGATGGAGTTGAGTGAAGGGGGGAAATGGGACAACTGTAATAGCATAATCAATAAATATATTTAAAAAAAGAAAGAAAGAGAAAAATCAGATGGTAAGGAGAGTGCTTAAGGACAATAAGGTCCTGGGACCAGCAAGGGGACCAGGGCAGCTATAGCCCCAAGCCCAGCATCCGCTGGGACTGCTGCAAGATTCTTGGGAGAGAGCCAGGCTGGGCTGTGTGAGAGGCCAGGTGCTTGTTTGGACTGGCGGGCTTGAATAGGAGGAATTTTTCAAAAAGAAAAAGAGAAAAAAAGAGGCACTTGGCAGCTGTTTTGGGAACTCTCCACAGTAGCTGCCCCACCTCCTGTGCCCCAACCCCCAGAACCCCAGGACGGTGCGCACCCGATCCAAACCTAGTAGTTACCCATCCGGCCATGCCTTAAGGACAGGGAAGGTTTGTGCCTGACCATGCCGCCCAGAAACACCTCCCACCCAGCCCCTATGCTCAGGGTCCTGCAGGGCTGACTGGCACTTTAGGAGGAAGGAGGAGACACCCTGCAGAGGGGTGCTGCAGGGCTCAAGGAGTCAGCAGTCCCTGGAAAGACTTGACTCATTTGGGAGGTTGAAATAGCCTGAAGGAGCACTGAGAGTCCCTAGCATCTAGGACAGCAAAGAGCAGGAAGATGGTGTATGAGTTGCCCCTAATTGGTGCACCTCAAGAACAGCACAATTGGTGGACTGAAGGCCTAGGCTGAGCACAGAAAGGCACTGAGGGCCTGACAGCGAAGAGAGGAACTGGGCTGGAGGCTGGATGACAGTGAAGAGTGTGGCTCAGGAAAGGAGAAAAGCAAAACCAATCCATCCTCAGCCTGCTCCAGCCAGGAAAACCAGCAGAAATAGCTTGGCCGGTTTAAAGCCAGCAGAAGACTTTTTTTTTTTTTTTAATATTTTTTAACTCCTTCTTCCTTTCTTTCCACCTTTTCTTATTCCTTCTTCCTTCTTTTTCTTTTTTTTAAATTCCTTCTTCCTTTCTTTCCTTCTCTTTTTTTTTTTTACTCCTTCTTCCTTCTTTCCTTCCCTTTTCTTCTCTTCTTTCCCACAGGTGACACAATAAAACCTGGAACTGTGAAAAGACCAGAGTTAAACCCAAACAGGGGTCATCCCAACAACTGAGACAGTGAGACAAATTTCACTTTCATACTCCAGAGAACTTACAAGGTGGGAGTGGTGAACACTGTACACCTACTGGAGGAGGAAACCCTACACACAGGAACCACCAACAAATACCAATGGAAGAAGATGAAGGAGGAAGTGGAAGCCACACTAACCCCAATCCAAGACTGATCTGGAAATACAACTAAATGGTGGAGAAACTACCAACAACAAACAACTGAACAAGCGTGAGAGACAAGCCTCAAAACCTTATAAACCCAGAAAATTTAGCTTCAACACAACCTTTCCACACCTGCACAACAGAATATAAGACGTGGTGTATGGAGTGACCATCAGTTAACCAGCTGGAGGGAAGGACGCACCAAAGAAAGATCCAACAACAATAAAAACCAAAAGACATACAAAGAGCCAACATAAACGACAGCCCAAAACCAGTGAGCTCAGGAGATCAAGGAGACTGCACCACTGAATCTCACACATCTTCTACCATATAAGTTCACACCAGAAACCCAGGAAGTCAGAACAGATCAATTTAAGGAACAGAAGCTAACAAGAAGAGTCTCACAAACAAAAGGAAGACAAAGAAACAATCCCCAAATGAAAGGAAAGGAGGAAGCCTCAGAAAGAATGCTAAATGATATAGACGTAAGTCAACTATAAGATATTGAGTTCAAAGCAATTATTATAAGGAAGCTCAATGAGCTCACACAGAATTACCAAAAACTACAGGAAAACTACAATGAACTCACTGCAAACTATATCATCATGAAAAAGGAAACAGAAACTATCAACAAGGGCCAAGAGGAAATGAAGAGTACAATTCTGAGTTGAAGAACACAGTAGAAGGAATCAAAATCAGGCTAGATGAAGTAGAGGATTGAATCAGTGAGCTAGAAGACAAGGTAGAAAAAAACCCAGACAAAGCAAGAAGAGGAAAAAAGACTCAGAAAGAGCAAAGAGGTGTTAAGGGAACTGCAGGGTAATATAAGACATAATAATATCTATATGATAGCGATACCAAAAGGAGAAGAAGAAGAGCAAGACATAGAAAACATGTCTTGAAAAACATGTTTGAAAAAGTAATGATGGAAAACTTCCCTAATTTGATGACAGAAAAAGTCACACAAATCCAGGAAACACAGAGTCCCAAGCAAGAGGAACCCAAAGAGGCCCACTGCAAGACACATCATAATTAAAATGGCAAAATTATAAGACAAAGAGGGAGGAAGGCAGCAAGGGAGAAACAGGAAGTACCACACAAGGAATCCCCCATAAGGTTAGCAGCTGACTTCTCAATGGAAACTCCAAGCCAGAATAGAATGGCAAGAAATATTCCAAGTAATGAGAACCACAGGCCTGCAACCAAGACTACTTTACCCAGCAAGGCTCTCAAACAAGATAGAAGGCCAAATAAGGAGCTTCCCAGACAAAAGAAGTCTAAAAGAATACACCTCCACCAAAACAGCTCTGTATAAGATGATAAAGGGACTGCTTTAAGGAAAGGGAGGAAAAGAGAGAGAGAGAGGGGGGGGGGGGAAACACAGGTACGAAAAAATGACAATGAGTAAGTACCTATCAATAATAACCTTAAATGCAAATGGAGTAAATGCTCCCATCAGAAGACATAGAATAGCTGAATGGATAAGAAACCATGACCCACACATATGCTGCCTACAAGAGACCCACCTCAGGACAAAAGACCTACACAGTCTGAAAGTGAAGGGCTGGAAACAAATTTTCCAAGCAAATGGACAGGAAAAAAATACCCAATGTAGCAATACTCAAATCAGACAAAATAGACTTCCAAAGAAGGGCCATAAAGAGAGACCCAGAAGGTCACTTCATAATACTGAATCCTTTATAAATGTGAAGGGTAAATTCAGAATCAAAATGTCTCGAAAAACAGAGTTCGCCAAGAATCTTGCCAGTCATTTTTCTCAGGGTAACCTTAACTTGCAGACTTGAGGAATATTTTCCTTTCCTGATTAATACTTCTGTAGGATGATTAGTGTATTGTGTTGGTGTATACATTAACACAAGCCAACTCTTCCCCATTATCAAGAACACCATTATAATGCCATATTGTTTTGCCATATGAATTGCTCCTACTTCATGTGTATAAAATAATTTCCCCTACTGAAAAAATAAATAATCATTCAGGGAGATTTTTAAAAACCTTTTTGAGCCCTGGCTGGTGTGGCTCAGTTGGTTGGAGCATTGTTCCAAAAACAGAAAGATTGTGGGTTTAGTTACCAGTCAGGGCACACTGAGGAGGCAACAGATCAATGTTTCTCTCACATTGGTGTTTCTCTCCATCTTTCTCTCCTTCCATTCCCCTCTCTTTAAACTCAATAAGCATTTCCTCAGGTGAGGATTAATATAAACAATTTTATTTATATTTAATGAGGATGTATATATTTTTATATATTTATATATATACTTTATATATACATATATTTTTTTTAATGAGGATGTCTGACTGAACCTTACCTCAAGAGATGTTGATGTAAGTGGTCTATGGTGGGACCTAGGCGAGTATATCTTTAAAAGCTTCCCAGATATTCCTGATGTGCAGTCAACTTTGAAAACCACTATTCTCAGGTGCTGGGTTAAATTTGCTTTTAACTTTTAACTTTTATGACAAGAGTATTTTACAAGTGGTGCTGTATATGCCATATTGGGAAGCACACTGGTTGTTCCACTTTTAGCCGTTTTAATATTGAACAGTGGATTAAGGTGGTAACAACCTTAGTTCTCCTTTGTAAAAGTTCCCATTAGCCTTTCTTTCATCTAATGGCTTGAATCATGGATGGGCATTACCTGGAGCAAGTGATCCATTAAGATTTATAAAATGGCAATTTCCTAGTTGTTGCTGCTTAAAAAAGAAAAACAAACAAACAAACAAAGAACACCATACAAGGGTGACCAATATGGTAGGCCAATATCAAAAGCAAGCTTACCAGTATTCTCTGCTCCCCCTGCTCACTCATGAGGAACACGGGGCTGATGTGTTCCAAACACTGGACATTTTCCTCTAAATAACACAGAAGAACCCTGGCAAATGAACTGTACACATCTGACAGACAGGCTTATTTCCAGGCCTTTAGAATTAAATTAGAATACCCCATCAGATATTCTAACAAATAACAAATATCCCAAAAAATAATGTTATTTGTGTGAATGTTAATTTCAAGTGTATTTAAATGTCTTCACATCTTGCTTTTTTTTTTTTTTTTTTTTTGGCTCATCGCATCCAGAAGAGCCTCTTCCACTGTGTAATCACAAAAATGAATAAACATAGTGTGCTTATAAAGGGCTCAGGCACCATAAAACTGATCAATTGTTAATTCTATAAAGTGACTAAATGTGTCATCCTCTGCAATAACTCCATTTCCCTGCATTTTGGTGAGAAAGTTTCTTCCTTGCTGGAAACCCTCTTTGATTATTTTAGAAGCTGTGTCTAAGTCTGAGGTTTTAGACCCAAAGGTATTATGGTATATGAAGGACTCATCAATATATTCCTGATTCATAAGCAAAGGATGGTATGAAAATGAAGAAAAAAAAGAAATAAAACCATAAGTTTTCACAGAAAACTTTAGGACATACAGCATAAATGTGAAACCAAGAGAATTCAAGCAGTCACAATGGTCATTAAAAAAACTAATAATGAAGGAACCAAGATGGCGGCGTAGGTAGACACACTGCGCCTCCTCGCACAACCAGAACTGACAGAGAATCGAACAGCAAGGGGGACTGACACCAAGGAAATAGAAAATAAACATTCATCCAGACTGGTAGGAGGGGTGGAGACGGACACCGGGGTGGAGAGGACTCGCGTGGCTGTGGCGAGACTGAGACTGGCGGAGTGTGGGACAAACGGCGCAGGCAGTCCCAGCACTAGCCGACCCTGCTGCCCCACATTTGCACAGATAAACCCAGAGGGCCGGACTCCGAGTGGCGGAGAGTGGGGCAGGCAGAGCGCCGGGTAGCACCCCACGGCCCCACGTTCACGCACAGATGGCCGGCAGTGAAGCAGACCACGCAACCCAGGGCTCCAGCTCAGGGAAATAAAGCCTCAAACCTCTGATTGAAAGCGCCCCTGGGGGTTGGGGCGGCAGCAGGAGAGACTCCCAGCCTCACAGGAGAGGTTGTTGGAGAGACCCACAGGGGCCTGGAGTGTGCACAGGCCCACTTACTCGGGAACCAGCACCAGAGTGGCCCAATTTCATTGTGGGTAGCGGAGTGAAAGACTGAAATCTGGTGGAGGGGAGCGGGTGCCATTGCTCCCTTTCAGCCCCTCCCCCATGTACAGCATCACAGCGCAGCAACCAGCGTTACCCCGCCCCGGTGAACACCTAAGGCTCCGCCCCTTAAAGTAACAGACGTGCCAAGACAAACAAACAAAAAAAAATGGCCCAAATGACAGAACACTTCAAAGCTCCAGAAAAAATACAACTAAGCGAGGAAGAGATAGCCAACCTATCGGATGCACAGTTCAAAGCACTGGTTATCAATATGCTCACAGACTTGGTTGAATCTGTTCGAAAAACAGATGAAAAAATGAAGCCTATGCTAAGAGAAACAAAGGAAAATGTACAGCGAACCAATAGTGATGAGAAGGAAACTGGGACCCAAATCAATGGTATGGACCAGAAGGAAGAAACAAACATCCAACCAGAAAAGAATGAAGGAACAA
Organism: Desmodus rotundus; assembly: GCF_022682495.2. Classification (NCBI taxonomy): domain Eukaryota; kingdom Metazoa; phylum Chordata; class Mammalia; order Chiroptera; family Phyllostomidae; genus Desmodus; species Desmodus rotundus. Next base: position 74,054,052 of record NC_071394.1, on the reverse strand, counting down.
GAATTTGGAAAAATGAGGAGAGGCTTAGGAACCTCCAGGACACCTTGAAACGTTCCAACATCCGAATTATAGGGGTGCCAGAAGGAGAAGAGAAAGAACAAAAAATTGAAAACTTATTTGAACAAATAATGGAGAACTTCCCCGATCTGGCAAAGGAAATAGACTTCCGGGAAGTCCAGGAAGTTCAGAGAGTCCCAAAGAAGCTGGACCCAAGGAGGAACACAACAAGGCACATCATAATTACATTACCCAAGATTGAACACAAGGACCTACATCCAAGATTACTGTATCCAGCAAAGCTATCATTTAGAATGGAAGGGAAGATAAAGTGCTTCTCAGATAAGGTCAAGTTAAAGAAGCTCATCATCACCAAGCCCTTATTATATGAAATGTTAAAGGGAGTTACCTAAGAAAAAGAAGATCAAAAATAGGAACAGTAAAAATGACAGCAAACTCACAGTTTTAACAACCACACCTAAAACAAAAACAAGAGCAAACTAGGCAAACAACTAGAACATGAGGGTTGTCAATAGGGGAGTGGGAGGGGGAGAGGGGGGTAAAGGTACAGAGAATAAGTAGCATAGATGATAGGTGGAAAATAGACAGAGGGAGGGTAAAAATAGTGTAGGAAATGTAGAACCCAAAGAACTTATAAGTATGACCCATGGACGTGAACTATGGGGGGGGGGGGGGAATGTGGGAGGGAGGGAGGTGGGCAGGATGGAGTGGAGTGGGGGGGGAAATGGGACAACTGTAATAGCATAATCAATACATATATTTTTAAAAAATTAAAAAAAAACTAATAATGATAATGACTCTCGCTTTTGACAGTTCCACTTTCAGTTAAGACAATTCAAATACTGCAGCAACATTGAACTGCTTTCTAGTCTGGAATACAATTACAGCATTAACAGAGACAACACAGTTTGTTTTGTATGCAATGCCATCTTTTTATGGAAAAAAAACCTAGTGTTTTTTCTTTGTAAGAAATACAAGGGTATCTTCAAATCTTCCAAATGGGATATTTTCTTATTCTGCACTAACAGTATTACAAGTCATAAAAGGAGACAAATTAGACACATCTTTACTATCTTTCTAAATACAGTGTCTTTTTACTTATCATTTTATTAATAAGAACTCCCTAATATCTGACACTATCATACTTCTGATTTAACATTATTATGCTCATGCTAATGATGTATTACTGTAAGATCCTGACATCTTTTTAATTTAAAAGAGTGACTTAAAAAGATTCAACATTGTCTTAGATTCATGATTCTGAAAATCAGCATCTCATCCATGTAGAGAAAGCCATACAGTAACCCAGATGTTTAATTAACATCAACACCCTACACCTGGCACACACTGAGTGTTCAAATGTAGGATACCATTATTATTACCCACAAGCAAGCTAGAAAATAGGGTTTATTCCAAATTATTAGTTTGGTTTAACAGCAACTAAAAAGCACAAAATATGAAAGAGGAGACTATCACACAATAAATTAATGTTCTGAGTTCTCTTTCACAAGTAAATCAAACCATTACCTAAAATTGCCTCATCATTATTTTAACATTTGTGTCTTTCCATGTGTTCAAAAAGGTCCAAATGGAGTCACTCCATCCAATCCTCTTCCACAGTCACCTCCCCTCTAAATGTCTGATTTGTAATTGCAAAGAAGACAGCTACTAGGACTCAAGCTAGCTGGTGCATGCAATTGTCAAATCCTTGAGCTGGATTCAACTGAGTCTTGAGAGTGAAAAAGGTGGATGTGTAGTCGTCCTCTGCAGAGACAGCTGAAATGAGGGTCCCACATATCACAACAGCCATTCTTTATAGTTTCTACTGGAAAGAGCACAGGGCTAGAAGTCAGGACCCTAGGGTTCTAATCCCAGTTCTTTTTATAACCATAGTGATTCAAGTCACAACACCTCCTACCTTGGATCTTCTAGAAAATTGAACTCTGAGGTAATGTCCAGGTTTAAAATTCTGCAAGCCTTGAGACTTTCCTCAAGCCAGATTATTAAATTAAAGTTGTGTTTTAAAAATACACACACACAAAAGCCCTTCTAATTGACTTTATAGAGGAAAATGGATGTCTCTTGCATGGCAACTATAAAACAGGAAAAGTTACTTTATTTTTACCACAAATTTCAAATAGATAGGAAGCCAATGTTAATTTTATCTTGAGAAAGGTAAAGTAATCCAAAGGCTAGTCTATGTGCTATGATGGCTTTCCATATACGTAAAGAAACAGAGCCAGCATACAGGGTAAAAAAAAATCCCAAAGTGGAAGAAGGCATGAGACAGAAAATTCTAAAAAGATATATAAAACTGCAATCTGAGAATTTTATTATTAAGTTAAGCCTCTTAGTATAGAAATCCCCAAGTCTCTCCAACTGCCCAACTAATTGAGAGTTGGGAAGAACCAAAGACTTTTCCCTCTTCTTTTCACTCATCACAGGAAATATAGAAACCCTTGCTCAATATGATAATTTGACTTTTGTCAATTCACTTCAAATCAGAGGATTGGCTGGCGATGATGTCATACCCTGGGAAAGTCCCAGGTAAATGTAATTTTAATATCATATGCATCAACACATCATTTACATAACAAAGTAATATGTTAAGTGTAACAACGAATGAGCTCTGCAGATAAAAGCAATTAGAGAAAGGCTATGTGCCACTGGAAAGGTAGCAATGAGATAAAGCAAAGAATCTTTTTGTGTGTGTGTGTGTGTGACTAAATATAACTAGGTTATCTAACAATACACATCTCTAGAAAGAGCAAAAAAATGAATATTGGAATTCAAGTGACCTAGAACAGTCTAGTACTAGAAATATGGAGAGGTTACCTGTAATGAAAAATATTATTTGTAGATTTTTTGTATGTTGAGGGAGAAGTAAAAAAAATAAATAAATAAAATCATTTTTAAAAAAGTGAATTAGTAGCCACTGCTTTCCTGGAAAGGGTAACTTTCTTATCTTTAACAGCTAAAACTGGTCAAGCCAAATTGTGCCTTTATAAATTTTGAAGTGTTAAAGGGTAGGTAGGATGGTCTAGGAGGGAAGTCAATGAAGTCATAGAACGCAGAACAATGAGACAGAAGAACTGAGAAGGAAAGGAAACACAGCTTTTGACCAAGAAAATCCTGATCAAGATATGTCTACACAGTGGGTGGAGAGATGGGGAGAAAAGGCATACAACTGTAATTGAATAACAATAAAAATAAAAAATAAAGAAATATCTACACAAATGAAGAAATCTTTCTGCACCAATGAGCAACGCCAACTCACAGGGTCAGACTGGGAGGACACAAGTCCTCATTAGTCATGATGACTCTGAAAACTGCTCTTATGCTGCCTTATTAAGATCTGTATTTCTAGTTCAAAGGAAGTGTTGGGTTTGCATACTGATTTATGACTACAGACTTAGCAGAAATGCTTCTCACTGTAAAACCCATAGTGAGCTGTTGAAGAATTCCTCTAGTCATACATATATCTGTTCTCAAGTCACTTAGTAGAAATACTGATTATATTGTGAAATGGGTAGGTATTCCTAAATCATTTTAGCCATTTTTTCTAATCCAGTCCCTGCTTGAACAGGGCTCAGACACAGAGACAAACTGCCCCTACCTTGTCACCAAGTGATTTAGTGGGAGCCAGTGTGATCAGGAAGCTAAGCCAGCAATGTATGCAAGTTTTGGCGTCTGTGTCTGCAGGTGGGGTTTTCTGGTGGTTGTGCACAATCTCTGTACCGAGGATATTATAGAAACAAACAGACCAAGACTTTGAACATGCCCATCTCCACACACCGGGATCGTATGTCACATCACATCAACCTTGCTAGTCTTGGAAGGATGGCCACTGAAAAGTTAAAGGAGGAAAAGTGTTCAGAGATACAGACGCTTGACAGGGGGAAGGGTTGTGCTTAAATCCTAGTAGGGGGATAGGTAGGCACATAAGTAGGTCTCAGCTAGTCAATGAATCCGCAGTTTTACATCTTGCTGGGGAGTTGATTCATTGCTTGGCTAAGGTTCTCAGATGGATCTGTGGTGCCTTCAAACGTTAAATGATACTGCTTCAAGAGACAAACCCACCAGTGGCACCGTGTCTGGCTTGGGCTGCCTCCCTAGGGGCCGGATATCGGACTTTCCACTTCCCATCCTCCACAAGTATGAGCTCATGGCTTTTGAATTAAAGACGCCCTCCCTTCCAGAGGCGGATTGACAAAGCAAAAGAGGCAAGAATAGGATTGAAAAACAGAGAACAAAATATAGAAATGCTGGTTTGGTGGGCAAATCCGGAAAGAGATAACTGCAGAGCCGCTCCAGCTCTCTCAGCTTGCACGGGAAGCTCAGCGCTCCCAGCTGCGTGAGGCGTCCAGGGCGCACGCAGCGCCTTCCAGCAAGAGCCCCGAAACTAGGAATTCAGGTGGAGGCTTACCTGCTAACTCCCGCTGGCTCCTACAAGGAGCCAAGGCTGAAGACCCAGGGGATGAGGCCCTAAGGCTGGCTTCTCCAAAGCAGGAACTCACTGCGAGTTCGCCCTCCTTCTCTTAGTACCAATCCACCAAGTGGCCTCTCCCGCACCCACTGGGCACCCCCGGGGTCTCTCAATGGCAGGCAGGAACCCCTAAGTTGGAAGCGGCCGATGCCCCTCTCCAGCCACACATTCTCACTTAGGAAAGCTAATTTCAACTTCGCGGTGCACGCCAACTACCGCACAGTTCACTCGCACTCCAGAGCACCTGGATGAAGGTGTCTGCCCTGACCCCAGTCCAGTCGATATCGGTCCGAGAGGCAGCGACTGCCTAGGAGTCATAAATTGAGCACGGGGTCCAAAGCCATCCCAACCCCATTCTCCCGCCCATCCTTTCCCTTACAAGTCTTCTTACTCGACTAAAGCCGGCAGCTAAGTCCGTGCATCCAAGGAGAAGCACAGCTCTCCGCAGGGGAGCCAGAGCACGCTCACAGTGCCGCCTCCGCGCCGGACCCCCGGGAATGGCCCATCACCTCCGCAGGCCCGCTGTACCGAAAGTTCCCATGTTTCCCCAAAGACAAGTCCGAAACTGCCCCAGGGAAGCAGCAGCTGCTTCTCCACGACTGGGGTCCGAAGTCCAGGGCAGCCGGCCTTGAGCTTTGCGGAGCAGAGCCCAGCAAGCTCGCCAGCCGGTAGGGACTAGGCCAGCAGCGGGCAGCGCTTATTGGCGGGGCCGGCCAGCCGCCCCTGCCCCAGCCCCGCGTGTGATCTGCTACTCAGGCCCCTGGCTCTCGATGCCCGCCCCCGGCGTCTCTCCTGAGCGCCTCTCTGTGGCCACTATTACGCAGGTGCCTGGGAAAAGGTATTCTTTCTGAATGCCTGCAAGCCACCTTGAGTCCGGAATACGGGAGAGAATTTAGGATTCCACTCGAAATTGAAAGCAAACCCCGTGCGTGCTGTCTTCATCCGAGGACCCAAAGCAGTTTGCAAACAGGCTTCCTTAGCCGCCCTGCGTGTAGCACACACATGACTAATCTGGCTTCTTATGTAATTTGCTCGTATGGGAAAGGAGGAAAATCCGAACATACATCAATACCTGAATATTTTCGTCTTTTAAAAATCATAAAAATACAGCTAAGATTCTTTGACTTGCACCTCATGCCATACCCTCATCCTTCTCCCTTCCCCAAGTGAAGTAATCCTCAAAATCACTGACAAAGTGGAGCATTATTCACTTTGCTGAGAACTCATCTGATCTCCATTTTATAAGTCCAAGGAGCGGAGAAGTAACATAACTTACTGAAGATCACACAGTTAGTGGTAACTGTGTGTAATTTAAACCCGGGAAGCATCCTCACAGAATCCATGTTCTGTGATACTCTGTATTGCAGAAGAGGCATCCCCTGACAACTTGTTAAGAATGCCGACTTTCAGAGCCCACCTAGAATCAGAATCTTCATGGTAACAAGGTCCCCAGGTGATTAGCACATGGATAAAGTTTGAGAAGCGTTGCCCTCTGCCACCGTGCTGTGCACTATCATTGGTTTGCCTTACAATCTTCTGGTCCTTTTACTCTGCATTGACGTAAAATTAGGCGTCACACTGCAGAGTTGCAGTCCAAAATCTATTTGCCCTTCTCTGAGTTTACTGTTTGAAATAATCTATGGTCAACCTCCTGTATTTGTTCTTCCTACACACACACACACACACACACACACACTCCATATTAAATATTTTGTTTATCATTTAACACTTTCAATCATTTCCCCCTTTATTATCAAAATTGGGGTTCTGCAGCCAAACCCAGTCTTGTTACCAAGGAGTCACCAGTCAAAAGAGGAATTCAAACATCAGAGACAGGGGCTGGATCTTATCCCTCAGTGCTGAGATGCTATGAAGGACAAGGACAAAACCAAAACAGACCTGGAACTACATGGCAGGAGATGCCAGAGCTCTCTATTCATCCATTCACTCAGTGAAACTGAGGACCAACTTTGTGCTAGGCACTGCAACAGTTGCTGGTATAAGCAGAAGTAAACAAAACAGTAAAAATTCCTGCTTTCGTGGAACTTACCTTTTAGTGAAGAAATACAAGGAGAAATAAAGTGCAGAAAGGGAGAGGAGTGCAGGGTGGTTGTGGTTTTTAAACATGGTATTTAGGCTAGTTCTCACTGAGAAGGTTACATGTGAACAGACTGGGAAGAGCTAAGGGATTAGGTCATTTAGACCTCCACATTCATTCATTCACCTAATATTTAGTGATCCAACACTATGAGTCAGACATGGTTCTAGCCTGGGTCTGTGTGTTTTTTTGAGACTGCTGAAGTTTTTTATCTCCAAGTTTTCCTGGACTAAAATTTTCTTGTTCTGATGGGGATATATATATATTTATATGCAAGCAAATTTGTGTGGCTGAACCTAATATTATAATCTCCCATCCTGATGCAGATCCTGGCCAGCAGGATCCTGTGTTGTGGCAGCAATAGACAAATACACACGGACTACAGAAATCCTGTGGAGAAAAAAGGATGGAGTTGACACTCTCTCAAGAGGAGAGGGCCCTGACCCTTGCCTTGACAGGCTTTTATTGCTTTTCTGGGCACATTACACAGAGGATGATCCTCATTTACCATGCACAGGTTTGCTTTAGGCAGTTACAGAAAACAAAGGAGAGGGTGTTGCTAATTACATAAAAGAGGAAGGATATTTGCAAATGTAAAGGGAAAAGTGGTTAAGCTGGTTACATTCGTCCTTGGAAGGTTTAGCATGGATTTTAGGAAGTTACTTTAAAGATATGCAGTAAACATTTGCTGCCTCAACTCAGGGTGAGGGAGTTTTAGCAAAAAGCAAGTCTCAAAGTGGCCTAGGTACAATGAGGGCCTGATTCCCCATGGGAGAACCTATCCGTGGGTTTGGGTCCTGTGTGCTGGACCTCGCTCCCTGCTGACTTTTCTGAGTGGGAGCTGGGCCCACACCACCCAGAATGGTCTCCTATACCATGACAGATGTTTAGTATTGTTTGTGGATTAAATGTGTCCCCCAAAATGTATATCTTGGTATCCTAACCACCAGTACCTCATAATGTGCTTTTATTTGGAGGGAGGGTCTTTACAGAGGTAATAAAGTGAAAATTAGGTCATTAGGGTGGGTCTTAATCCAATATGACTGATGTCCTTCTAAAAAGGTGAAATTTGGAGGCATACACAGACAAAGGGGGGAAAAGGTAAAAAGAGGGAAGATATCAAGGTGATGCTTCTATAGGCAAAGAACACCAAAGATTGCGGGCAAACCACAAGAAGAGAAGAAAGGCATGGAGTAGATCTCTCTCTCTTGGCCCTCAGAAGGAACCAACATTGATCTTGGACTTCTAGCCTACAATAAATTTCTACACCCAGCTTGTGTTACCTTTTACAGCCTCCCAAACAAACCAACACAGGTATGTTTCTAGGGTAAGCTGGTACAGTTAAGTGACTCATCTACAACTTCCAATGACATGATGTCTTTTGTACAATAGCAAAAAGCCAAAAGAATCTCATGAATTGACATTTACTAACCAAATTTATCACAAGAAATAGCAAATTTTGTAAAATAAATAAATAAATAAAATAAAACTAACCAGACCCAATTTTTCAATTATTTCTTTATCAACTATTTATCAACAGCCAGTGTGTGCCAGACTCTAGGATATGATGACAAGGAAGGCAGACGTGGTATCTGCTCACATGTCACTTGTGTGTATTATTGTGGGGATACCTGGACAGTAAACAAATCAACAAATATATGAGCAAGATGATTTCAGAGAATACATGCTTAAAAGAAAATTAAAAAGGCTAGAGGATTAAAGAAATGGGAGGTACCTTTAATTTATTGGCTGTTCAGGGAAAGTACCTATCAAATGATGACATTTGAGCCAACTCAAAGGCCATCCAAGCAAAGATCTGCCAAAGAGTTATTCCAGGCAGGTTAACAATCTCTTGGAAGACGATATCTCTGCCATTCATTCCATAACACCCTTATTTTCTCTCTTTGCCACCCATTTTACATCCTTTGAAGCAGTGCAAAATTAATGTCTTTTTCATAAAAATGGGGTCAAATTATCTTTCTTCTTATGCAAGAACCTGTGAAGGTCATGCCAACAGGGTTTTGCACACACTCACAAAACATTCCTTGATGTGTCTCTGTGTTTGTAGGTACCGAGACCACATGACTTGGACATTGTGCATATTTTCCTCTTTTGTATAACATTCAGAACACTACTGGACATCTCCTGGTGCTTAATCAACACACTGATGCTAGAACTAGTAAAAGAATTCAGTAAAGTAGCAGAATACAAAATTAATATCCAGAAGTCAGTTTCATTTTTATATGCCAATAATGAACTAACAGAAAAGGAAATCAAGAAAACAATCTCATTCACAATTGCTTCATAAAGAATAAAACACCTACTAATAAACCTAACCAAGGATGTAAAAGACCTGTACTCAGAAAATTATAAGACACTGAAGAAAGAAACTGAAGAATATACAAATAAGTGGAAGTACATACCGTGTTCATGGATAGGAAAAATTAACATCATTAAAAATGTCCATACAGGAGGAAACCAAGATGGAGGCATAGCTAGACACACTGTGCCTCCTCGCACAACAAAAAGAAGGACAACAACAATTTAAAATCAAAAAACACCCAGAACTGACAGAAAATCAAACTGTATGGAAGTCTGACAGCCAAGGAGATAAAGAAGAAACATCCATCCAGACCAGTAGGACGGGCGGAGAAGGGCAGCCGGGGGGGGGGGGGGGGGGGGGGACAGGACTCCTGGCAACGCAGCCAGACCCAAAGACTGGCGGAGTGTAGAATGAATGGGTCAGGCAGTGCGACGTCTAGCAGACCCGGCAGCCCCACATTCGTGCATACATAAACCGGGAGGAACGGCGGGGGAGCGAAGCAGACTTCCCAACCCAGGGCTCCAGTGCAGGGAAATAAAGCCTCAAAGCTCTTATTGAAAACACCCATGGGGGTTGAGGTGTCAGCAGGAAAAACTCCCAGTCTCACAGCAGAGGTCATTGGAGAGACCCACAGGGGCCTAGAGCATGCACAAGCCCACCCACTCAGGAATCAGCACCAGAAGGGCCCAATTTGATTGTAGGTAGCGAAGGGAGTGACTGAAATCAGCAGAGAGTGGGGCAGGCGCCATTGCTCCCTCTCGGCCCCTCCCCCACATACAGAGTCACAGCACAGGGATCAGCATTACCCTGCCCTGGGGAACACCTAAGGCTCCTCCCCTTTACACAACAGGCAAACCAAGACAAAAAAAAAAAAAATGGCCCAAATGAAAGAACAGATCAAAGCCCCAGAAATAATTCAACTAAGCAGCGAGCAGATAGCCAACCTATCAGATGCACAGTTCAAAACACTGGTAATCAGGATACTCACACAATTGGTTGATTTTGGTCACAAACTAGATGAAAAAATGAAGACTATGTTAAGAGAAACAAAGGAAAACGTACAGGGAACCAATAGTGATGCGAAGGAAACTGGGACTCAAATCAATGGTGTGGACCAGAAGGAAGAAAGAAACATCCAACCAGAAAAGAATGAAGAAACAAAAATTCGGAAAAATGAGGAGAGGCTTAGGAACCTCCAGGACATCTTGAAATGTTCCAACATCTGAATTATAGGGGTGCCAGAAGGAGAAGAGGAAGAACAAAAAATTGAAAATTTATTTGAACAAATAATGAAGGAGAACTTCCCTAATCTGGCAAAGGAAATAGACTTCCGGGAAGTCCAGGAAGCTCAGAGAGTCCCAAAAAAGCTGGACCCAAGGAGGAACACACCAAGGCACATCATCATTACATTACCTAAGATGAAACAGAAGGTGAGAATCTTAGAAGCAGCCAGAGGAAAGGAGACAGTTACCTACAAAGGACTTCCCATAAGACTGTCAGCTGATTTCTCCAAAGAGACCTTACAGGCAAGAAGGGGCTGGAAAGAAGTATTCCAAGTCATGAAAGGCAAGGGCTTACATCCAAGATTACTCTATCCAGCAAAGCTATCATTTAGAATGGAAGGGCAGATAAAGTGCTTCTCAGATAACGTCAAGTTAAAGGAGTTCATCATCACCAAGCCCTTATTATATGAAATGTTAAAGGGATTTATCTAAGAAAAAGAAGATAAAAAATATGAACAGTAAAAATGACAGCAAACTCACAGTTTTAACAACCACACCTAAAACAAAAACAAAAGCAAACTAAGCCAACAACTAGAACAGGAACAGAACCACAGAAATGGAGATCACGTGGAGGGTTATCAACAGGAGAGTGGGAGGGGGAGAGATGGGGGAAAGGAACAGAGAATAAGTAGCATAAGTGGTAGGTAGAAAATAGACAGGGGGAGGGTAAGAATAGTGTAGGAAATATAGAAGCCAAAGAACTTATAAGTATGACCCATGGACATGAACTATAGGGGCGAAATGTGGGGGGGGGGGGAAATGGGACAACTGTAATAGCATAATCAATAAATATTTTTTAAATGTCCATACTACCCAAAGCAATCTATAGATTCAGTGCAATTCCTATCAAGATTCTAAAGACATATTTCACAGAACTAGAACAAACATTTCAAAAATTTATATGGAACCACAAAAAGCCCCACATAGCAACAGCAATCCTGAGAAAGAAAAATAAGTTGGAGGAATTACACTACCTAATATCAAACTATACTATAAGGCCATAGTAATCAGAACAGCATGGTACAGTCATAAAAACAGATATATAGATCAATGGAACAGAATAGGAATCCCAGAAATAAACCCACGCCTTTATAGTCAATTAATAGAGGAAGGAAGCACCTACAATGGGTTAAAGATAGTCCATCAACGAATGGTGTTGGAAAATTGGATAGATAGATGCAGAAAAATAAAACTATACCACCTTCTTATGTCACACACAGTAAATTCAAAATGGATTAAAGATTAAATGCTAGACCCAAAACCATTAAAATCCTAGAAGAAAATATAGGCAGCAAAATCTCAGACATTGCTCATAGCAATATTTTTTCCTGATGTATCTCCTCAGGCAAGGGAAACAAAAGGAAAAATAAACAAATGGAATTGTAACAGGGTGCAGCCAAGAGGGGGCCCCAAATGCGGATTTGTAATGGGGTCCAGAACTCCATGTCCAAGAAATATTAGAAAAATATATATATACATAGGATATCCTCATCCCCCACAAGTCTGAGCTGGGGGATGGGATGCATAGAGCAGGGCCATTGAGAGTTGTTTTGAATAGCAACAGTTTTGTAGATAACCTCTAGAACAGTTGTTTAACATATCTATAACCTTTAACTGGTTTCATGGATATGTTAAACAGCTGTGGCCATGCTTTGAGCCAGGGGGATGGGAATGACTTCAACCAGTGATGTAACTGGGAGGCAAATCCCCCTGGTTACAGTGCCTACATGAGCTTGGAGATGATAGGCTCCAGACCACAGGGCCACACCTGCCCAGACTTACTGTGGAAAGCTTACTATGGCAGCTTTCCAGGAAAGCTGGAAAACATATGGGAATGCTGGCAGCTGTCATCAATTGTGAGTGGAGTTGGAAATGCAGAGGCAGAAGAAGATTGGCACTGGGATTTAAACCCAGGCAAAGCAGCCATGCGGAGTCTTTTTGGGACCATGAGGATTGGGCAGAGAAGAACCACAGACTTCTATTTCTTTTTCTGAGATACGGTACCCCGGACTGGGCAAAGAGGGGAAGGAAGGACTGTGTGTTTGTGGGTATTCTAAAGGACTTTGGGATCTCAATGAAGACATTAAGCCATTATTCTTAAGTCTGTATAACTCTTTAAATAAATAATCCCTTTCCTTTTTACCAGTCTCTATCATTGAGAGATGTCTTTCCCTGGCATCAGGCAAGGTGAACCTGGTACCGGGGGCCAAACCCCTGGAGCACAAGGTGGGGGGAGGGTCCATTCGGCAATAGTATATCATTCACACACACTCCCGGCTCTGTTCTATAACAGAACTACATCAAATTAAAAAGTTTTTTGCACAGCAAAGGAAACTACCAACAAAATAAAAAGACAACCCACTGAATGGAAGAACATATTCGCCAATACATCTGATAAGGGATTAATATCCAAAATTTATAAAGAACTTACAAGAGGACCACGCGGTTCTGAAGGAGTGAATAGGAGAGGACCATGTGGTTTTGGGGTGCTTCTTTTTGCCACGCTGCTTAGGCAGCAGGAGAGACTTTGCCGGGAAGAAAAGGGGAGAAAGGACTCTTGCTGGTGGGCCGTGAGAAGGTGCCACATGGTTTTGGATTAACTGGAGATTGCGGCAGCCACACAGCTGATGGTGCGGGAGCCTGAATCACGGACTTCTACTTCTTTTCCTGAGATACGTCTCTGGCATTGAGAGACGTCTTTCCTCTGGCGGTGGGCATTTTGAACCTAGCAGGATTTCTCTAATTTTGGTGCTGAGGACAGACTAAAAAGGAGCAAGGGCAGAAGCAGACAAGTTTGGAAGCTATTGCAAGAACCCAGGGGGTGGTGGAAGATGGCGGCAACATAGGTGGGAGCAGAGTCCACTTCCCCTCAACGCCAGGGAAATACCTAGCTGATCTGAGGAGCAGAGCAAACAGACAACAGTATTCCAGCATATATGAAGATCAGAGACGAAAGATAGAGGACATTGAAAGATCTGACGGTAAGAAGAGTGCTTAAGGACAATAAGGTCCCCGGGACCGGGACCACGCGGTACAAGGGCGGCAGAAGCGCCAGCCCAGGCGCAGGGGCTGCTGCAGGAGTCTTGGGAGAGGGCCAGGCTGAGCTGTGAGCAGCCAGGTGCTTGATTGGACGAGGGGGGCTTGAATAGGAGGAATTTCTCAAAAAGAAAAAGAAAATAGAGACACTCAGGGGCTAGTTAGAGAACTCTCAGCAGCAGCCGTGGCCCCTGGCACCCCTCCCCCCTCCGCCCCTGGACTGCGAGCGCCAGATAAGCAGCCCTGGCGCTCACCTGAGGCCCAGTTGCACGCCCGCGATTAGCGAACTGGGGGCACACACATGAAACCCCGGAGGGGCGCCCACACGTGACACCTCCGAGAGCATCTGGAGCAGAGGTTAGCTGCTCCACCCACAGGCCCAAAACCTCGGACCGAGTGCCGCGTGATTCAGTCCCAGGGCGGCCCCGCCCGCCCCAGAGACTCAAGCCCAGGACGGCTGGATCAGCCTCCCAAGCACAGGGCCGCTGGCTGCGCATTTTCCAAGCACAAAGCCGCTTGAGAGCTTCCCAAACCCAAAGCGGCTGGATCACCCTGCTGCGCGCGCATGCGTCCCAAGCCAAAGCGGCTGGAGACGCAGCTTGCGCGTCCCAAGAACAAAGCTGCTGGATTGGCTGATCAACGGCCTGATTGCCTGCCAGGGACCACACCTACAATGCCTACCTAACACTTGCGCACCCTACAGGGCCTACTAGCTCTCAAGGACAAAGGCAGAACACCCAGCAGAGGGGAGCTGCAGTGCTGGAGGAGACTGCAGGCTGAACAACAGCGAAGAGTGTGGCCCAGAAAGGGAGAAAAGTGAAACCAATCCTTCCAACCACCCCCTCCCGTTGCACAGACAGGACACCAGCAGAACTAACCTGACCGGTTTAAAGCCAGCTGAAGATTTTTTTTTTTCCTTTCCTCCTTTCCCCCTGAATTCCTTCTTCCTCTCTCTTTTTTTTCTTTTTTTTCTTCATTCCTTCTTCCTCCCATCCTTTACCATTTTTATGTCTTCTTCCTGCCTTCTTTTATCTATTTCTATGTTTTAATTTTTGTTAAAATTCCTTCTTATCTTGCCTCCGATCTTTCTTTATTCCTTCTTCCCTCCTTCCTTCCTTTCCTCCTTTTCTATTTCCTTTTTCCCTCCTTCCCATCTTTGGTTTTGTTTTGTTTTTTTTTCTTTCTTCCCCCCTTTCTCTTTTTCCCACAGGTGAGACAACAAAACCTGGAGTGCTGAAAAGACTAGAGTTAGACCGTGTTAAACCCATAAACGTCAGCTCAAGACCAGTGAGCACAGGAGATTAAGGAGACAGCACCACCGAATCCCATTGGCATTCTACCATAGAAGTTCATATCATAAACCCAGGGAGTCAGAATAGAGCAATTTAAGAAGCAGAGGCCAACAAGAAGAGCCTCACAAACAAAGGGAAGACAAAGAAACAATTCCCAAATGAAAGGAAAGGAGGAAGTCTCAGAAAGAATGCTAACTGAAAAAAAGGCAAGTCAACTATCAGATACTGAGTTCAAAGCAATGGTCATCAGGAAGCTCACGGAGCTCTCTGAGCTCAAAGAGAACTACCAGAAACTACAAGGAAACTACAATGAACTCACTGCAAACTATATCAACATGAAAAAGGAAATAGAAAATATCAAGAAGAGCCAAGAGGAAATGAAGAATACCATTTCTGAATTGAAGAACACAGTAGAAGGAATAAAAAGCAGACTTGATGAAGCAGAGGATCGGATCAGCGGGCTGGAGGACAAAGTAGAAAAAACACCCAGACAGAGGAAGAAGAGGAAAACAGGTTCAGAAAGAATAAAGAGGTAATAAGGGAAATGCAGGACAACATGAAACATAACAATATCCGTATACTAGGAATACCAGAAGGAGAAGAAGAAGAGCAAGGGATAGAAAACATGTTTGAAAAAGTAATGATGGAAAATTTCCCTAATCTGAGGAGAGAAAAAGTCACACAAATCCAGGAAACACAGAGAATCTCAAGCAAGAGGAACCCAAACAGGCCCACTGCAAGACACATCATAATAAAAATGGCAAATTTCCAAGACAAAGAGAGGATCTTAAAGGCAGCAAGGGAGAAACAGGAAGTAAAATACAAGGGATCCCCAATGAGGTTAGCAACTGACTTCTCAATGGAAATTCTCCAAGCCAGAAGAGAATGGCAAAAATATTCCAAGTAATGAGAAACACAGGCCTGCAACCAAGACTACTTTACCCAGCAAGGCTCTCAATCAAGATAGAAGGCCAAATAAAGAGTTTCCCAGACAAAAGAAGTCTAAAAGAATACAGCTCCACCAAACCAGCTCTGCAAGAGATGCTAAAGGGACTGCTTTAAGGAAAGGAAGGAGAAGAGAAAGACAGAGGAACACAGGTAGGAAATAATGGCAATGAATAACTACCTATCGATAATAACCTTAAATGTAAATGGATTAAATGCTCCAATCAAAAGACATAGAATAGCTGAATGGATAAGAAAACATGACCGACACATATGCTGCCTACAAGAGACCCATCTCAGGACAAAAGACTTACACAGACTGAAAGTGAAGGGCTGGAAACAAATTTTCCAAGCAAACGGACAGGAAAAAAAAGCAGGGGTAGCAATACTCATATCAGACAAAATAGACTTCCAAAGAAGGGCTATAAAGAGAGACCCAGAAGGTCCCTTCATAATACTCAAAGGAAGAATCCACCAAGAAGACATAAACATTGTAAATATATATGCACCCAACATAGGAGCACCCAAATACATAAAGAAAATCTTGGAGGATTTCAAGAAAGATATTGACAGCAACACAATTATAGTAGGGGATTTTAACACCCCACTATCAAATATAGACAGGTCTTCCAAACAAAATATCAACAAAGATATTGTGTCACTTAACAATACCCTAGAGGAAATGGACTTAACTGATATATAGAGAGCTTTTCATCCCAAAGAAGCAAAATACACATTCTATTCAAGTGTCCATGGAACTTTTTCAAAGATAGACCACATGATAGGACACAAAGCAAGCCTCAACAAATTCAAGAAAATTGAAATCATATCAAGCATTTTCTCTGACCACAAGGGTCTGAAACTAGAAACCAACCCCAAGGGAAAAAACCCAAAACACTCAAAATCATGGAGACTGAATAGCATGCTATTAAACAATGAATGGGTCAAGAACGAGATTAGAGAAGAAATCAAAAACTTCCTGGAAACAAATGAAAACGAACTCACAACAACCCAAAACCTATGGGACACAGCAAAGGCAGTCCTGAGAGGGAAGTTCATAGCAATACAGGCCTACCTTAAGAAGTTAGAAACAGTTCAAACAAACAACCTAACCCTATGCCTACAAGAACTGGAGGAACAACAACAAAGACAGCCCAGAGCAAGCAGAAGGAAGGAAATAACCAAGATCAGAGCAGAACTAAATGACATAGAGACTAAAAGCACAATTGTAAGGATCAATGAATCCAGGAGCTGGTTCTTTGAAAAGATAAACAAAATCGACAAGCCTTTAAGTAGGCTCATCAAGAAGAAAAGAGAGAGGATCCAAATAAACAGAATTAGAAATGAAAGAGGAGAGATTACAACTGATACCACAGAAATACAAAGGATTGTAAAAAATTACTATGAAGAACTGTATGCTAAGAAATTTGAAAACCTAGATGAAATGGACACATTTCTAGAAAAATATAATCTTCCAAAACTGAATGAAGAAGAAGCAGAAAACCTGAACAGACCAATATCAGCAAAGGAAATTGAAGCAGTCATCAAAAAACTCCCATCACACAAAAGCCCTGGACCAGATGGTTTCACAGGAGGTTTCTACAAAGCATTTAAGGAAGAGCTAACCCCTATCCTTCACAGACTATTCGAAAAATCCAAACTGATGGAAGACTCCCAAACTCTTTTTATGAAGCCAACATCATCCTAATCCCAAAACCAGATAAAGACACAACAAAGAAAGAAAACTTCAGGCCAATATCGCTGATGAACATAGACGCTAAAATTCTCAACAAAATATTAGCAAACCGCATCCAGCAATATATTAAAAAGATCATCCACCATGACCAAGTGGGATTCATCCCAGGGATGCAAGGATGGTACAATATTCGCAAATCAATAAACATAATACATCACATCAACAACAGCAAAGACAAAAATCACATGATCATATCAATAGATGCGGAAAAAGCGTTCGATAAGATACAGCACCCATTTCTGATAAAAACACTCAGCAAAGTGGGAATAAAGGGAGCAGTCCTCAACATAATAAAGGCCATATATGAGAGACCTATAGCCAACATCACACTCAATGGACAAAAACTTAGAGCTTTCCCACTAAGATCAGGAACAAGACAAGGATGCCCTCTCTCACCACTCCTATTCAACATAGTATTGGAAGTCCTAGCCACAGCAATCAGACAAGAAAAAGCAATAAAAGGCATCCAAATTGGAAAGGAGGAAATGAAACTGTCACTGTTTGCAGACGACATGATAGTGTACATGGAAAACCCTATAGACTCCACCAAAAAACTTCTCGACCTAATAAATGAATTTGGCAAAACAGCTGGATACAGAGTCAATACCCAGAAATCAAAGGCATTCCTGTACACCAGCAACGAAACTGCAGAAACAGAAATCAGGAAAAAAATTCCATTCGATATAGCAACAAGAAAAATAAAGTACCTAGGAATAAACCTAACCAAGGAGGTAAAAGACCTGTACTCAGAAAACTACACAACACTGAAGAAAGAAATTAAGGAAGATACAAACAAATGGAAGCATAAACCATATTCATGGATTGGAAGAATTAACATCATCAAAATGGCCATACTACCCAAAGCAATTTATAGCTTCAATGCAATCCCTATTAGAGTACCCGTGACATATTTCACAGATATAGAACAAACATTTCAGAAATTCATATGGAACCATGAACGACCCCGAATAGCTGCAGCAATTTTGAGAAAGAAGAACAAAGCAGGAGGGATCACAATACCTGATATCAAACTGTATTACAAGGCCACTGTAATCAAAACAGCCTGGTACTGGCATAAAAACAGGCACATAGACCAATGGAACAGAACAGAGAGCCCAGAAATAAACTCAAGTCTATACGATCAATTAATATTTGACAAAGGAGGCAGGAGCATAAAATGGAGCAAAAACAGCCTCTTCAACAGATGGTGTTGGGAGATCTGGACAGCTACGTGCAAAAAAATGAACCTCGATCACCAACTTACGCCATACATGAAAATAAACTCAAGATGGATAAAAGACTTAAATATAAGCCGTAACACCATAAAAGTCCTTGAGGAAAACATTGGCAGGAAAATCTCAGACATTCCACGCAGCAACATCCTCACAGACACATCCCCTAAAGCAAGGGACATAAAGGAAAGAATAAACAAATGGGACCTCATCAAAATAAAAAGCTCTGCATGGCTAAAGAAAACAGCACCAAATTACAAAGAGAACCAACAGTATGGGAAAACATATTTGCCAATGATACCTCAGACAAGGGCCTGATCTCCAAAATATATAAAGAACTCACACGAGTGCACTCCAGGAAGACAAACAACCCAATTAAAAAATGGGCAAAGGACTTGAACAGACACTTCTCCAAGGAAGACATACAGAGGGCCCAGAGACATATGAAAAGATGCTCAGCATCACTAACCATCAGAGAGATGCAAATCAAAACCACAATGAGTTATCATCTCACACCAGTCAGAATGGCCAACATAAACAAATCCACAAACAAATGTTGGAGAGGATGCCGAGAAAAGGGAACCCTCGTGCCCTGTTGGTGGGAATGCAGACTGGTGAGGCCACTGTGGAAAACAGTATGGAATTTCCTCAGAAAACTAAAAATAGAACTGCCCTTTGACCCAGTAATTCCGCTGCTGGGATTATACCCTAAGAACTCTGAAACACCAATCCAAAAGAATCTGTGCACCCCAATGATCATAGCAGCACAATTTACAATAGCCAAGTACTGGAAGCAACCGTAGTGCCCATCAGCAAACGAGTGGATCCAAAAACTATGGTATATTTACACAATGGAATTCTACGCAGCAGAGAGAAAGAAGGAGCTTATACCCTTTGCAACAGCATGGATGAAACTGGAGAGCATTATGCTAAGTGAAATAAGCCAGGAAGTGAGGGACAAATACCATATGATCTCACCTTTAACTGGAACATAAGCAATAGAAGAAAAAAGCAAACAAAATATAACCAGAGACATTGAAGTTAAGAACAATCTAACAATAGCCAGGGCGGTGGTAGGGGGTGGGGGCGGGGACAGTGGGTTGAGGGTATTACAGGAAGTACTATAAAGGACACATGGACAAAACCAAGGGGGAGGGTGGAGGTGGGGGAGGGAGGTGGGTTCACCTGGGGTGGGGTGGAGGGATGGGGAGAAAAGGCATACAACTGTAATTGAATAACAATTAAAAAAAAATAAAATTAACAAATAAATAAATAAAAACATATTATGAACCAAGGAAGGGAGGTGGGATTGGCTGGGGTGGGGGGTGGGGGGGAGAAAATGCAGACAACTGCAACTGAAGAAAAATAAAGTAATTAAAAAATATAAAAAAGAAAAAAGAACTTACAAAACTCAACACTAAAAAAACAATAAAATTAAAAAATGGTCAAAGGACCTGAATAGATACTTCTTCAAAGAGGATATACAGATGGCCAATAGACATATGAAAATATGTTCAATGTCACTAATCATGAGAGAAATGCAAATTAAAACTACAATGAGAATCACCTCACACCTGTTAGAATGGCTGTCATCAATAAATCAACAACAAGGGCTGGAGACGATGTGGAGAAAGGGGAACCCTTTTGCACTGTTGGTAGGAATGCAGGCTGGTGAGGCCACTGTGGAAAGCAGTATGGAGATATCTCAAAAAATTAAAAATGGAACTGCCTTATGACCCAGTGATTCCTCTTCTGGGAATTTACCCAAAGAAACCAAAAACACTAATTAGAAAGAACATAGGCACCCCTATGTTCATTACTGCATTGTTTACAATCGCCAAGATATGGAACCAGCCCAAGTGCCCATCAGTAAATGAATGGATCCAAAAACTATGGTACATTTACACAATAGAATTCTATGCAGCAGAGAGAAAGAAGGAGCTTATACCCTTTGCAACAGCATGGATGGAACTGCAGAGCATTATGCTAAGTGAAGTAATCCAGGCAGTGAGGGATAAATACAATATGGTCTCACCTTTAAGTGGAACCTAATTGAAAAAGGAAAAAAGCAAGCAAAATATAACCAGAGACATTGAAATTAAGAACAATCTGACAGTAACCAGAGGGGAGGTGGGAGGGGATAATGGGAGGAAGGGAGGAAGGGTTTTCAGGAACAACTATAAAGGACACATGGACAAAACCAAGGGGGTGTGGAAGAAGGGGAGGAAGGTGGGGTGGCTGTGGTGGGGGGGGAGTAGGGGGGGAATGCAGACAACTGTAACTGAACAACAATAAAATAATTAAAATTTAAAAATAAATAAAATAATATTACTTTGAAAAGACATGTTAAGTAATATGCCCACAGTTGAAATGACAATTCAATGGCAGAACTATGCCATGAACTCCCTTCTTTAACTGCAAGGCAAGCGGTAGGGTGGGCAAGCAAAAAGCATCTGTCTATTCCTTTGCATTTGTCTTGGAAATTTTCAAAGCACTGTTTTCTAACTGTTTTCTTTATCCCAGCCCTCTAGCTTTCAAGTTCACCTTTCTCTCCAGATATTTGCTTGGCTTTCCCTTGCTTCAATCTGGGAACTGGGAGGACGTTGATAAATGAAACAACTGATACAATTTTTGTTTTTCAGACTGTCTTTTTCAGCAGGCTGTGAGGAAATGTGAGTCAAGCAAGCTTCTTAGAGCTCAGCCTATTTTGACATATATCTGTAACTCCTACATTAACAGATCCCCAGCACACAGGGGTCCTTCCCCTCACTCAAATAGTAGGGAATGTGGCACACTGCCAGACTAAAGACTGTGGGCAACACGCCATGCCAGTTCAGGCCCTGTTTACATGGATCCTAATAGAGCCGCCTGCTTGAGAGTAAACACCTATAAATGACTTCAGCTGGTCTTTGTGAATCACTTTCTATTCCAGTGGCCTCCCATAGACCTAGTCATGGAAAAAGCCCAGGGAACTTGCAATGGTGGAAATATGTGAAGTATCTCTCATTGGATCCTGGATTCCCCACCCACTTAGGAAATGGGCAATACTTTAGCTCTTAAATGACTTCCTGCCTGGGATGGCTTCGTCAGGCTTGCTTTAAATTTCTGGAACTCAGATAAGGTATCTTGCAATTCACTTTAGAAGGTTTATCCTTCCCTTTGCTGACCACAACTGCCTCAGTAATATATGCCCTGGAAAAGAATAGCACTTCAGGGCAAATGAGCACAGAAAGGATTTTTGAAACCACAGTGGGAGAGCATTTTGAGAGATCACACAGAGCTGTTGCATTGAGCAGTATGAGCCAGGTCCACACAGGGCCAGTCTCAGTTAGAACCATCAAAGATGTAATGGTCCTCTTGGCATCCTCTCTCCCTGTCCCTTCCACCCTGGCACCCCAATATCTCCTGATATAGTCATATTTCCCAAACTACTCAGAAGACTGTTATTGCCACTTATTATTTTATTCTGTCATTGATTTTTTATTAATTTATTGTAAATTTTGTCAAAGAGATGTTCATACAAATATGTTTCTAGCAGCATCATGCACAAAAAATGGAAGAAACCCAAGTGTCCACTGATGGATGAATGGATAAACAAAATGCGATGTGTACATACAAAAGAATATTATCAGAATTGAAAGAAAGGAAATCCTGTCACATACTGCACCATGGATGAACCTTGAAGACATTATGCTAAGTGAAAACAGCCAGGCACAAACACACACAAAATACTGCATAATTCTTATATGAGGTACTGAGAGGGGCCAAATTCCTAGAGACAGAAAGCCTCTGGTGGTTGCCAGAGTCTGTGGGAAAGGGTAGCGGGGAGGAAGGGTAGTTACTGTTTAATGGGGCAAAGTTTTGGTTTTGCTAGATGAAAAGAGTTCAGCAAATGGATGATGGTGATGGCTGTACCATACCAAGAACTTACGTAATGCCACTGAACTGTACACTTAAAAAAAGTTAAGCCGGCAAATTTTATACTATGCATATTTTACCACAATTTGTAATTTTCTAACAACAGTTATTCTAAAACAATCTAATATGGCAAAATTCTAAAGCTTAAAATGTGAAGTGAGATTCAACTTGTACACAAAAGACCAGACTTAGACTAAATATTTTTGTGTAAATAATTTTTTAATATTTTGTTTGTGTGTGCTAGACAATTGAGATGCAGTTTAAAAAGACATCCTTAATTCCTTAACTCAGAGGACTTAAAAGAGCAACCTGGGAGGAACCCTTACTCAGCTCATACTTTCTTCCTCCAACAAATACTTACTGAGTGTGTACTATGCGCCAGGCTGTCTACTACCTGCTAGGAATTCACTGAACAAGATAGATGCAGACCCAACCCTCACAGGAATGCCAGTCTAGCAGGGGAGATAGATGATAAACAAAAAATTATTGTTTCTTAACCCCTGTGCTCCACCAAATTTTACTGGTTCTCATCTTCTAGACTCTAACACATGACCTTATGAAATCTGCTAATGATATCCAAATATAAAGCTTCTAACTGTGACCCCTCCCATACTTGCAACATATTAACCCAGTAGTATCCAAAATGTGATTTGCATTCATGGGTGGCTTGCAAAATGATTTTAGCTTCAACACAGAAGAATTTTCTTAATAGTTGTAACTTATTTTAATGTATTTTATGGAAAAAGTTAAATAAGGGCATCAAACCAGTGATTTCGTGGATTCCAATAAAAGAAAAATATTACAGTAATAGTAACAATTTAGGCATATGGAAAATCAGGAGGTGAGGCACAAAGAAGTCAAGAAGGGACTGACATTTGTGAGAATAGGAGTGACTCTATTGGCAGAAATGCTTGCCCTGTGCTAGGCTGATGAGAATACTATTCTGATGAAACACAGGGTTCATAGCCGCTTTCATATCCCACCATGGGCCTAGCTTAGTTCCACTCTGAATTTTCTCTTCCCCTCTAACCCAGCAACTCTTAGGGGCAGTCCCTCACATCGAACTGGATGATGACTGTACTGAGAGTCTCTTTCTTCCCCATTCACCAACTCAGCTTCCCCTGAAAAGACTAAACCAGGAGGAAGATTGTGTTGAAGAGAGGGAGAAATCAACTGTCTTTGGATTTGGGTTCTGGGCATGCTGAGTTTGTATCATGCAAGTTGATATTGTGGCAAACTAATGGTGGAAAAAGTAACCATGCTTTCGTCCATACCTGTCCCATTTTCTCCCCTAGACCTCTAATGCAGATTTTGGAGAAAGCAGAAAAATAAGTATTGGTTCCATTCCAACACTCTTTCCATCTGCCCTATTTTAATGTAGGCAACAAAAGCCACAGGCCATTTGATTTTTTATTTTTAGACTTGAAATCTTCCCATCTGCCTTGGAACAACTTTATTTAGTAAAAGGTAATAAACATTAAAGTAGTATTTAAGAGCCTTCACTTGTACAGCTGGCATTTGGAACACTCTTGATCAGGGACTTATCCACCAGGGAAGCCAAATCTATCAGTAGACCTCAAACCCTGTGGATTTCAAGAAAGTTGCCGTACTAAACACTTGCCTGCCTACCAAATACCCCCTTTTGAGAAAGCAGGCTAGCCAGAATCCTTGATTGCAAATGACAGAAACTCAACACAAACTGACATAGGCAAAAAGCTGTCTGTTTACATGACTGAGATGTTGCAGAAACGTAATTGCCTATCAGAACTCAAGGCAAGGCATGAATGTCTCTGTATGCATCCCCCATCTCTTAGCTTTTTTGGGGGGCGGGTATTATTGGCCTCATCCTCTCTTACCAAGAGAAGTCTTCTTCCGAAAGGCAGGGAATATGCCCTTCAAGAGCTTCAAGCCATATCCTCCAGCCAGATGGCCCTGAATGCAACAAGAATTATCCTCTTGCTTCAAATTAAATAAATCTGTCCCAACTTGTTTCACAAGCCCATCTACATGCCCAGGTCAGGCAGAGGAGGTGAACTGCAACCTCACTATAATCACAGGGTTATAAATGCCTATTATACATTGCAGGATTCTGCCACAACCTATGCCATGATGGAATAACCCATATAACAAGAGCTAATTAGATTAGTTCAGGCTCCTAAGCAAAGAACTGTCCATTCACCCAATATCTCTGACCAGGCCCTGACTGGAAAAGTGGCCTAGACTGCTCAGATTTTTCCTCATGGAATTTGAAAATAGGAGCCCAAGGAACGGGAGCCATTTGCCTGGAATACACAATGTGACAGACAATTGTGGGCAATGTGTTGCTGAAACTATGAAAAAGCCAGCCTACAGAACTTGGAGAACTGAGCAGAGAGAAAACTGGACTCTGAGACCACATCACCTCTGAAAGAGAGGTTCAGTGAGTTGCTGACTCAGTTTATTGGGAGTTCCTGTACCTGGAAATGTTGTAGGAGTGGGGCATCCAGGTCAGAAATGACATACACATTTTGTGCTTTTACCCATGTCATCTCACCTTCTCATTATTGAACTCCATTAGAATGTCTTAATTCTCTCCATTATACAGGTGAAAAACCAAGGTTTGGAGAATTAGCTGATCTTTCTTAATGTTAATTTTAAAGCTAGAAAGTCTCAAAGTTGGGGATGCTTCCTCCCTGACTCTAAGTTACCTAAGAACATTGAGTATTAGAGAAAGATCTGTCCTGGGGACATGGATTTGAACATCATCTAGCTGGACTCTTAAAGGTACTCAGTAAAGCCATGGCAGGGAATGAGGCTGCCAAGTTAAGGATTACAGCTTTGCACCTTATGTGCTCTATCAGCAAAAGACACTGAAGATAGAGTTTGTAGGTAACAGTGGTTATGTATCTAGGTGCCATAAAAGGAACTTCAAATAGTTTGTTTTCTAGGTCTTGGCAATTGGTATGCCATTACATCGCATCACCTTCACATTGAGTTCAGTCTAAAAAATTCAAGAGTCCCTCTCTTTTACAAATGAACCTCTAAACAAATCTTGCAAATGAGTGCAGACTTATAAGGCCAGACTTATAAACCTGAGGAGAATGAGCCAGAGAATATCAAAGAATGGGTGCCAGGCTGAATATGGTGACTCCCAAGATGTCTCTTTTACCTACACTTGATAAACAAGATTCCACGTTGAATTGATTTTGTCCCTAGGGAATTCAGAATATTCTAACATTTTAATAAGACTTTTTAACAGCAAATAAAAAGTAAAGAGAACTCACTGAATTGGAAGAATTGATATTGTGAAAATGTCCATATTACCCAAAGCAATCTACAGAGTCAATGCAATCCCTATCAAAATTCCAATGGCATTTTTTAAAGAAATGGAATAAATAACACTAAAATTTGTATAAAACCAGAG
This sequence comes from Desmodus rotundus, assembly GCF_022682495.2. Lineage (NCBI taxonomy): Eukaryota > Metazoa > Chordata > Mammalia > Chiroptera > Phyllostomidae > Desmodus > Desmodus rotundus. Next base: position 74,028,262 of record NC_071394.1, on the reverse strand, counting down.
AAAACCCAAATATCCAAAGCAATGTTTTAAATATGTTTTATTGATTATGCTATTACAGTTGTCCATTTTTTTTTCTCCCCTTTATTCCCCTATGCCCTGTACCTCTCCTCCCACCAGCATCTCCCCACCCTTTAGTTCATGTCCATGGGTCATACATGTAAATTCTTTGGCTTCTACATTTCCTACACTAGTCTTAATCTCCCCCTATCTTCTACCTACCATTTATGCTACTTATTTTCTGTACCTTTTCTCCCTCTCTCTCCACCCATTCCCTCACTGATAACCCTCCATGTGATCTCCATTTCTATGATTCTGTCCCTGTTCTAGTTGTTTGCTTAGTTTGCTTTTGTTTTTGTTTTAGGTGTGGTTGTTTATAACTGTGAGTTTGCTGTCATTTTACTGTTCCTATTTTTTATCCTCTTTTTCTTAGATAAATCCCTTTAACATTTCATATAATAAGGGCATGGTGATGATGAACTCCTTTAACTTGACCTTACCTGGGAAGCACTTTATCTTCCCTTCCATTCTAAAAGAAAGCTTTGCTGGATAGAGTAATCTTGGATGTAGATCCCTGCCTTTCATGACTTGGAATACTTCTTTCCAGCCCCTTCTTGCCTGTTTAAGGTTTCTTTTAAGAAATCAGCTGACAGTCTTATGGGAACTCCTTTGTAGGTAACTGTCTCCTTTCCTCTGGCTGCTTTTAAGATTCTTTCCTCATCTTTGATCTTGGGTAATGTAATTATGATGTGCCTCGGTGTGTTCCTCCTTGGGTCCAACTGCTTTGGGACTCTCTGAGCTTCCTGGACTTCCTGGAAGTCTATTTCTTTTGCCAAATCAGGAAAGTTCTCCTTCATTTTTTGTTGAAATAAGTTTTCAATTTCTTGCTCTTGTTCTTATCCTTCTGCCACCCCTATGATTCAGATGTTGGAACATTGAAAGATGTCCTGGAGGTTCCTAAGCCTCTTTTCATTTTTTTGAATTCTTGTTTCTTCATTCTGTTCTGGTTCAATGTTTCTTTCTTCCTTCTGATCCAAACAGTTGATTTGAGTCCTGGTTTCCTTCGCATCACCATTGGTTCCCTGTACATTTTCCTTTATTTCATTTAGCATTGCCTTCATTTCTTCATCTAATTTGCAACCATATTCAACCAATTCTGTGAGCTTCATGATTACCAGTGTTTTGAACTGTGCATCTGATAGGTTGGCTATCTCTTGATTGCTTAATTGTACTTTTTCTGGAGCTGTGATCTGTTCTTTCATTTGGGCCTTTTTTTTTTTTTTTGTCTTGGAGTGTCTGTTACATAAAGGGGAGGAGCCTTAGGTGTTCACCAGGGCTAGATAATGCTGGTCACTGAGCTGTGATGGTGTATGTAGGGGAGGGGTCTGAGAGGGAACAACGCCGCTTGCTCTGCTCTCTGCTGGTTTTCAGTCATTTCCACTGCTTCCCACAAGCAAATTGGGCCCTTCTGGTGCTGATTCCCAGGTGGGTTGGGTTGTGTATATTCTCGGACCCTGTGGGTCTCTCCAACGAACTCTCCTGTGAGGCTGGGAGTTTCTCCCACTGCTGCCACAAACCCCACAGGTGTTTTCAGTCAGAGGTTTGAGGCTTTATGTCCCTGCACTGGAACTCTGGGTTGTGTGCTCTGTCTTGCTCCTCTGTTATTCCTCCCAGTTTATCTGAACACGAATGTGGGACCACCCAGTCCGCAATCCACTGCCTCACCAGGTCCACCAGCTGCCACCTTGCCCACCCCAGTCTTCCAGAGTCTGCCTTGCCTTGAGTCCTCTCTGTCCAGCTGCCTATCTCCACCCATCCTACCAGTATGGATGAATGTTTCTTCTTTAACTCCTTAGTTGTTGGATTTCCATACAGTTTGATTTTCTGTCAGTTCTGGTTGTTTTTTGTTTTTAAATTTGTTGTTGTCCTTCTGGTTGTGTGAGGAGACACTGTGTGTCTACCTATGCCTCCATCTTGGCTGGAAGTCCCAAAGCAATCTTGAGAAAGAACAACAAAGCTGGGGGCATCATGCTCCCTGATTTCAAACTATATTACAAAGCTATAGTAATTTAAAAAGTATGGTATCAGCATACACACAGACACCTAGATCAATGGAGCAGAATAGAGAGCCTAGAAATAAACCCACTTATATATTGACAAGTAATTTTTGACAAAGAAACCAAGCATACAGTGGGGTTAGTCTCTTTCATAAATGGTGCTGGAAAAATTGAACAGCATATACAAAAAGAATAAAACTATCTTACACCATACACAAAAATAAACTCAAAATAGATTAAAAACTTGAGCATGAGACCTGAAATGATTAAATTCCTAGCAGAAAGCATAAACAATAAACTCCTTGATTTTAGTCTTAGCAACATTTCCTTTTTCTTTTTTCTTTTGGGATATGTTGCTAAAGGCAAGGGAAACAACAGCAAAAAGCAAATAAATGGGACTATATCAAACTTAAAAGCTTCTGCACAGCAAAGGAAACCATCAACAAAATGAAAAAGTAACCTTCTAAATGGGAGAAAATATTTGCTAATCATATATCCAATAAGGGACAATATCCAAATGTATAAAGAACTCATACAAGTCAATAGCAAAAAAAACAAAAAACAAAAATAATACAATTTAAAAATGGGCAAAAGATCTAAATAGACATTTTTCCAAAAAGGATGTACAGATGACCAGCAGGTATGTAAAAAATACTCCACATTATTAATTATCAGGGAAATGCAAATCAAAACCACAAAGAGATATCACCTCATACTTGTTAGAATAGTTAATTTAAAAGACAAGAAATGACAAGTGTTGGCAAGGATGTAAAGAAAAGGGAACCGCGGTGGCAGAAATGTAATTTGGTATGGCCACCCTGAAAAACATCATAAAGATTCCTCAAAAAGTTAAAAGTAGAACACCGTATGGCACAGCAATTTCAGTTCTGGGTATTTATCTGAAGAATAACTTTAAAAGATATTTGCACTACTATGTTCACTGCAACATTATTTACAATAGACAAGATATGGAAGCAACTTAAGTGTTCATCAATGGATAATGGATGAATGAATAATGAAAATGTGGTATAAATACACAGTGGAATATATTTCAGCCATAAAAAAGAATAAAATCTTGCTATTTGCAACAACATGAATGGACATTGAATGCATTACGCTTAGTGGAATGAGTCACAGAAAGACAAATACCATATGATTTCTCTTATAGGGATTGAAAGGTAAAAAGAAAGTCATAGTGTAACAGGGTGCAGCCAAGGTGGGGTGCCCAAACAGGGATTTGTAATGGGGTCCAGAACTCAGAGTGTTCAGAAAATATGAGAGAAAAATATATATATATCATGTCCTCACCCCAACCAGTCTGAGCTAGGGGATGGGACACATGGAGCAGGGCCATTGAGAGCTGTTTTGTACAGCAACAGCTTTGCAGCTAACCTCTGGCATGGTCATTTAACATATGTATAATCTTTAACTGGTTTCATAGATACGTTAAATAGCTGTGGCTGTGCTTTGAGCCAGGGGGATGGGAGTGACTTCAACCCATGATGGGACTGGGAAGCAACTCCCCCTGGTTATAGTGCCTGCGTGAGAGCTTGGAGATGATTGGCTCCACGCCATGGGGCTATGCCTACCCGGACTTACTATGGCAGCCCAGTAAAGCTGGAAGAATACAGGAATGCTGGCAGGTGTAACTGATTGTAGGAGGAGTCAGAACTGGGGCTGCAGAAGAAGATTGGCATGGGAATTTAAACCCGGGCACGGCAGCCATACCAAGGGGGACCACGCAGCTTTGGCAGAGTAGGTTGGGACCACGCAGTTTTGGGGTGCTCCCTTTTGCCACGTGGCTTGAGCAGCAAGAGAGACTTTGCCTGGAAGAAAAGGGGAGAAAGGACTTTTGCTGGTGGGCCTTGGGAAGGTGCCACATGGCTCTGGATTAACTGGAGATCACAGTGGTGACACAAAGGGTGGTTTTGCAACCAAGGGGCTGCCTGAACCACGGACTTCTACTTCTTTTCCTGAGATATGGTACCCCAGACTGGGCAAAGGGGAGAAGGAAAGACTGTGTGCATTTATGGGTATTCTAAAGAACTTTAGTATTTAATGAAGAAATTAAGTCATTACTCTAAGTCTGTATAACTTTAAAATTAATAATTCCTTTCCTTTTCACCAATCTTTGGCATTGAGAGACATCTTTCCTCTGGCAGTGGGCAAAGTGAACCTAGTAGGTGGGGGGGAACCCCCGGAGAAAAAAGGGAGGGTCCTTTTGGTAATAGTATATTGTTCACTCCCCCACTCCAGGTCTGTTCTGTAACAATAGATATATTTTCAGAACTAAACTATGCTTTTCATATAGGTGAGCAAAACAATACTTGCTCAATGAATTAGCTAGTCAACTCTTAATTTTTAAAAACACCCTCTATTGTATAATACTCTTTATTGAATACAGGGAGTACGAATTGAATGTTGCAAATATAACCTATAAATCCTATTTGTTTCAAAACTAAACAAAATTCATAATAAAAAGTAAAGTATTACCCATCATGTCAATACTTTATCTTGCAAGGTTCTTAGTACACACTAACATAAATTTTAAGGAACAAATATATGTGCTGAGATGACTTATTAAATATTCCTTTGTACTTACTTTTACTCCATGATCCTTCTTTCCATCCTTGCTCCCAACAAATCCAAGCAGCATTTGGTAGGCTCACAACTGCAGAGGAAAATCTGCCAAAGCAAAACTCAGAGAACAGGAGATAAAGTTGTGGCCTAGGAGTTTCAAAACAGGTTGCTGACTCTTTGCCAGAAACAACAGTTTTCAAAAGTTTCTGAGCCCCAGAAGTCAGATTTTTTGAGTATGAAAAAGTCACAGCATACCTTAAACAACTGATTCTGGAAAAAATAGTCTCCTCTCTAGGTTTCAGAGAAGGTATAGATTCCAAGGGCTTGATGGAAGAGAAGATAGTCTGAAAAGAAGAAAGTAAAATGGGGTGAGCATTCCATACAGAGACCAGCATGGACAGCTTTCCCCAAGTGTAAAACCAACAGCAGGAAGTCTGTTCTAGGATGGAAATGTACAGGGCTTCTTAACCTCAGTGCTAGTGACATTTTGGTCAGATAAATCGTTGTCTGGGGGCTGCCCTGTGCACTGTAGGATGTTTAGCAAGATCCCTGGCCTCTACTCCCTCGATGCCAGGAGCACTGCCAAGTAGTGACAGCCAAAAATAGCTGCAGACATTGCCAAGTATACCCTGGGTGTTGGAGAGGAAGCAGGTGGAGAGAGGGTCAAATTATCCCCAGTTGAAAAACAATGAGGTTGAACTAGAGCTAGAGCAAGAGATAGAGATAGAGACAGATAGAGGTGGAGATAGAGAGAGATGATAGAGATAGAGATAGATGAGAGAGAGAGAGAGAGAGAGAGACTGTGAAAGAGATTGAGATTGTACACACAAACACATCTTTCTAATAATTTATGTTTTTTATACTGAAAACCTTCACACAAAAATATTACCCAAGAAATCATTGGTACTCTATCCCTTAGAAATAATCATTGCTAATATTTTATCTACACACAATTTTTCCAACATATGTGTTTTTATTTCCAGAAAACCAAAAAGTGGGGCCATATAACTGTATGTTACACTGGTTTGTAATCTACAATTTTTTTACTTCACAACATATCATGAATTTTCACTCAGGCATAGCATTCCTTAACATAGCTACACATAATCTATTTAACCAATCCCCGATTGCTAAACATTTAGTACTCCCAATATTTCACCATAATTCGCAATGCTCTGGTGAACATCTTCATATATTCCTTTGACTGTTTTCTTAGGATAAATTCCTAAGGAAGGTTCTCGACAGGGAAAACTGCTATTTGGAGTATTGTGCCTAAAATATTTACTATCTCACGAGTTTATGTCATAGTTTGATGACTTAAAATGCACCTTCTATTTCTCTAATGCTTTTACCTTTCCACAGTGCTTTTCACATTGCCAAGAATGTGGGGAGCTTCCCATAGTCACTTTTTACTGGTAAGAAAATTGGTGTTCATAGAAGTTACATGACCTGCCTACAGCAACACATTTACTTACCAATGGAGGATTAAAACCCACCTCCATTGAGTCTGGGGTTTTTGCTATTAGTGCTCACACTGACAGCATATATACTTCCAAAATTGAAATAATCCAGAGTCTGTTAGTATGTCTACTGTTCACAGATGGTGTGCAAGTTTGTGAGCACTAAGACATTAAGGTAACTCTTGATTATGAGTTCTATCTCTAAGGAAAATTTTGTGCAGATTCCAGAGGTCCCAAAACATAGTCAAGGATGAGACCTTAGTTGACTCAATCTGCTACTTCCTATGCAAAATTCCATAACCAATCTCATCTCTAAATGTTGACTTAGAGGGATAATATTTAAAGATGCTAATTCTAACATCTGCTTCTTTCTTATCCCTGAAGCCAAATTAAGTTGGTACAGTCTGTTTTTACTTCCAGTTACACTCTAATGCAGATTTATTACCAATTAATTTCTTATTGAGGAAAAACACCCCCATCATAAGTATTTTAGATAATGACATCCAAACATTTTATGTTGCTTTAAGTCTGAGCAGTTAGAATAGAGAGTGCATTTAATGTTCATTACTTCTTAATGCTTGCATTCTTTTTCATGTTTACATTCACAAAAAAAGAAAAAGAAAATGTTACCTGCTGCTTAGACACTTTTTAGGTTTAATGAGATCAAATAAATTCTGAGGGGGAAAAAGAGTATAGCTTAATAATATCTTAAGTGGTTTGTAGAAACATTCCTTCTACCATAGGCACAATTTTAAAACAAAGCCAACTTCTGCAGTGCTATTGATAGCTAATGGGTGCCTTAATAATATGCACAGGAAAAAGCAATGAGCCAATTAGATACAGAAATACTCTAGACCTCTGAAATATAGTTAGGAAAACAACTCAATTGTACTCAGAGACAGAACTCATTACACAGAAGTACCCTAACATTCCAGTGATCCATTTCATTACCCATTAATAATAAGTGATCTGTTTGGCAGCACATGACCGGTAATTGACACTAATTTGAGGGCTGGACTTTTTTTTTTAATTTATTATTTTTTAAATTTTTATTGTTATTCAATTACAGTTGTATGCCTTTTCCCCCCATCCCTCCACCCCACCCCAGCTGAACCCATCTCCCTCCCCTGCTTCTATCCTCCCCCTTGATTTTGTCCATGTGTCCTTTATAGTAGTTCCTGTAATCCCCTCTCCTCACTGTCCCCTCCTCACTCCTCCCTGACCATTGTTAGATTGCTCTTAACTTCAATGTCTCTGGTTATATTTTGTTTGCTTTTTTTCTTCTGTTGATTATGTTCCAGTTAAAGGTGAGATCAAATGGTATTTGTCCCTCACCATCTGGCTTATTTCACTTAGCATAATGCTCTCCAGTTCCATCCATGCTGTTGCAAAGGGTATAAGTTCCTTCTTTCTCTCTGCTGTGTAGAATTCCATTGTGTAAATACACCATAGTTTTTGGATCCACTGGTTTGCTGATGGGCACTTAGGTTGCTTCCAGTACTTGGTTATTGTCAATTGTGCTGCTATGAACATTGGGGTGCATAGGTTCTTTTGGATTGGTGTTTCAGGGTTCTTAGGGTATAATCCCGGCAGCGGAATTGCTGGGTCAAAGGGCAGTTCCATTTTTAGTTTTCTGAGAAAATTCCATACTGTTTTCCACAGTGGCCTCACCAGTCTGCATTCCCACCAACAGTGTACTAGGGTTCCCTTTTCTCCGCATCCTCTCCAACATTTCTTTGTGGATTTGTTTATGTTCGATACTCTGACTGGTGTGAGATGGTACCTCATTGTGGTTTTAATTTGCATCTCTCTGATGGCTACTGATGCTGAGCATCTTTTCATATGTCTCTGGGTGAGGGCTGGACTTTAAAGCTCCAGGTAAATTTTGAACAAATTCCTCTTGGTTCTAATAATACCTAGAAAATAAGCACAATTTAGAACATCTCATAACTTTTCTATTTCCTAGAACCCAGTTAATATCAATCCTTCCTCTGGTTAATTAAAATTATTTTGCAGTTATTTACTTTTTTAATGAAGTATACAACAGATTCATCTAGAAATTCTATCATACTTTTCCTGATCTCCTGCCTCGTCTTTGGAACAGTTCTGCATGTGTATGTCCCTCTGTAGGATTGTTACTTTCAAACATACTCGCTTTCTGGCAGTTAAACACCCAATTATGTAAACGTATATTACATAAACCTGAAATAAACAGAGTTTCTTAGAGTATGGCAAATTCTAAGATGATTGTGACCTGATCCTGCGAGTCATGAGCAAAGGAATATGTTAGGTGTGACACCGCTCAGGTAAAGAAGGCAAATATCAAATAGCAGGGGCCATCTGAACACATGCAGCACAACATGATGGAGCTCTGAAAGAATGTGAAGAACGGACAGACAGAAAAAACAGGCAGACCTGCAACAAAAAGGAATGAAGTACTGATGCATGCTACAACATAATGACCCCTGAAAACATTGCTTTATTTTATTATTAAATGAAATAAGCCAGTCACAAAAGACTACATATTGTATAATTCCATTTACCTGAAATGTCTAGAATAGGCAAATCTATAGAGAAAGTAGATTAGTAGCCAGGAGCTGGGCAAGGGGAATGGGGAGTCTGTTTAATGGGTGTGGAGTTTCTTTGGTGGTGATAAAAATGTTCTAAAATTAAGTAGTGGTGATGGCTGCATGACTCTGTCAATATAATAAAACCATTGAACTACGTGTGTTATGTGGGTTATATCTCAATAAAGCTTTCAAAAAAAAAAAAACCAGGCAGAGACAGAAAGGAGTCAGAAGGAAATAACCAGGAGACTAAGGCCTAGGTGTTTCAATGACTAAAAAGAGGTTCTTTCTTCATTTCTCTATGGACTGGTAAGATTTTCAGGCAACTGTGATGTGACTAACTGGAAATTAAAAGCAAGATAAAATCAACACTGGATCTGTGCTCAGGTCAACCAGCTAGATTAAGCAAATATTGCCCAAGCACCTATTATGTGTCAGCCACCTAAATATAAAGAGATGTTGCCCTTTTGGAGTTATGGGCTTTTAGCTAGAAAAATGAAATATTTTTAAATAAACAAAGAGGACAAATATTAAGAATGATTCTTTTTTGTTAGTGGAATTTTTGAGTTTTCTTATTTCCAGTAGTCTAGAATATAAGGACTCTTTATAGTACAATAAAAGAAGGAAATAATTTAAGTATTAGAGAAAATATATAATGAGTGTTCTATGAAAGCTATGGGAGCACAGAAGATGGGGAAAGGAGTTGGTCCTGAGGAAGGTCAGAGAGAGTTTGATGGTCAGTCATTTGATGTTGGCCCCATGGGATAGGAATCTTGGGCTTGACAAGGTCTGAGGATGTCCTTTCTCTTCACTCCTGATTTGAAGAGCAAGAGAAAGGCTGAATCAATGACAGAATCCTTCAGAGTCTGGAGCTTGCAAAAGTGACTTCAATACTCATAAGCCCACCCCTACCCCAGACCTACCCTGGGAGAAGCTGAGACCTCTAGTCTCCAAACCCCCGGAAATACCATGTACTCAGCCATCAACCACCCACTATCAGGACCTGCCTTTTGTTTCAACAGGGGCAGTAGGGTTGTTAACACATAGGAATCATTGGAAAGGACTAAGGTTCTAGATTTGGGCCAGCGGGCCCCATTTCAGACTCTTCTATTTTCACCAAAGCACATACAATGATAAGACAAATACTTTGCCAGTTTCTACAGAAGTCAGGTTGGTGAGCCTGGCTATTAATGTGCACACGGTGTGTGGCAACAGGTAGGTGAAAGCCTCCGTTTGTTCAGTTATTATGTAGGAGAGATGGTTGCCTTTCAAAAGCTGATTGCATAGAGTTCACTTATTATTATGAGCTGTGTTCATCACCACAAATGCTGACCTCATCATCCTTTGTATTTTAGTAGTTATCTCAGCCTTCTATGGAACAAAAGATGGCAAAAACCACACTGGCTCAAACTCATGGTCCCTCCATCTCTGTACTCTGAGTGTGACAGGTGGAGGGAGCCTATTACTAGAAAAGAACATGGCTTTGTGTTTGAATCCTAGCTCAATCAACCATCAGCTAATTGACTTCGGGAAAGTTATTCCAGTTCTCTCGTGCTTCATATCTTCCTCTGTAAAGTAGGTATAGTATTAACACTGCCCTCCCAGCGTGGCTGTGAACACGATCTGAAATGAGATAAACACCTGGTGCTATTGAACACGTTTGACGTCATTTTTAAGCAATATCCCCAAAAGTTTAGAGAAATTACCTATGCATTCTATCATTTTCCTTGATTTCTTTAGCTAATAAATACACATTTATGTACATATATATATACACACATCTAAATAGCATCTACTTTATTAGAACTGTCTTGGTTGCAGGTGGCAGAAATTCAATTTAAGTGGCTAAGAACCCCTCAGAAATTAAGGAGTATTTATTCACATACGTGAAAAATCCAGTGGCAGTTTAGATTCAAGCACAGCTGTATGCAGACACTCAATTCCAACACAAACTTCTCTTTCTTTGGGTTTTCATCTTTGCTTTTCTTTGTGTGGTTAAACAAATCAATGTACATTAAACACTTAGAGTAGTGTTGAGCTCCTAATAAGCACAGTATAAATATTTTTTCCTTTAACCTATTATATCATTCAATACTCCCACCATCCTGTGAAGCAATAGTACTACTATTGCCCTGCTTTTGCCAATAAAAGAACTGAGGCACAGGGTGGAAGGTGGGGGGACTTGTAGCTATTCAATAACCAAGCCAGGCCAGGAAGTGTTATTCAAAAGGCGTTTTTGGCCCTGGCCAGTAGGCTCAGTTGGTTGAAGCATCATCCCATAAACTGAAATGTTGTGGGTTCGATCACTACTTGGGGAGCCTATGAGAGGCCACCAATGTTTGCTACATCAACATTTTTCCCTTCTCTCTCTCTCTCTCTCTCTTCCCTTCTCTCTCTTTCTCACTCTCTCTCTTTCTCTCTCTCCCCACTCCTACCCCTTTCTCTAAAAGCGGTGAAAAAAAATGTCCTCAGTGAAGATATTTTTTAAAAAAGGCTTTTCTTGACCAATTCTCCAGTCTGTCCCCTCATTGGACTAGAATTGGAAGCTGAGCCCTGATTATGGAAGGATAGGAAACATAAACCCCAAAATGCAGATGCTCTCACAGTAAAGCAGATGAGCAAATAAGGTTGGGTTACTTGCCACCTGATAGAGTACTAACCTTTCAAATCTGTTTTTTTTTTTAATTTGAAAGAGCAAATAAGTTCTTCTCCTTCTATAATTCATGCATAGATCCTATTAATTCTACAAAAAGGCAGGAGTTACACCCACTTGAAAATTCTAGAGACAGGGAGAGGTTGGATTGTGAGCCCTAGTCCTCGTTATTTTTTGTTGATGACCCCATCATCCACCCTAATCTATCTTTTGCTCCTGTCTGCCGTACTCTGTGCCATATAAGTCTGGCCTATATGGACTCAACCTCTGGGCTACCTTACCCTATGGCTTCTGATTGGGTTTGGCCAATGGTCCCAGCCCTTGTTAATTTAAGCCCCAAAGTGATGATGGATCCCATGGTGACTGGGCCCTGGGTGCTTCACTATTTCTTATTGGTTTTTGTAACTCAAACCACACCTTTGCAAAGAGCCCCTTTGATGCATCTCCTTTGGTTAAAATCTTTGTGTTGCCATCAGTTTCCAGGTTCACAATGATGAGTTTTGTGTCTGCTCAGCATTTCTACCTCAGTGAGCTCCTTCCTGCATAAAAAACATTAAAGATTATACTTGATGACTGTGTTGGTAGAAAAATGAACAAAATCCAGGCCAGACTGTATCCATGTTTTTCTTCTGATTTTAAAATCAATAAAAACATTCTCATGGGCTCCTGAAAGTAGCGTGGACCCCAGTGCCTGAGCCCAGGCACTGAACCTGCTGCTGTGCATAATGGCAAAGTCCACTCTGGTTGTTTTCTGCCAGTACTCTGATAGATGCCATCATCTCCTCTACCCACATACCTGAAAGACGAAAAATGGACAGAGGGGGGCTGCTATCAAGTTAAAATCATAATCTGTGGTCAGATTTCACAAAGAGCCTGTTCCATTTTAGTGAATGCAGCGCCCTTGTCCCTAAATAGATGTTATTTCCAAGTCACAGCTAAGACGACAGGATAACAATAGGGGGAAATTGGAGTATCTGGTGTTGAATTAATGTCTGATTCACTTACTACTCACTACCTTCTAGTGGCTGAAGACACAGCAATCATATACTTCATTAATAATCCTCACTTTCCTTTAAGTAAATATATCACTTCACAGCAGTCAAGGAGATAATACTTTTTCTATGTTTTTGGAAAGATCTCATTTTGACTCCCAGTATTGAAAATCAAGGTTTGACTTTGTTTTGTTTTTTAAAAAGAAATGAGAATTTTTAACAACAAATTCTGACTTTAATTGGCAAAGTGCTAAGTATTGATGATACTGAAGATTATATTTAGGATTGTTTGCTCAGCCAGCTCTCAGTTTTTGGCTGTTACTGGAAAGGAACCCAGATCAAGGCAGCTCTGTCCTGGCACAGTCTGGAATGTGTGGGTTCTAGACTTTGTGTAGGAAAGATTTTACAACATGAGTCCAGGTGATTCTGAGAGTGTGTTTATTAAAGCTGGGAAAGTGAAACAAAGTAAGGGCTTAAGACAGAAGGGGCAAGATCTAACAGGAGTGAGTGTAGGCTGGGCCACCTAGACTCAGGAAAAGAAGTCACAGTAGTAGAAGTGAGCCATCTGGGCCACATGGACTCAGGAGAGGAAGTTACAGAGGCAAAAGAAGGATTCTTGGAGACAGGTTCAGAAGGTTGGCTTGGGGTGAGCTGCCACTGCCCACTGCTCCCCAAGTCTCAAGGGACCCTTAGAACTTAGGAAAAAGAGAGCAAAGATACACTCCTAAAGAAAGGAGGTGGTGCAGGTATGCTTGAGAAAGCACACACTTGGCCTTTTGTCTTGAGGGTTCTTACCTGCTTTCTAAAGGTGAAAATTTTAGGGGAGGTGTCTAAGGAGGGTCTCAACAAAATATTCAACAGCTTTCCAGGTGTATCTTTAATATGCTGATGCATCAAAGTTAGCATATAGCAGAATTTGGGATCAATCTCTGGTCAGCTTCACTGCTTTACTTTTATCTTGGATTTGTCTGGTTTTAAATTGGGTTTTTTTTTGTTGTTGTTGTCTTTATTCCCCTGACTTCATTCATTCTGGGGTTTGACTAGCACTAACGGCACCAATTGGATCTCTGTTATCTCCTTGACTGGGGTGATTTAAGCTACTCTCTCTAGTTGGGGAAGAGAGGTATAAACCATCTGCTCCTAAGTGTCCTTGGTTAGGGAAGATAATATCTTGCGATTTATTAGAAGGCTGTTAATTGCTTGGCTTTGTTTAACTATTTTTCTCTCAATTTTCCTCATTCCACTTGCCAAGGAATTTTCTTAGCTTCTTACTATCCTAACTCATGACCATCTCATAAACCAGGTGGAAAGAAATGGGCACTGTAAATTATGCTGGGAAGAAAACACAGCCAGACAGAAGTATTTTTAACCCTAAAACAAGCAGTTATTGATTGTCTGTTAGAGTTAAGTGCTTCATACCCTATGTAAATGTGGAACCAATGCTACTGAGATTCTTCTTTTGCCTTTCTTTAATCTTCAGTTCTTCACAGTCAGATTAATGCCAAATTTGAATCTCTAAGCCTCTGGATCTCTCTGCACCCCCTTGACAGTCGGTTCTTTAACAGACTGAAGGGGTGAGGAGGTCCTGCAAAGGACAGGGGAAGCTGAGAATTTGCCCTCAGCACCCTAAATATCAATCATAAAACTAATGAACTGTAGCAACTGAATTGCCTAAGTTCATTCCAAATTGCGTCCTGGTAAAGTTCATCTTTGTTTTCAATTACCATCCTGGAATCATAAATGTCAAATCTGAGGTAAAACCTCCCAGCTCTGTGATCTTTCTTGCATTCTTCTTACTGTTATATCCATCAGATGTAATGGCCCACTTTACTGGATGGCTAGGGCAATGGGTCCTCTCTTAGGGATAAAAAAAAATAACTATTTTATTCTTTAAGGAATTAAATCTGAAAAGATTGCCCTGATTCAATAAATCTGAATTTTGGTGTGTTGCTGAGACACTGTTTTTAAGTATATCCCCCTTTCATCCAAATTCCAGTTATAAATTCATGTTTATTTTATATCTTTTTGTCTCCATCCTCTTATGACTATATAAAATTTACCCTGACAAGTTTATAAAGAATACTGAAGTTCATACTTGTTGGTCTTAGTAGAAATTAATCTAAATCCATGTGTTCCCTTTCATCCTGGACAATTTCATTACAACTAAACCATGGGATTATAGGATTCTTACATCTTTTTTTTTTTCCAACACAGTTCAGTTAATTCAGAAACAATTGTGGGGAACTGTTCCAAGCGTGGGAAATGTGGCTCAGCCCCCACTTGGAAAAGCCAGTGGGGAGCGAGGTTGGTGGGCAGAACCCACGTTCATGGATAGGTTCTCCCATGGGGAATCAGGCCTGCATTGTACCTAGGCTGCTATGAGACTTGCTCTTGCTAAAACTCTCTCACCTTGAGGCAGCAAATGTTTACTGAGTATCTTTATCTTCCTAAGGTCTGTGCTAAACCACCCAAGTATGGAGTGTGAGCAGTTTCCCCCTTGAGCTGTAACATCCTTCTCTTTTAAGTAATTAGCAGTATTCTGTCCTTTGTTGTCCTTAAAAGGTAATCACCTGTGGTGAACCTGTGCCGGGTAAATGAGGACCATCCTTGATGTAATGTGCCCAGAAAAGCAATAAAAACCTGTCCAGGCGGGGCTCAGCTCTCTCTTGGGCTCTCTCTAGCCCTCTCGCCCTCTCTCACTTAGAAAGTGGCCATGCCATCCCTTTTTCTCCACAGGATTTCTGTAGTCCGTGTGTATTTGCCTATTGCAGCCACAACCCAGGATCCTGTTGGCCGGGATCTGTGTCAAACAATGATTAAAGATGCTTTACTTTAAGGAAGATTGTTTCCAATCTTTCCTTTTTGCAAGGCAAAGAAAGATGAAAGCATCTTAATCCTGAAATATTTATATCTGAGACTAGAAATCTGTATTGGAGGCATGATGAATGATTAAACCAAAGACTTTATTTTAAAGTCATATTTCTTATCTTTACACTTTCCCCACAAACTGGAGGAAATAAGCCCTAAGTACATTCACTGCCCCCTATTCCAGGTAAATTTTTCTATGTTTATCTAATTACAAATTCAATGTGGCATAATAAAGAGACTCAAAGATAAAGATTATCTTTCTGACACTGACCATTTAGGTATAAGTACCAGTTATCCTTATATGGCCTTAGAATGGCTGCTTTCTTTCTTTCTTTTTGAAAGACTTTATTTACTTTTTTAGAGAGAGGGGGAGGGGGAGAGAAGGAGAAAGAGAGGGAAAGAAATATCAGTGTGTGAGAGATACATGGTTGCCTCTCACATGCCCCCAACTGGGGACCTGGCCCACAACCCAGGCATGTGCCCTGACAGAATCAAACCAGTGACCTTTCGTTTCTCAGGCTGGCATTCAATTCACTGAGCCATACCAGCCAGGGCAAAAGGAATGTTGAATACAAATTAGAGGGAATGAGTTTAAGCCTCCTGCCCGGAGATACCTTGATCTGGAATTCAAGAAATCTGAAGAATTATTGGAGAACCAAGATGGTGGCGTAGGTAGACACACTGCACCTCTTCGCACAACCAGAACTGACAGAGAATCGAACGGCAAGGAAGTCCGACACCAAGTAGATAAAAAATAAACATTCATCCAGACCGATAAACTGAGAGGGCTGGACTCAGAGTGGCGGAGAACAGGGCAGGCAGAGCAGCGGGTAGCACCCCGCGGCCCCACATTTGTGCACAGATAAACCAGGAAGAACGGCGGGGAGCAAAGCAGACTGCACAACCCAGGGCTCCAGCGCGGGGAAATAAAGCCTCAAACCTCTGATTGAAAACGCCCGTGGGGGTTGGGGCGGCAGCAGGAGAGACTCCCAGCCTCACAGGAGAGCTTGTTGGAGAGACCCACAGGGGCCTAGGGCGTGCACAAGCCCATCCACTCAGGAACCAGCACCAGAGGGGCCCAATTTGATTGTGGGTAGCAGAGGGAGTGACTGAAATCTGGTGGAGAGTAGAGCGGGCGCCATTGCTCCCTCTTGGCCCCTCCCCCACATACAGTGTCACAGCGCAGTGATCAGCATTACCTTGCCCCGGGAACACCTGAAGCTCCACCCCTTTAAGTAACAAACAGGCCGAGACAAAAAAAAAAAAAAAAAAAAAAAAAATGGCCCAAATGACAGAACACTTCAAAGCTCCAGAAAAAATACAACTAAGCAAGGAAGAGACAGCCAACCTATCGGATGCACGCTTCAAAACACTGGTTATTAAGACGCTCACAGAATTGGTTGAATTTGTTCAAAAACTAGATGAAAAAATGAAGGCTATGCTAAGAGTAACAAAGGAAAATGTACAGGGAACCAATAGTGATGCGAAGGAAACTGGGACTCAAATCAATGGTGTGGACCAGAAGGAAGAAAGAAACATCCAACCAGAAAAGAATGAAGAATCAAGAATTCGGAAAAATGAGGAGAGGCTTAGGAACCTCCAGGACATCTTGAAACGTTCCAACATCTGAATTATAGGGGTGCCAGAAGGAGAAGAGGAAGAACAAAAAGTTGAAAACTTATTTGGAATAATGAAGGAGAACTTCCCTAATCTGGCAAAGGAAATAGACTTCCAGGAAGTTCAGGAAGCTCAGAGAGTCCCAAAGAAGCTGGACCCAAGGAGGAACACACCAAGGCACATCATAATTACATTGCCTAAGATGAAACAGAAGGGGAGAATCTTAGAAGCAGCAAGAGAAAAGGACACAGTTACCTACTAAGGAGTTCCCATGAGACTGTCAGCTGATCTCTCAAAAGAGACCTTACAGGTAAGAAGGGACTGGCAAGAAGTATTCCAAGTCATGAAAGGCAAGGGCCTACATCCAAGATTACTATATCCAGCAAAGCTTTCATTTAGAATGAAAGGGCAGATAAAGTGCTTCTCAGATAAGGTCAAGTTAAAGGAGTTCATCATCACCAAGCCCTTATTATATGACATGTTAAAGGTACTTATCCAAGAAAAAGAAGATAAAAAATATGAACAGTAAAAATGACAGCAAACTCACAGTTATAAACAACCACACCTAAAACAAAAACAAAAGCAAACTAAGCAAACAACTAGAACAGAAACAGAACCACAGGAATGGAGATCACATGGAGGGTTATCAATAGGGGATTGGGAGGGGAAGAGAGGGGGGAAAGGTACAGAGAATAAATAGCATAAATGATAGGTGGGAAATAGACAGGGGGAGGGTAAGAATAGTGTAGGAAATGTAGAAGCCAAAGAACTTATAAGTATGACTCATGGACATGAACTATAGGGGGGGGGGAATGTGGGAGGGAGGGGGTGGGCAGGATGGAGTTGAGTGAAGGGGGGGAAATGGGACAACTGTAATAGCATAATCAATTAAAAAAAGAAAAAAGAAATCTGAAGAATTAAAAGTGGTTACTAGGTAGTAATTCTGGATTAACCAGCCTCAGACAGGTGCTATAATTAACCATTCTCCTTTTTTAAGTCTATTTTGCATACATTTCCCCCTTTAATGCCATTTTAACTGAGGTAAAATGCTCATATCTTAAGCATTAAATTGAATGTGCTTTGACAAATGTATTCACTCATAGAATCATCACTCCAATCAAGATCCAGAACATTGCATATGTTTAATTTTTTCATGTAGCTGTTTTTTAAAAAATGAGAATTACTACAGCCTTCTGCTACAAGGAATGAACTCCCCTCTAAATTCCAACAGGAATAAAGTAAAACCTGTGAGCTGGTGCCCCGTGGAGCCACATGCTGTTTGAAAGCAGTGCATGTCCTGGGCTTTTAACACTGTAACACAGAAAGGAACTGATCCTGTTGGGCAGGCAGAGGTGATGGTGCCATGGCTCAAACCTCAGGTTAGAAACACAATGATTCCCTGGGGCTGGACACCAAATCCTGGCAGACAGTGCAGCCTTTCATCTTCTGAAATGGAGAAGCTGAATGAAGCAAGGACAATTCTGGGCCAGCCTGTTGGATGTGATTGTTTTCTTTTGTTTTTTAAAGTCCCTAACTGTTCTACATAGACATTTCAAGTTCACGTATAGCAGTCCTAGAAACTGTCCTCTGTCCTTGACATCTCTTCCACACTAGCCCTGTGTAGCAGGAAATTTGTTACCCACCTTTATTCCCAGCCCACAGGATACTGCTCCTCAGGTAGCTTCCTGTGTGGCAGGAGTCCCACTGCATAAAAGGAGAATTATAAACATTCATCCTTAGAAATTTTAAAGGGAACATAGATGAAGCCAAAGCAGTGGGAAATGCTCTTTACTTCATTCAGTAATTGCTGCTGGGGGACCGAAATACAAAAACTAAGTGAAGTGTATGAGCTGGCTGTAAAGTAGAATAAAAAGAGCTGAGCCCGAGTAGGGTGGCTTAGTTGGTTGGAGAGTAAGTAGTCCTGTGTACCAGAAGGTAGCAGGGTTCGATTACTAGTCAGGGCACGTTCAGGAGGCAACTGATCGATGTTTCCCTCTCACACTGATGTTTCTCTCTCTCTCCCCCTCACTTTTCCCCTGTCTCTAAAATCAATTTAAAAAGAGCTGAATTATAGGGGTTGTTTGCTGGTTTGTTTTTAAAACTACAAGTTCTGAACTGGCAAGTTTTATCATCACCATACTGGGGCACCACAGTGGAGTCAAGGTCCTGAACTCAGTCTGCGTTCAAGCCCCAGTTCTGCCACATGTTGATGGTGGCTTTGAACAAGGCTTGCTTCTCTGTGCTTCCACGTTCCTGTCTTTACAGTGGGAGCGGCAATGGTGGCAGCAGCTCAGGGGGCAGTGAACGCTTTCTGTGAGAGACAGATACTACGTACTTTAGGCTTCACCAGCCCCGCAGTTTCTGTCACGAAAGCAGTCACAGACAGTATGTAATGAATGGGTATAGCTGCATCCCAATCAAACTGTATTTATGGACACTGAAGTTTGAATCTCATATAATTTTTATAAGACTATTTTTAGAGCAGTTTTAGGTTTACAACAAAATCTAGAGGAACGTACAGAGATGTCCCATATACCCCCTGTCCTCCCCCCACACACAACCTCCCACATTATCAACATCATTCACTAGAATGGTATATTTTCACCCAGGATGAACCTATATTGACACATTATATCATCCAGAATCCATAGTTTACATTAGGGCTTTTCTTGGTGTTGTACGTACTATGTACAAGATTTGGACAAATGTATAGTGGACAAATGACAAGTATCCACCATTATAGTATCACACAGAGCATTTCTGTCACTAAACATCCTCTTTGCTCTGCTTATTTATTTTGCCTTCCTATTCCCTGGGAACCACTGATATTTTTACTGTCTTCACAGTTTTACCTTTTCCAGAATGTCACATAGGTGGTATCGTATAGTATGTAGCTTTTTCATATAGCTTCTTTCTCTTAGTAAAATATGCATTTAAAGTTCCTCCATGTCACCTCATGGCTTGATAGCTCATTTCTTTTTAGCACTTGAACAATATCCCATTGTCTGGATGTGCCACGGTTTATTTAAAATTCACCTACTGAAGGATATCTTGGCTCTAAGTTGTGGCTATTAAGAATAAAGCAGCGGTGTGCATCAGTGGACTGAGTGCCGGCCTGTGAACCAAAGGGTCGCTGGTTCGATTCCCAGTCAGGGCAGAAGCCTAGGTTGCAAACGAGGTCCCCAGCATGGGGGTGCGTGAGAAGCAACCACACATTGATGTTTCCCTCCCTGTCTTTCTCTTTCCCTTCCCCTCTCTCTAAAAACAAATAAATAAATAAAATCTTTTAAAAAAAAAAAAAAAAAAAAAAAAAAAAAAAAGAATAAAGCAGCTATAAACACCATTGTGAAGATTTTGGGGGTAGACATAAGTTTTCAAGTCCTTTGGGTGAATATCAAAAATCACAAGGGTGCCCTGGCTGGGGTGGCTCAGTTGGTTGGAGCATTGTCCCATGGACCAATGGGTCATGGGTTTAATTCCCAGTCAGGGCACATGCCCAGGCACTGTGTAGGAGAAGGAAACTGATCAATGTTTCTCTCTCTCTCTCTCTATCCTCCTCCCTCTCTCTCTAAAAGCAATGGAAAAAATGTCCTTGGGTGAGGAAAAAAACACAATTGCTGGGTCATATGTTAAGAGTATGTTTAGTTTTATAACAAACACCCAAACTGTCTTACAAAGTGGCTGTACCATTTTGCATTCCTACCAGCAATGAATGAGAGCTCCTGTTACCCCACATCCTCACCAGCTTTGGTGTTGTCGGTGACCCAAATTTTGGCAAGTGTGCAGTGGTATCTCATTGCTGTTTTAATTTGCATTTCCCTAATGACCTATGATGTAGAGCATCTTCATATGCTTATTTGTCTTCTGTATATAGTGAACAGAAATATATAGTGAACACAGCCTTCAGATATGGATGCAACATTGTATAGATCCCATCATTTGGGGAATGATTTTTAAAAGTCAGTGCTATCCATTTGGCATCTAATTCCACAAAGCGATTTATTTACAACACTAGATCAATTCCTTGCTGCATGGCTATATTTTTAACTAGGAAAATATTCATGACACACTTTAAGAACCTAACACGGAGTGTTTTATGACCTCTAAAAGTACGGCTTCCCTCAAAAAGATCACTTTCAAATGGGAATGTCAGTTCCCAAGTGGGTCTAATAAAGAGTGGTACATTGTCAAATATCAAAGGAAATAAGTAAAAGATCATGGCACTGGAAAAGACTGTCAGAGGTAGACTGATTAATACAAATGTGTGTGAGGAGCAATGCTATCAGTTAGTAAGGTAGGGACGAGAAGTAGAGAGGAATTTGAGGCCAAATATGTCTGTTTACCTAGTATGAAAAACATTCTCTTGTCTAGACTATGGTTCTCGACAGTGGGCTATTTGGGCCTCCACCAGACATTTGGCAATGTCTGTAGACATTTCTGGTGTCACAGCTGAGTTGCAGTGTGGGGGTTGCTACTGGCATCTAGTGGGTAGAGGCCAGAGATGCTGCTAAATATCATACAATGCACAGCATAGCTCCCCCACAACAAAGGGTTTTCTGACCCAAAACAGTCAACATTGCCAAGGTTGAGAAACCTTAATCTACAGGAACCAGTCCAGCTGACCACCACCTCACATCTGACTTTATTTTGCTTTGACTTTGAATTGGCTGTTAACAAGCATGGGTCAAACAACAAAACACCGGAAAGAATCCCTCCCTATGTTTCTATTAAGCCTCAAAATTCAATTTGAACTCTCCATACACCCACTTTTTCAAAGGCTTTGTGACAGAAAAATTGCAAGATTAGTGTTCACTTAAATTACACAAATTAATTCAATTACCCTAAAGAAAACTGGAACTGGATCACCAGATTGCTGAGCAACTGATGCTAATTGGGTAATTCAACTTACTAAAGAGGTAATGTCACAAATGTTTAAAAGCTAGTTGACTGTAGCTAGCACCAAGCCACCCAAGGAAGGCTGTCTTGCTATGTATCAATTTGGATCCAGTTCTACTTCTTGTTCTCCTCCCAAATAGATTTGCTCTATTTCCTTAAGTAAATAGGGCCCTATTTAGACCAACACAAGGTGAAAGAAGATGTGACAATGAACTTCCATCCTTTTACAAATAATCAAAATACAAGAGAACTGATAAAAAAAAAAGTTCCAAATTAACCAAATTAATTTATGGCGGGTTAGAATAATTCTTTTTTAAAAGTATATTTTATTGATTATGCTATTACAAATATTCCATTTTTTTCTCCCCTCTATCCCCTTCACCCTACACCCCCCTCCTTCCAGCATTTCACCCTCCCTTAGTTCATGTCCATGGATCATACACATAAGTTCTTTGGCTTCTCCATTTCCCATAATATTATTAACTCCCCCCTGTCTATTTTTTTTACCTACCAATTGTGCTTCTTATTCCCTGTACCTCTTCCCACCTTCCACCTCCGCACTGATAATGCTCCATGTGATCTCCATTTCTATGATTCTGTTCCTGTTCTAGTTGTTGGCTTAGTTTGTTTCTGTTTTTGTTTTTTTAGGTTAGGTTGTTGTTAGTTGTAAGTTTGTTGTCATTTTACTGTTCATATTTTTATCTTATTTTTCTTAGATAAGACCTTTTAACATTTCATTTTAATAAGGGCTTGTGATGATGAACTCCTTTAACTTGACCTTATCTGGGAAGCACTTCATCTGCCTTTCCATTCATTCTAAATGATATAGAGTAATCTTGGATGTAGGTCCTTGCCTTTCATGACTTTGAATACTTCTTTCCAGCCCCTTCTTGCCTGTTTAAGGTCTCTTTTAAGAAATCAGCTGACAGTCTTTTGGGAACTCCTTTGTAGGTAACTGTCTCCTTTCCTCTGGCTGCTTCTAAGATTCTCTCCTTATCTTATCTTGGGTAATGTAATTATGATGTGCCTTGGTGTGTTCCTCCTTGGGTCCAGCTTCTTTGGGACTCTCTGAGCTTCCTGGACCTCCTGGAAGTCTATTTCTTTTGCCAAATTAGGGAAGTTCTCCTTCATTTTTTGTTCAAATGTTTTCAATTTTTTGTTCTTCCTCTTCTCCTTCTGGCACCCCTATGATTCAAATGTTGGAATGTTTAAAGATGTCCCGGACGTTCCTAAGCCTCTTTTCATTTTTTTTGAATTCTTGTTTCTTCATTCTGTTCTGGTTCAATGTTTCTTTCTTCTTTCTGATCCAAACCGTTGATTGAGTCCCGGTTTCCTTCCCTTCACTGATGGTTCCCTGTACATTTTCCTTTATTTCACTTTTCATAGCCTTCACTTTTTCCTCTATTTTGTGATCATACTCAACCATTTCTGTGAGCATGCTGATTACCAGTGTTTTGAACTGTGCATCTGATAGGTTGCACACTTCTTCACTGCTTAGCTGTATTTTTTCTGGAGCTTTGATCTTTTCTTTCATGTGGGCCATATTTTTTTTTTTGTCTCGGCATGCCTGTTACATAGTAAGGGTCAGAGCATTAGGTATTTGCCTGGGTGGGGCAACCCAGGTCACTGCCTTGCAGTGCTGTATGTGGGGGAGGGGTCCAAGAGGGAACAATGCTACTTTCTCAGCTCTCCACCAGCTTTCAGTCACTTCCTCTGCCACCCACAAGCAAACTGGGCCCTTCTGGTGCTGATTCCCTGGGTGGGTGAGTTTGTGTACATTCTAGGACCCTATGAGTCTCTCCAACAAACTCTCCTGTGAGTCTGGGAGTTTCTCCTGCTGCCTCAACCCCCACAGGATTTTTCAGTCAGAGGTTTTGAGGCTTTAATTTCCCTGCACTGGAACTCTAGGTTGTGTTGTCTGTCTCGCTCCCCAGTTGTTCCTCCCGGTTTATCCACACCCAAATGTGGTACTGTCTGCTCCACCAGCCGCCTCCTCACCCACCCCAGTCCTCCAGCTGCCACCTTGCTGTGAGTCCTCTGCAACTTGGCTGCCGGTCTGTGGCCCTCCTACTGATCTGGATGAATGTTTCTTCTTTAACTCTTTGATTGTCAGATTTCCATATAGTGCGATTTTCTGGCAGTTCTGGTTATTTTTTGTTTTTAAATTTGCTGTTGTCCTTCTTTTGGTTGTGCGAGGAGGCAAAGTGTATCTACCTATGCCTCCACCTTGGCTGGTAGTCCTATTATTTGAAATTTGTCAGATAATACTAACTCCCTTTAAGTTTATCTTATTTTTTTACATGAACATACTAGCATACACAATATGTATATATTTTATGGTTTGTTTAATCTTGAGATGGCTGTGTTTGTAACTATATTTTCTATATATTCTAAAGATTCATTTTTTTAAATGCCAATTTACTCATGTTCATTCAATCCTCTTTTGTCCATCTGCCTTGATTTCTTTTGTTATCTGAAGAATTGTTCAATTTAGACTTTTTCAGCTTAAAAAATATCCTAGTTACTTATTATTCATGCTCTATTTATTATACTGAAAAAAGAAGACCCTGTATTTTCATTTTATTTTGTAGATGAGCTTCATATAACACAGTTGCAGACCCACTGCTACTTTAATGACTAACTGCTGCATGATAGGTTTCCTGACTTGCAGTGTATTTAGAAAAAGCAATAACATACAGTTAATCTGATAGTAATGGGAACGGAAGTTAATATTGGCCTGAAGCTAAACCGCTCATTGTACACAGCTAGCCTGAATAATTGATAGTCACATGGGCTCATTTATGTTCCTGAAGAAGTCTTCTCATTGCTATCTGCACAAGTCAACTGAACCTCATTCTTCAGAGAATTCTACCCAGACTTTACCAGGGTCCTGTCTTAGTCACTTGCATAGCAGTGACAGTGCCTCTCTCTGAGCTTCCATGGGCCCCTCTTCTTTTTGTAATGAAAAACCCCTAAAGCATAGTGGTAAAGGGCACATCTTGGTTTTAATCTCAGCTCAAGTCTACCAGCTATGACCTTGGGCAAGGAGTTGGACCCCCTGGGCCACCTTTTGGGAAGAC
This sequence comes from Desmodus rotundus, assembly GCF_022682495.2. Taxonomy (NCBI): domain Eukaryota; kingdom Metazoa; phylum Chordata; class Mammalia; order Chiroptera; family Phyllostomidae; genus Desmodus; species Desmodus rotundus. The sequence goes on along the minus strand of NC_071394.1, from coordinate 74,003,495 downwards.
CTACCTTGAGGGATTGCTGTACAGGTCAGAGAATAATACCTGGCACATTGTAGAAGTTCCAAAAGAAATGCTCTGGCATTCCAAAAAAGGGATAGAAAACATGCTACAGTGTCTCACTGGTTTGGGGGCCACATCTCACTCTGAGCTCCCAGCCTGGAGTTGGGATATTGGTACCAGTTGCAGAGTAACTCTTCACTCTACCCTTGGCTCCTTTCCCTGTTACCTTGCCCATCATTTCTAGTCCATAATTAATACTGAGAGGCTTTGCTTTACTGAAACCATGCTCCCAAAAGCTTTTCCACATCTTTTCCAGGTTATTTCATTTTCTTTTTATCTGAACACCTGAAACACATTTAGACAGAGTAGGATTTATCTGTTATATATATTTTATTTCTTATGTAGCTACTTTGTTCTAGCAATAAATGAAAATACAGAGGGGGAAAAGAAAACACTTGAAGAAAACCACAGTATTTATCAGTGTAGACCTAAGCTGTAAGCACACCTGTACACTCCTCACACATACACACAAATCTTGCACACATACATACACAAAACATTTTTATGCTTATATATATAAAATCTCCACATATATTTGTATAATATATAAATATTATATATAAATGCATATTTCTGGGTAACCTGTTGATTATTAACAGAATTTAACAGAACCTCTCTATTACCATAAAAATATCTACATCAATATTTTAGTGTCTTCAGATAATTTCATTGAGTTAATCTCAGATTGTTGGGCAGTTAGACTCTTTCTAACTACTTAATATTATTTATAAAAACAACCCCATTGTCTTGAATATCCTTGCACATATATCTTTGTGCATCTGCCCAGTGACTTTCTTAGGGTAATTTCCTAGGTATAGAACTGCTGGCCCCCAGGGAATGCACATTTTTAGCAATTTCATGACATGCTGATGAATATTCACCCAGAAATGTGGCCCTTTTTATCTAAGCCTTTTGCAGATATGCAAGCATCTAATTTCCCCATAGTCACACACTAGATATGTGAGTTGGCAGAGGGCTTTTAAAGGAGAGTTGTGGAGTAGCTTTTGCACAGAAACACTGAGTAAAGAGGACATATTGGTTGATCTGTATTTCATATATTGAAACAATTCTAAGCAATGTGGTTAGTAAGACCAGTTTAAAACTGATACTTGTGACACAGATCGGGGCTGAATAGAAAGTATAACCAACACTGGAGAGCTGGACCATGCACCAGGAATTACCATTCTGCTTGAATAGACCGGATAAAAGAATATTGGCAAACATTATTTAGACAGCCCAGGTGGCTGTCACTTCTCAAACTAGGTTAAGTGAAAAAGGCTGCACAGGTTAATTAAAAGGTAACATCATGCAGTTGGACACAGTGCCTGGGTAATTGTTTCTTCCACTAAGACAAGTATGCAATGTATATTCCAGAGGTTTAGAAAAAAACAAACATGTGACAAAGATGAGGCATTTGTATTTAAAGCTGAAGTACATTCCCCATATCCCCATTTTAGGTATTTTTAAGCCTGAATGCATAATGGAACATTTTGAAATTATCTACAAACTCTGAATGGCTATCCTGATCAGTACACTTAGGTTGTCTGTAACTGTATGAAAAAGTGATGTTAAAAACCCCCACAGTTTTATCTGGTAAGTTTCACATATACACAAAAGTAGAGTGAGCAGTACAATGAGCGTCCATGTCTCCATCACTGCCCTACAATGGTCATCCATTCATGGCTGCTGCTGTTTCCTCTGCAGCCCATACTCTCCTGCATTGGATTATTTAGAAGCAATTTTTGAGATCACATAATTTTACTCACAATTATTTTAGTGTATAAAAATGATTTTGAGTGACGGGTCTTATTCAGTTTAATTTTTGGATTTAGCATTATCAAATGTCTTTGCAAAATATTGATTCTTTATAACCTCAGGACAATTATTTGACCTCTCTGAGTTTCAGTTTTCTGTTCTATAAAAGAGATACTAATAACACATAGACACTGCAGTGGTATTGTGAGAATTATAGGAAAGAGTTGGAAATAACAGCATCGAAGTGATGAAAAATGTTAACCCATCCTCATTGCCATTATCATCACTGGATTTCAGATTTTACAGGCAAATGACATATGGGAGCTTTGAAGAGTTGAGTGGTAACATGTAGAGGCTTAAGAGGCTGCTGGGGAAGATGGAAAGTATGTCAGGTATGTCAGAAACATACAGTTAATCTGATAGTAATAGGAAAGGAAGTTAATATTGGCCTGAAGCTAAACCGCTCATTGTACACATCTAGCCTGAATAATTGAGTGAAGCAGGAGAGATATGAAGAAGGGACACCAGCAGAAATAGCCAGCAGTCCTGGCAAATGGGACAGTGAGGGCATAGGTACTGGGACAGCAGTGGCCACATGTCAGTGCTCCGTTTCTCAACAACAGGATGGAAAATTGGGGAAATGGAACATCAGTGGAAGATAGAGGAGGAGGAGACAGAGAACTGGAGTTTCAGAAATGTTAAATTCTGTTAAAGGCTAAGTCCTGTCATAGTAATAAATGCTATTAAAATGGAGTTTTGCTATATATGGAAACAATTAAGTCTTGCCTGATAGGTCCCTAATTTCTAGAAATGATCAATGCAAATTTATGTGACCAATGCATGTCATTCCTTGAAAATTTGGGGGGACTTAATTGGTTCTTTAGCTATGCTAATCTTATCAAATGAAGATGATTAGATGATTCCCAGGTGATTTTGAAATTTTTGTATCTAAAGTGGCTATATCCACCATTCTATTCATTGGATACCTTGCTTATTTCCTTAGTAATATCAGTCCATATCTCATTCATACAAAAATGGCATACAGGATAATTTCATAGTATTCAAGAATCCCTCCAGATCCTTGAATATTTTATGTATATCAGTCAATTATTTTAATTTTTGTGCATCAGAAATGGCTCCAGACACTAACTTAGACAACCCTTGCCTTTATCATAACTTACCTGTCCTATGACCCATCCCAAAGTACTGAATAGCCACAGAAATACTTTGATGAATGATCCCCAGTAAAGGAGTGAATAGTTGATAAGATGTTCAACTTAGACATCATTTGCAATTAACAGAGCCTCCAGATACCTTGGCTGGAAGGAATGGATACCATGGACATTTTATTGGCAATGCCAATGAAAGCAATATGTTGGGGCAGGAGGGCATTTAGTGTCTTCAAATCAAATCACACAAGAACAAAATTTATAAATTACATTAAAGAGTTTGGATTTTACCCTCAAAAGTGTGCATCCCAACTATTAAGTGACACAATCACATTTGAATTTTAGAAAGGTCCCTCTGGATTATATGGAAGCTAGACAGGAGGCAGAGGACATAAGAGGGGGTATAGAAGCCCAAGAACTAGGACAGTGGAAGTGAGGATAGAGGGAGTTGGGAGAGTATAAACATTAGAATCTGTAAGCCATGGTATCAATTTAATGCAGAGGGTGAGGAGGAAGGAGAAGTCAAGGATGACACTCAGGACACAGATCTGGAAAACAGGGTAGCTGATTGCAATAGCAAAGGCAGGGAGAGAGGCAGGTTTTAGAGAAAAGATGGTGGGATCCATCTTGGATACATTGAGTTCAATGTGTCTGTGAGGTATCCATTTGAAGTTGCGAGGTGGGTACAGGAGTCATGGAGCTTAGGAGAAGACATGTCACTGTCATAGAAGTGGTTGAAGCCATGGGAATCGATAGGATCAAAGACAGCAGTCAGTCAACAGAGAATAGAGGTGGACTCACAGGTTCTGAGCATTGCTGACATCAGCTCTTTCAGGTTTGCAATTTCCCCAATATAATTACTTCTTCAAGGAGGGCCACTTTTTTGTGTTTTTTTTTGTTTTTATTGTTGTTCAAGTACCATTGTCTCCATTTTCACGCAAACAGGACTCCCTACCCCACCCACCGCCACCTCCCACCCTCAGACCCATCCCCCTTGGCCTTGTCCATGTGTCCCTTATACATGTTCCTTGATGGCCCTTCCCCTATTTTCCCTCATTATCTACTTACCCCCTCCTCTCATGTCACTGTCCGTTTGCTCCTTATTGTAATGTCTCTGGCTGTATTTTGCTTGCTTGTTTCTCTTGCTGATTAGGCTCCACTTGTAGGTGAGGTCATATGATATTTCTCTTTCACCACCTGGCTTATTTCACTTTAGCAAAATGCTTTTCAGTTCCATCCATGCTGTTGGAAGGTTGGGAGCGCCTTCTTTCTTTCTGCTGTGTAGCATTCCATTGTGTAAATGTACAAGTTTTCTTTACCCAATCATTTACTGGTGGGCACTTAGGTTGCTTTCAGCACTTGGCTATTGTAAATTGTGCTGTTATGAACATTGGAGTGCATAGGTTCTTATCACTGATGAACACAGATGCTAAAATCCTCAACAAAATATTGGAAAACCGCATCCAGCAATACAGTAAAAAGATCATACACCATGATCAAGTGGGATTCATCCCAGGTAAGCAAGGATGGTACAATATTCAAAAATCAATAAACGTAATACATCACATAAACAAAAGGAAAGGAAAAAATCACATGATCATATCAATAGATGCAGAAAAAGCACTTGATAAGGTACAGCACCCATCTATGTTAAAAACACTCAGCAAAGTGGGAACAGAGGGAGGATTCTTCAAAATAATAAAGGCCATATATGAGAGACCTACAGCCAACATCATACTCAATGGACAAAAACTGAGAGCTTTCCCACTAAGATCAGGAACAAGACAAGGATGCCCTCTCTCACCACTCCTATTCAGCATAGTACTGGAACTCCCAGCCACAGCAATCAGACAAGAAAAAGAAATAAAAGGCATCCAAATTGGAAAGGAGGAAATGAAACTGTCACTGTTTGCAGATGACATGATAGTGTGCATGGAAAATCCTATAGACTCCACCAAAAAAGTACTGGACCTAATAAATGAATTTGGCAAAACAACCAGATACAAAGTCAATGCTCAGAAATCAAAGGCATTTTTGTACTCCAACAATGAAACAGCAGAAACAGAAATCAGGGGGAAAAAATCCCATTTGATATAGCAAGAAAAATAAAGTACCTAGGAATAAACCTAACCAAGGAGGTAAAAGACCTGTACTTGGAAAACTACACAACATTGAAGAAAGAAATTAAGGAAGACACACACAAATGGAAGCATGTACCATGCTCATGGATGGAAGAATTAACATCATCAAAATGGCCATACTACCCAAAGCGATTTATAGATTCAATGCAATCCCTATTAGAGTACCCATGACATATTTCACAGATATAGAACAAACATTGCACACATTTATACGGAACCATAAATGACCCCGAATAACTGCAGCAATTTTGAGAAAGAAGAACAAAGCAGGAAGGATCACAATACCTGATATCAAACTGTGTTACAAGGCCACTGTAATCAAAACAGTCTGGTACTGGCATAAAAACAGGCACATAGACCAATGGAACAGAACAGAGAGCCCAGAAATAAACCCAAGTCTCTATGGTCAACTAATATTTGACAAAGGGTATGGAAGCATATAATGGAGTAAAAATAGCCTTTATGAGAAATGGTGTTTGGAGATCTGGACGGCTACACGCAAAAAAATGAAACTTGATCACCAACTTACACCACACACAAAAATAAACTCAAGGTGGATTAAAGACTTAAATATAAGTCATTACACCATAAAAGTCCTTAGGAGAACATCAGCAGGAAAATCTCAGACATTCCACACAACAACATCTTTACTGATATGTCCCCTAAAGCAAGGGACATAAAGGAAAGTATAAACAAATGGGATCTCATCAAAATAAAAAGCTTCTGCATGGCTAAAGAAAACAGCATTAAAATGAAAAGAGAACCAACAGTATGGGAAAACACATTTGCCAATGATACCTTGGACAAGGGTTTGATCTTCAAAATATATAAAGAACTCACATGACTCCACTCCAGGAAGACAAGAAACCCAATTTAAAGATGGGAAAAAGACTTGAACAGACAATTCTCCAAGGAGGTCATACAGAGGGCCCAGAGACATATGAAAAGATGCTCAGCATCACTAGCCATCAGAGAGATGAAAATTAAAACCACAATGAGATACCACCTCACACTGGTCAGAATGGCCATCATAAACAAATCAACAAACAAGTGTTGGAGAGGATGCAGAGAAAAGGGAACCCTAGTGCACTGTTGGTGGAAATGCACACTGGTGCAGCCACAGTGGAAAACAGTATGGAATTTCCTCACAAAACTAAAAATGGAACTGCCTTTTGACCCAACAATTCTACTGCTGGGATTATACCCTAAGAGCCCTGAAACACCAGTCGAAAAGAATCTATGCACCCCAATGTTCATAGCAACACAATTTACAATAGCCAAGTGCTGGAAGTAACCTAAGTGCCCAACAGCAAATGAGTGGATAAAAAAACTATGGTACCTTTACACAATGGAATTCTACAGAGCAGAAAGAAAGAAGGAGCTCCTACCCTTTGGGACAGCATGGATGGAACTGGAGAGCACTATGCTAAGTGACAAAGCCAGGCAGAGACAAATACCATATGATCTCACCTTTAACTGTAACATAATCAGCAAAAGAAAAAAGCAAACAAAATATAACCAGAGACATTGAAATTAAGAGCAATCTAACAATAGCCGGGGAGTCGGGGGAGGATGGGACGTGAAGAGAAGGGTTTTCAGGAACTATTATAAAGGACACATGGAGAAAAACAAAGGGGAGGTTGGAACAAGGGAGGGAGGTGTGTTTGTCTGGGCTGGTGGGGAGTGGTGGAGAGAAAATGCAGACAACTGTAATTGAACAACAATAATTTATGAAACAAAAAAAAATTGTTTTCTTCGAAGCACAAATTAAAAGGTCATGGAGGCCCAGATTTTTCCTCAGGTTGATAGTTAAACACGCAGAGTAGATCATTCTGCTGTTTCATGAAGAACACATGAAGGGGATTTGAAGTAACTCTTTCTGAGAAAATTGCAATGAAATGCCTAATATTCTGTAGTGGATTAATGAGGCTGTTCTCTATTTTCAAACAATAGACAAACAATTAAGACCCAATCCTGAGAACAAACTGGTGTTGCTGTTATTATGTGATGATGTTTAAAATGACCAGTGCTGTAACAATGGGGCATTATTTAACAGGACAGGAGATAATCATTTACACCCAGCAATCCAGCAAAGATATCTCAGACAAAAAAAATGTATGTGGCAGCTGCTTTTCCTACAATAGAGCTGACGTTTTAGGATTAAAGCAGTTAGACCTTAACAACTGAAATCTAAACATGTTTTGTGCCATGTTCAGAAGTCACCCAAAATGCATGCCAATACGGCAGACACTCCCCATGAAGCCAGCGACCTGTGCACTTTCTCACCTGGTTTCAGAACACTTACGGAAGAATAGATGGGTGCCAATCTTAGAAGAGGTCAGACTTGAGAATGAATGGAATTAAGTAGCCACATGAGTACAAGTAAAACCGTACATCTAGTGTAAAAAAATAATTTACATTACTTTGATCTTTCTACTAAACTCAAAGTCCAGTCCAAGAGTGCCCTAACCACCTGTGTGTCCTAAGTAATCAGGAGCTTGATTGCTCAGCAAACTTGTATCACAATGTAAACAGACTAATCTCATTTCCCCTGTGCATTGTTATGGAAAATCAGGATAAAAGTTTGGTGTCATTCTACATGTAGCCAATGAGAATAAACTGTTTTTTCATTCCTGATAATCATATAAAATCAGGGAACTTTTCCTATACTTTTGTGAATTGTAATTGTGTTTACTGCAACATCTTCCCTGAGGAACACTCTCGAATTCTACTTCTCATAGTTCCCATCTTTTCTTCTCCGGTTGCAAAGTTATTTTGCTTGCTCTTTTAGATAACTTCTGTCATTCGGTCCTGCTTCTCCCCCCGCAAAAAAGAAAAGTGTATATGGCTAAATTGATGTGATAAAATGATAGGTTTAAAGAACAATTCATTATACTATTAAGATCTTGGCATGCCAATCCTGAAAAGATATTTTATGCTGTTGGTTCTAAAGCACATATTTTTTCATTGACCAACACACCAAGTGCTTGATGGAATGATGAATTGTTCCCATTGACATCACCATCATACAAACCTTGGGCTCTGTGCAGCATTTTGCAGGGTGATAAGTAACGTTGCTGCTCTTTCTATGATGTGTAAAGCGGAGAGTGAGGTCAGATCCAGGGACTTGCTGAAGAAGGGGATGGAGGGAGAATGGGGTGAAGGTCAGGGGAAGGATTAAGACCAACCATGACTGGGGTGCATGTCAGCCACTCAAATTAAAAATATATGAGTACATGTTTTAGCATGATTGCAACACAACACTACCTTCCAAGTATTTTATTTTCTAGCTTGGGAAAGATTTTGTGGTTTGTTTTTCTTTTTTTGAACTTGAAAGCTATTTGCTACTACTGCATTCAACCAGAAACTCAAGTCCTCTGACTCAGGAAAAAAAAAAAAAAAGAAGGCAAAAGAAGACACCAAAAATACACCCAGATCCAAGCCACTGGGCACTATCCTTAGTGCAGGTCATAGACATATTCCCAAGTTCCACTCTGCCCAAGGGTGTTGTCATCAACCTTTTATCTCCAGGGTTGGCTAAAGCCAAAGCCTTCTGGCCTGAGACCATCAGAGCAAACTTGTCAGGAGACCTGGGTACTATTAAGAGCCAGATCAACACAATGCTGAATCCTGACAAAGGTCACCATCCACAGCAGCTTTAATGTGTGAGGCACTTCCCATTCATACAAGGGCCTTCTGTGTTCATAGGCCAGCTTGGGCTGTCATTGAGACCAACCACTGATTTCCAGGCCATGACCTCAGCATCACAGTCCCCTCAGCAAGGAGCATCAATAATAACACATGCCTCAAAAGTGCCGCTCCCCTCCACCAACAGCAATTTATTCATTTCTCTTTTCACAAAAAACAGCTTTGGTTTGCCCCCTCCTACAAGTCATTTTCCTACATACAGTTGGAAACTCTGGGCTATAGCAGGATATCTGTAAGTCCCTGCCCAGCCCAGAACACTCAGCAAATGAATGAAATCCCTCAACCCTAAAGATCAAGAGCACAGGTATTTTTTTTTAACTAAAAGTTTTTTTAAATATATTTATTGATTTTGCTATTACAGTTGTTCCATTTCCCCCCCTTCACTCCACTCCATCCTGCCCACCCCCTCCCTCCCACATCCCCCCTGTAGTTCATGTCCATGGGTCATACTTATAAGTTCTTTGGCTTCTACATTTCCTACACTATTCTTACCCTCCCCCTATTTTCTACCTACCATTTATGCTACTTATTCTCTGTTCCTTTCCCCCCTCTCCCCCCCTCCCACTCCCCTGCTGATAACCCTCCCTGTGATCTCCATTTCTGTGGTTCTGTTCCTGTTCTAGTTGTTGGCTTAGTTTGCTTTTGTTTTTGTTTTACATGTGGTCGTTAATAACTGTGAGTTTGCTGTCATTTTTTACTGTTCCTATTTTTTATCTTCTTTTTCTTAGATAAATCCCTTTAACATTTCATATAATAAGGGCTTGGTGATGATAAACTCCTTTAACTTGACCTTATCTGAGAAGCACTTTATCTGCCCTTCCATTCTAAATGATAGCTTTGCTGGATACAGTAATCTTGGATGTAGGTCTTTGCCTTTCATGACTTGGAATACTTCTTGCCAGCCCCTTCTTGCCTGTAAGGTCTCTTTTGAGAAGTCAGCTGGCAGTCTTATGGAAACTCCTTTGTAGGTAACTGTGTCCTTTTCTTGTGCTGCTTGTAAGATTCTCTCCTTCTGTTTAATCTTGGGTAATGTAATTATGATGTGCCTTGGTGTATTCCTCCTTGGGTCCAACTTCTTTGGGACTCTCTGAGCTTCCTTGACTTCCTGGAAGTCTATTTCCTTTGCCAGATTAGGGGAGTTCTCCTTCATTGTTTGTTCAAAGAAGCTTTCAATTTTTTGTTCTTCCTCTTCTCCTTCGGGCACCCCTATAATTCGGATGTTGGAACGTTTCAAGATGTCCTGGAGGTTCCTAAGCCTCTCCTCATTTTTTTGAATTCCTGTTCCTTCATTCTTTTCTGGTTGGATATTTCTTTCTTCCTTCTGGTCCACACTGTTGATTTGAGTCCCAGTTTCCTTCCTATCACTATTGGTTCCCTGTACATTTTCCTTTGTTTCTCTTGGCATAAGCTTCATTTTTTCATCTACTTTTCGAACAAATTCAACCAATTCTGTGAGCATCCTGATTACCAATGTTTTGACCTGTGCATCTGGTAGGTTGGCTATCTCTTCATTGCTTAGTTGTATTATTTCTGGAGCCTTGATCTGTTCTTTCATTTGGGCCATTTTTTTTTTTGTCTTGGCGCACCTGTTGTGTAAAGGGGAGGAGCTTTAGGTGTTCACCAGGGCAGGGTAACACTGGTTGCTTGGCTGTGACTCTGTACATGGGGGAGGGGCCAAGAGGGAGCAATGGTGCTTGCTCCACTCTCTGCTGGATTTCAGTCACTCCCTCTGCTACCCACAATCAAATTGGGCCCCTCTGGTGCTGATTCCTGAGTGGGTGGGCTTGTGCATGCTCTAGGCCCCTGTGGGTCTCTCCATCGAACTCTCCTGTGAGGCTGGGAGTTTCTCCTGCTGACGCCTCAACCCCCATGGGTGTTTTCAATCAGAGGTTTGAGGCTTTATTTCCCTGCACTGGAGCCCTGGGTTGCGAAGTCTGCTTCACTCCCCCGCCATTCCTCCCAGTTTATCTATGCACGAATGTGGGGCCGCAGGGTCTGCCAGCCAGCACCTTGTGGGATCTGCTAGCTGCAGCCTGGCCTGCCCTGTTCCACAATCCACCACCTCACTGGGTCTGCCAGCCGCCACCTTGCCACAAGTCCTCTCCACTCGGCTGCCTGTCTCCGCCCCTCCTACTGGTCTGGATTACTGTTTCTTCTTTATCTCCTTGGTTGTCAGACTTCCATACAGTTTGATTTCCTGTCAGTTCTGGTTGTTTTTTGTTTTTAAATTGTTTTTGTCCTTCTTTTGGTTGTGCGAGGAGGCACGGTGTGTCTACCTACGCCTCCATCTTGACCAGAACTCAAGCACAGATTTTGTAAAAAGGCTTTAGAACCACCCTCCCATCAGAGTCACGTGACTACCTTCCATGACTGAACTGTTTTCATATGTGTGTACATATATTTGCACGTATCCACATGCAATTTGCCATGTACTCAGAGACTTAATGATGAGAACATAGGTTAGATATTGATCCAAACTCTGTATTTACCAACTGAGAATACTAAGGCTGGGAGAGGGAGGCTTGCACAGGCATTTCCACTGGTGAGGTACTCAGATGATGCTAACACACTCAGTGGGAAGCAAAGTTCAAGTCCCTCAGCCCGGGCCTCCACACTGTCAGGCTGGGCCACCTGGTCTTCCATGGGCTTCTCCTGAGGTTTTCCCTCTCTTAGACTGTCTGCTCATCGCTGAACACGCTTTCTGGATTTGCAGACCTGGGTAGCTCTGTCCTTGGGGCATTTCAGCTAAGTTGTCACCTACACAAAGGCTTCTCCAATGCTCATGGGCAGGGGACCCTGGCTTCCTAGGTGTCTGTGTCTCCTTCCTCTCCCCCACCTTCTCTCCTTCCTACTCCTAGATGGCCTTCTTGGCTGCTTATCAAGGCCTCAACTGTGTGCAAGTATTAGTGCTATCTTAACATGTTTCCCTGGGAGCAAATTTTCCCCACTCCTCTGTGCTGTCTGGAGCATTTCCTTTGGTTACAGGCTGTTCTTTCTCTTCAGGACACCAGCCTCAGTTCATCCTCATACACCCTCACCTGTGTGGTTATCTGGTATACATAGTCTCCCTGTCCCCACACCATTGCCTTCCCAGCAAAGTGCCCTACACACAGAAAGAGCAAATAAATGCTCATAACCTTGAGCCTGGTTCCCCATTTACAGATGAGAAAATGGAGGCTCCATGAAGGTAAGTGACTCAGGCAGTAAGCAGAGGTGCAGGGCTTGTTTGAACTGGGAAGCATTACCACCCTACTGGCTGTGCAAAGCTCCTCCCGTTTCTGTAAGGCTCTGTCCCCCTGCACTTGGCCTTACACTCCAGAAGAATGTGGGTGGGTCTCAGGAAGTCTCTGTGGGTAAACTAACATTATCCACAGGCTACCATAGGTTCTTTTCCTCAGGACAGCCATAGGACAGCAAACTCCAAAATTGTCTGCAGTGCTTCTCGCCTTGGAACAGGATGTAGTTAACCAGGAAACAACTCACCAAGATGTTTCTGCAGGAGTCCCACTGATAGGTGCTATTGTCTCCCATCAAGAAAGCAGACTTTTAAAGGCTAGTATTGGAAAGGAGAGAAGGAATTGTTGGAGGGGAAGAAAGACAAAGAAAGGCAGGATATAACACCTTTCCTAGCTGTCAGTCCTTTTCACTAGTTTAAAAGCAAAGTCACAAAAGAATGGGTACCTTTTCCTGCACAATACCTTTGTTCCCTGTCCAGTGTACACGAAGTAGCAGCCACCACAAAACTCTTCTCAGTAGAATGCTATTTGAATTGCAAAAGTAAGGCTATTCAAGAACATGTAATCTAGGAAAAGTAGATATGATAGTGTTACAAAGCAGTTTCTGAAAAGCGAGGTATTTGCATAGAGATTCCTCACAGACAGAACCAAAATGCCACCTCTGCTCCCTGATCAGTTGGGGGACAATACCATGAGGGGCTCTGTCCTTGCATCTCCCCGCCAATTTTACAGAAAAGCACATCTAGTGACATTTTTTGAAACTGGAGGAGGGAAATTCCTGGTCCCTCCTGCAGGAACCATGAACCATAAACGCTTCAAAAAGCAACTTGTATAAATTCTCTCCTGGAACATTGCTGAATATCTTGCTTTAAAAAAAAGAAGATCCATAGACAAAGACATTTCTCTAGAGCACTTAACTTTTTCTATCAGTGCAGAATTGCTCTTGCTGTGAATCAGTGCTTTCTTGCTTTCCTCACCATTTTCTACCTGCCTTGAGGGCTGCTATAGTGTGTACCTGTCTCCTGAGGTTTGATATCTCCCCTCCCCTTAACTGGCGTTCAAATGTCTGTCCAGGCTTCTCGCTGCCGTGTCTGAGATCTGTTCAGTATGTGTCTAGGGCTTCCTTTACTTTACTCCTGCCGCTGGCTTTATTTGCATGCCCATACTCCTGTGACTGCAGGTTCCCTCCTGGGACTTGGAACAGTCACCTCTAACTTCCTCTCCTGCTGCTGATTCTTCATCCAATTGCTTCATAACAAATAGGCCTGATTTCGCTGGCACCTCATTTAACACTCAGCCCAGCCTAGATTTCCACCCAACACAGTAGGTATTTCAAAAGAATTGTGTCCTTACAATTTATTTTCCTGATTTTTCTGGAAACTACAATTACTTTTTACCTCCCTGCTGATTTGCTGGATGACATTAAACTTTGGGTAAGAAGATCTGGTCTCAGCCCTTCCATCTCCATGAAGTGGTGTGGATAAAATCACACCTGCAATATGGGCGTGGCTGTCTTGGTTAGGTTCTTTCAGGCTGCAAGGAAGAGAATCCAGTTCACGGCCTGAACGTACATGTGGTTTTATGGATAACTGAAAGGGACTCAGAGTCTCTGATATGAGAGAAGCAGAGTAGCTCAGTCTTGGAACCAAGGACTTCAGCATTCTCCTTGCATCTCAATCCCAATGTCTCTGCAGACAGGATCTGGGCGGGTCCTTTATTTACCCTTTATCTAGAGGCCTCCTGATTGGATAGACCAGGTAGCACAGTTGGCTTAACTCACAAACAGGTGCAACTGACCAGAGCATCTTCTCAGGGAAAGCACTGCCTGGATCCTCTATCCCCAGAAGGGGGCTGTGGCCATAGCCAATGCTTGTGGCAGCCTATCTGGAGGGGATTCTTGCAACACTGACCCTCATGCTCCTTGAGACAAAGACCCAGTTGTCCAGTAAGTTAGGAAACAGCCCATATCTCACCTTCCTGTTTAGATTCACAGTGCACAGTGGTATACGAAAGGTGCAGAGAAACCCTGTAATAAACAAATCTGTTTGACTTGGCTTGAGGCAGCATTGTCAAGTAAAATGTCTTTTATGTGACATTAATTGATACCTAGTGGATACTTTGACAAGTGCTGACTTAGGCCTCATGAACTGTCTAGGCCATGAGCTTTGGCATTGTCTACTAAACCAGCAGCTCCTAGTTCCTGTGGATCAGAACCACCAGAGGACATTCAACTTAATAGTCAGCCAACTATAACCCTGGAGATTCTGATTTACTTGGTCTGGGGAGAGGCCTAGGGATCAGAATTTAAATACTCCTCAGGTACTATAGCTTTAAATAATAATAGTCCTTTATGTCACTGTATATATAATAAAAGCATTTCTTGAACATATACTATGTGCCAGGCACTAAGCCAATGTAACTTCATTTTTTTAAATTTTACCCTTAAATCTATGCTGCCAAGCAGATATTACTATCACAAACTTAAAAGTAGGAAACCTGAAACTGCATGAGGTTAGGCAATAAATCCATGATCACACAGCTTATGTGTTGCAAGGCTGAGAAGCCAGGGCCTTTGGACTTGTACACCTGAATTCTTCAGTCCATACAACATGTTTCTCCCCGGGAAATTTCCTCCTTTGGTCTGGAAGTTCCTATTACTGGTGGGCAGTCAACAAACCACTGTGCAATGGAAAAATGACATGAAGGACCTCCAAGGCCCCTTTCAGCAAAAACATTCTAAAATTCTGCAACTGGGGGTTGTGAAGAAAAAACACTACCACACAATTGCAACAGGTATGCATTAGGTCATACCCATGTAAAGACTCGATATTAAGCCCCCTTTGTTTATGCTTAAAAGCACTTCTTAATTAACATTGCGTAATTTTGGGGTGTCTAATCTTCACTGAACTCTTTTGCTTACAGTTTGGTTCTGCTCAAACTAAATGATAACAGCCATTGCATATGCAATAACCTACCAAACCAATACAAGAAGGAAATCAGCTCCTTAAAATAAATGAGGAGCTAATATGCTATCCATAGATCCTAAAATAGAGCTCCCATCCCAAGAAAATGTCTTTGTGCACCAATGAAAATGCACTCCACTGAACAGCTGCTTTCACTAAAAATCAGGGTCAAATGCTGTTTGCACAAGGCATTCAGATCTTACACAGGATTCAGGTATTGGCTGCAGCTAAGAAATTCCACACATGAATGAGAAAATTTCTGTGATAATTTTCCTACTTTCCCTCAAATCAGGAATGAAAAAATCCACCACACACAAAAGCAAGGCCGTGTACTCCTGTTGTTGAGCTCCCTGGAATCTGCAATGGGATTATTACACCAGGTTTATGACCACAGAAGCCATTTGGAAGGGCTTGACTGCCACCTGCTGGTCAAAATGGGCATTACAGCCCAAAGCAAGGGCCCACACAACCTATGTATGCACTGCCCTGAGCCGCCCCTTTTATGGCAGGAATGCTTACATTCCTTGATTTGCCCTGATAAGCTAAAATAGAAGAAAGCTGTCAAAATGTCTGGCATTTGCCACTGGTTGGGAATAGGTTATTTCAAATAACTGGTTTGCCAATTTGAGCTTATTTGCTTATGTGTGCCTTGTTTCAAAAAAGCAAGTATTCAATGACTGTTTCGAAGAAAACTACTTGTAATGCCAAGATGGGGCCTAACTACAGGGTTGTTTCCTCTATTCCTTATTTCCCCACCTAACTTCTCCTTTCCTTCTCCTTCCCTTCCTTCCTACATCACCTGTAAACTTTTTCTTAACTTTAAATTCCTTTACAAAGAAATTCCAATCTCCACTCCATCTGTTTGTTTCTTACTAGCTGTGTTTCTTTGGGAAAGTCTCTTAACCTCTCTGTTCTGTTTAAACATCCTAGTAGAAGAATGAATTTTACATTTTTAAAGATGGGGGCAACAAATAATAACATGGGAGAGAGAACATGTAGCCACAAAGCCAGGTCTAATCCTCTATAATATAAAGTACATGGCATCATCTGTAAAACAAATATATCCTAACTCCAGTGAAGACTAGGTCTAACTTTCAGGTGGCAGACATTAGAAGGGAGATGCAACAAGCTGAATGGCACCACCCTTGCCCTCTAGTGGATGTTGCAGTGGGGCACCAGGATCCCCTCCATCCCCAAGTGCTGGGGATGTTGGCTGATGATGGCTCTTCTGACAGATCACCCGCAGCTAAAGGCGACTGCCTGCCCCAGGTTACAGCCCTCTGTGGCGATGGCTGTATTAGAAGATTCATTGATATGAGTAACTCCAGCCTCATTTGGGGACCCCACTGGAGGACCACCTCACTCTACATCTCCCCTGCTGGGGCCTCACCTGCTACAGTATGGCAGTTCAATTTCTCCCTACGCCCAAGCCTGGGCCCCTTAATAACTCACAGGTTGGTTAGTTGTGATCATAAGCACCTCTCCCAATAAATGAACTGCATACAAATCTCCATCCAAGAGACTGTTTTCCAGAGAACATTCCTCTGCAGCATACTCCCAACACAACAGCTAGAAGGCGCTGTTCAAAGTAAGTCAGATCATTACTCCTTTGTTGAAATCCATTCAAGAGTTCCCATCTCATCAGAATCAAAGCCTTGGCTTGGGTACCCCACACCTTTACCTTCTGGACCTCATCTTCTACTCCTTGGCCCTTAATCACTCCAGTTGCACTGGCTTTCTTGCCATTCCTCAAATACACTGGGCATGCCCCTGCCTCAGGGCCTTTGCTGGTACTCTTCTGTCTCCCTGGAATGTCCTTTGCCCAGTTATCTACATTGCTTCCTCCCTCACCAACCAACTTCAAATCTTAACTCAAACATTGCCTTGGTTAGTACTCCCCTAAACCTCCACTTAAGCCTATTTAACTCCACCTCACCTCAGAGCTCACACCCTTCGTTCCTACTGAGTTTCCTCAGTGGCCTGTATCAGGATCTCACACAGAGCACATTTACTTATTGACTTATTGATGTTGTTTATTATTAGTCTCCTCCCCCAAAGTGCAAACTCCATGAGCGCAAGGACTTTCCTTCCTGCTCTTTTCACTGCTGTGTCCCCAAAACCAAGAACAGTAGCTGGTACATAGTTGCTCCACAATCAATATGTATTTAGTGAGGATGTGGGTGAATGAATGTGAGAAAGGAAGACTATGGGTGGGCACTCAAAAGACCTGTGATCTTTAGGGATGCCCCTTGAATAGCATCTGCTTGTCTTCAAAAGAAAAATGGGAACAATTCTTATGTCGTTTTTTTTTTAAGGATTTTGCAATACAACATTTGTGAAAGCATCATATAATAAACTGTTAAATAAAGGTAGGGTCTAATTTTTGTTTAACCTGAATTCTTCATCAGTGAGCTACTTAATTGTTATAATCTAGAGCTACCAGATTCCCAAAAAGTAAGCATATAACATTCAGACCCAGAAAACCTTGAAAATGGTCTGGTATTCAAATAAAATATAAAGATTTATTACAAAGCCATACCCCAAGTGTACAAACTATGAAATACTTCTTTTATAGACTTAATGAAAAGAGCAGGCTTTACATTGTAAATTTTATAATATTTGAAGACTTCTTTTGTTACCATGAAATTCTGATAAAAATTAACTCCATAAAGTGTCAAATATACTTCATTTATATAAAACATATTCTCTCTTTAAATGCAAAATATCACATCTATTACTAGCAAGTAAATAATCACATTTGCACACACTTCTTAAAACGAGGTAAGAAAATAATCTTTTCGGCTGTTTGCAGCTCTCACTAAAAGTGCAGTGCCCTCGTGACCACTCCTCTCACACACACACTCCCCACTGGGTACGCGGTGCGGAAAGAACAGTAGCCACACCATTGATTTAAAATTCATATGTTGTCCCTGTTTTTTCACAATTTCAAGATCCAAATCAAAACTACTGCTATACCAATTCACTATATTTTTTTTGCAGATATTTTAACTAATATTCCTAAACTCTAGAAGACTGTTCATAATCCTTTAAAGCAAGGGCAGCAAACTTATTCTGTGAAGGTCCAGATAATAACTATTATAGGTTTCTCAGGTCACTTTTCTGTTACACATTCTCCTTAAAAAAAAAAAAAAAAACTCTAAAATGTAAAAAAAAAAAAAATTCTTAGCTCTGCTGTAACCTGCTCATTTTTAAAAGTAGACTTTAAAAAAATAGAAGTCTTTAGTCTCTAAATTAGACTAGTCAAGTGTTAAAATTAAAATGTAAACATCTCTTTTTGCAGTGAAATAAATCCGTGATTTTTGACTGCAAAATAGAAAGTTGATAAACAGTAAGAAATGAATCCCATTCAAAGAGTGGGCTACATTTCAGATATTCAATAAATGGCACTTCCTTATGGCTTTCATTTTTGAAATGGATAATGCACGTGTCCTTTAGGGAAATATTCTTCTCACACAGCTAATCTAAAGTTTGCAAAAATCCTGGCAAGACTCTATGCGAAAAGGGTGGGGGTGTGGGCAGGCACTGCAGCAGCAAGTGCACACAGTGGAGGCCACGGTTTGATACGGAAGTGCTCTCCACAGCTAAGGAGCCAGTGCAAACCAGCTAAAAGGTACACAGAACAGTCCTAAAGGATGCTCTAACTTGTTTTTATCATATGTAGTACATTGGGGGAAAACTGATTTGCATATGAAATATGTGAATACATATGAATATAGCAGCAAGATTCATTCAGGCTCTTGACCCTATAACCTGCCTTCAACTGAAAATATACAGCAGAGAATTCAGTGGGAGTTAATTTGGACTCTGAGAGAGTAAAAATGATCTGTTCATAGTACTGTTTGATCCATTACTTGATCCTATAGCTTGGTACTGAGAATCGAAACTCTGTGTGTTGCATGTCTTCCTTTACTACCCCAAACAGTGCTACGAATAAATTATAGCAAATAGAAGCCGTTATGAACTTACTTAAATATATCATAAACAAGTTGAAAGTCTCTGGAATGAATAATCCCATGGTATTCTACAAAAACATTTACAAATTCTAAAGCTAAGAAAGTTGACTACTGAAGAGGAAAGCTCAATTACTCAGTGAGACCATGCCCAATTTTTGAGCTACAAAAAGTAAAGTTTTCAGTGGAAAAAGAATAGCTTGATAAATAGCAATGACACAAAAATCACATGAAACAGCAAAAATCCCATAAGCAATCTCCAGAAGGCATGTTTTGGTATAGAAGAGACCACTTGCATCAGTTGTTCTACTGACTGAACTGGGAGTGAGTGGCAGAGTTCAAACACCCCCTTTTTACAAACAGACTCAGCACATTCACAACTCATCGTGTTTTTTCTTAAATGGCCACTTTGGGTGTTTCAATACGTGGTCTGCAGCCTGAAGGACGAGGTACATAAATTCTTCTACATCAAAAGAGTAATTGGTAAACTTTGGATGTTCCCCCAAAGTTGGGTGGTGACCCTGCGAAAACAAAGCAAAACACACATCTGTAAGTCCTGAGAACATGTTTTTCTGCACAAGAAAAACTTTACTTTACTTTGGCCAAAGTAACTATTTTAATTCATGCTCCACCCTCAGAGATCAGCACATTTTATTTTGGTCAAGTCCAGATAACACATTTTCAGCTATGGACCATATGGTCTCTGACACAGTTCTCTGCCACTGACGGGCACAAGCAGCCACAGCTAACAACACATAGACAGAGGGGACTGACTGTGTCCCAATAAATGTTAGTTACAAAAACAGGTGATGGGCCAGAGTGAGCCTGCTGGTATATAGTTTGCTGATCCCTCCTACGTATAATTTAATAGACCATTCTAGGCCCAAATTTCATGAAGCTTTTTTTTTTTCTTTATAGCATTGTTTATGGCATGAACACGGAACATAATGGGTTTACACAAACATGAAAATTGTACATCAGAATCTTTGCAATATTAAAGGAGTCATATACAAGTCTACAGGCATTATATGCAGGGCAATGCCAAGTAGGCGCCCTACCCACCGAGGAGTTGTCTGTGGTTTCTCAGGGCTCAGTCAAGTGTGACAAGGCTGGGTGTCCATCCTTGGGCCTGTCATCTAACAGGCAGCAGGTCTATGAGGACCGCTTGGGGCCACTCCTTGTTGGAATCCCAGGTATGACTATGTCCAGGTCTCATCAGTAGGCTAGTGTTGGGAACCACCCTGCCTGGTTTCAGGAGATATAGCCTCCCACAGCTAAGGCTGAACAGAAAGGCCTTAGGGACATAAGTTGCTAAGGAGACAAAAACCTATCCCCTCTCTCATATCCCCCAGCTTGGCCCAGGCAGATGACTGGTTAGCCAATGACTGGTACGATTCCTCAAGGGAGGAGCAATCTAAGACAGGCACAGTTGTGAAGGGACCATCAAGGAAGGACTTAGGGGACTTTAGAGAAGGGGTGATGAAACTTCACCCCTTGGCTTTGTTATAGCCTGAGTCCTCATTCTATCTGTAAAAACTCCCCGAATGTCTTAGCTGCTTTGCTTTCCCCACCTGACTCAGACCTGAAACAATGCCCCTGGGGGGGTGTAGCCCTGTGCTGGAATGTGGTTGCCGGGGTTAATCAGGCCAGAGAAAGAATGCATTAAATCCTGTGAAACCTGCTTTGCTAAGAATGCCCTCAAGCCATGCATACTGAATGTTTAGGGTCCAAGCACAAAATGAGTTTGTTTCCCCAGGTTTTATGGCCAATTGGCATCACTCTGTCTACCAGACCCTGACTCAAAAGGACCCTCAGATCCCAGAAATATTATTTGCAAACCATATCTCCTTTCTTTGATATATATTCCTATGCAAGCTAAACTCAATAAAAGCCCAAGGAAAAAGGTGCTCGGGGCTCTTCTCCTCTGAGAGATTAGCCAACCTTTTCTCCCCAAGTAGATCTTGTCTTGGCAGTCTTATTTCATCTGAAATGCTGGGGGACAGGATCCCGCTCAGGCTAGTATAACATTTAGCATTGTCCCACAAAGCAAAAGCAAAAGGTCACCAGTTGGACTCCTTGTCAGGGCATATGCTTGGGTTGTGGGTTCAATCCCCAGTTGGGGTGCATACAAGAGGCAACCAATTGATGTTTCTCTCCCTCTTACTCTTCCTCCCTTCCATGCCCTCCAAAAATAAAGAAATAAAATCTTTTTAAAAATTTAGTGTGCATATTAGTGTGGGGAAATCAGAGCTGGAGACAGCTTCCTGAGATGGGTACCCATAAGATGTTGCTGACAGATGGGCCTTTACTGTGGGGCCCCTTCCTGAGATAAGGATGCCATGTGGCCCTGTGGCTGGTTTGGATGGGGAGAGACTTCTCTAGGAGTCCACATGTGAGGACACACAAAACGGACTGGAAGCTCTTAGGCATTAGTAGGTCAGGTGATCCACCAAGTGTGGCCTATGCCCCAGGTGGCAGTAAAGGTGAGGTAGTTCCACAGCCACCACCCCCCACACCCAAACCACCCTCTCCTCCCAGCAGCCCTACTCCCTGGGGACCCTGCTTCAACTCCTGCAGCACTGCTCTCCCCACACCCTAGTGCAGGACCAGATCTTTCTAAGCCCCACTCAGTGGGCACCTGGGCTGGGGTGTCCAGCAGCTCTCCCATCCTGGGGGTGGACATGCTACATGTCTGAGAATGGAGCACCAGATAAAAAAAATGCTGGTCCTTGTCTGCATCTCCAGCTTGTGCAGTTACAGTTACTTCTGGTTTAAATATTGTAGAAAAATAAGCCATCTCTGATGCACGGAGACCCACTAGAGTCTGCCGCGTGTGGAGAAGGGTGAAGGGCTCCTCTGCAGTGGGCGGGGGAGGCTCTGCTGACCTGGCCATTGCCAGCCCCAGGGCCTTGGAGGACACTGCCAGGAGATGGAGAGCCCAGCGGCCCAGGCAACTGGTGGCAGAGTTCCCACCAAGGCATCTTTGGGTTATAGCAACAATCCTTCGGTAAAGCATGCCACCAGCACTCCACATTCCATCACTTGGCACCTGGGGCCCTGGGGCCCCTTGGACTGGCCTTGGACCATGCAGCCCCACTCTCAGCCCATGAAAACCACTAAGCAGGTATAGGCAGAACTGTTTCCAGGTCCCTGGACTGTCCCCAGGGCCGAGGGGCCTCAGGTGGGCACTGATACAGGGCCCAGTAAAGGGATTCCAGCTTTATGGGACAGAGATGGGCGTGGTCTGCAGTAGCCACTCCTCTGGGCCAAGCACTACTATCTCAACTGGGAGGAGGCCATGCCAGCCCTACAGAACACAGCCAGCTGAAACCCCTTTGAACAGCATCTCCAATATGACGTGGTCCTAGTTCCAGCCAGTGCTGCCAGGGCTGCACAGACGTCGCTGGTCTCCGGGAAGACCTGCTCACTAGGGAGGGCGACCCTCTCACCCAGGTGCAGCTGCACTCTCACTCATGCACCACTGCTTGCAGCTGGTGACAGTGCACCTCCTCCGACAGCAGGCTGATGGCCTTGAAGTTACCATGAGCAGTAGTTCTCAGTCCAAAGACAGCTCAGGAGACAGTGGAAAATCTCTCCATCCCATTCAATGAGACAGTGTTGCTTAAACTGTCCAGAATGCTGGGCTCAGTGCCAGTAAAGAGGCGGCTCATTCTGGAGTCAGGGTACCTGGTGAGCAAGGCCAGGTTGCTGCTGGGCCTCAGGCCGTCCACGTGCACAGGCTCCTTGAACTTGGTGAGCGGGGCTGGCAGCCCTGGCAGCCAGGGGAGACACAGGTGACCAGGTGGGAGAACAGTAGCCACACCATTGATTTAAAATTCATATGTTGTCCCTGTTTTTTCACAATTTCAAGATCCAAATCAAAACTACTGCTATACCAATTCACTATATTTTTTTTGCAGATATTTTAACTAATATTCCTAAACTCTAGAAGACTGTTCATAATCCTTTAAAGCAAGGGCAGCAAACTTATTCTGTGAAGGTCCAGATAATAACTATTATAGGTTTCTCAGGTCACTTTTCTGTTACACATTCTCCTTAAAAAAAAAAAAAAAAACTCTAAAATGTAAAAAAAAAAAAAATTCTTAGCTCTGCTGTAACCTGCTCATTTTTAAAAGTAGACTTTAAAAAAATAGAAGTCTTTAGTCTCTAAATTAGACTAGTCAAGTGTTAAAATTAAAATGTAAACATCTCTTTTTGCAGTGAAATAAATCCGTGATTTTTGACTGCAAAATAGAAAGTTGATAAACAGTAAGAAATGAATCCCATTCAAAGAGTGGGCTACATTTCAGATATTCAATAAATGGCACTTCCTTATGGCTTTCATTTTTGAAATGGATAATGCACGTGTCCTTTAGGGAAATATTCTTCTCACACAGCTAATCTAAAGTTTGCAAAAATCCTGGCAAGACTCTATGCGAAAAGGGTGGGGGTGTGGGCAGGCACTGCAGCAGCAAGTGCACACAGTGGAGGCCACGGTTTGATACGGAAGTGCTCTCCACAGCTAAGGAGCCAGTGCAAACCAGCTAAAAGGTACACAGAACAGTCCTAAAGGATGCTCTAACTTGTTTTTATCATATGTAGTACATTGGGGGAAAACTGATTTGCATATGAAATATGTGAATACATATGAATATAGCAGCAAGATTCATTCAGGCTCTTGACCCTATAACCTGCCTTCAACTGAAAATATACAGCAGAGAATTCAGTGGGAGTTAATTTGGACTCTGAGAGAGTAAAAATGATCTGTTCATAGTACTGTTTGATCCATTACTTGATCCTATAGCTTGGTACTGAGAATCGAAACTCTGTGTGTTGCATGTCTTCCTTTACTACCCCAAACAGTGCTACGAATAAATTATAGCAAATAGAAGCCGTTATGAACTTACTTAAATATATCATAAACAAGTTGAAAGTCTCTGGAATGAATAATCCCATGGTATTCTACAAAAACATTTACAAATTCTAAAGCTAAGAAAGTTGACTACTGAAGAGGAAAGCTCAATTACTCAGTGAGACCATGCCCAATTTTTGAGCTACAAAAAGTAAAGTTTTCAGTGGAAAAAGAATAGCTTGATAAATAGCAATGACACAAAAATCACATGAAACAGCAAAAATCCCATAAGCAATCTCCAGAAGGCATGTTTTGGTATAGAAGAGACCACTTGCATCAGTTGTTCTACTGACTGAACTGGGAGTGAGTGGCAGAGTTCAAACACCCCCTTTTTACAAACAGACTCAGCACATTCACAACTCATCGTGTTTTTTCTTAAATGGCCACTTTGGGTGTTTCAATACGTGGTCTGCAGCCTGAAGGACGAGGTACATAAATTCTTCTACATCAAAAGAGTAATTGGTAAACTTTGGATGTTCCCCCAAAGTTGGGTGGTGACCCTGCGAAAACAAAGCAAAACACACATCTGTAAGTCCTGAGAACATGTTTTTCTGCACAAGAAAAACTTTACTTTACTTTGGCCAAAGTAACTATTTTAATTCATGCTCCACCCTCAGAGATCAGCACATTTTATTTTGGTCAAGTCCAGATAACACATTTTCAGCTATGGACCATATGGTCTCTGACACAGTTCTCTGCCACTGACGGGCACAAGCAGCCACAGCTAACAACACATAGACAGAGGGGACTGACTGTGTCCCAATAAATGTTAGTTACAAAAACAGGTGATGGGCCAGAGTGAGCCTGCTGGTATATAGTTTGCTGATCCCTCCTACGTATAATTTAATAGACCATTCTAGGCCCAAATTTCATGAAGCTTTTTTTTTTTCTTTATAGCATTGTTTATGGCATGAACACGGAACATAATGGGTTTACACAAACATGAAAATTGTACATCAGAATCTTTGCAATATTAAAGGAGTCATATACAAGTCTACAGGCATTATATGCAGGGCAATGCCAAGTAGGCGCCCTACCCACCGAGGAGTTGTCTGTGGTTTCTCAGGGCTCAGTCAAGTGTGACAAGGCTGGGTGTCCATCCTTGGGCCTGTCATCTAACAGGCAGCAGGTCTATGAGGACCGCTTGGGGCCACTCCTTGTTGGAATCCCAGGTATGACTATGTCCAGGTCTCATCAGTAGGCTAGTGTTGGGAACCACCCTGCCTGGTTTCAGGAGATATAGCCTCCCACAGCTAAGGCTGAACAGAAAGGCCTTAGGGACATAAGTTGCTAAGGAGACAAAAACCTATCCCCTCTCTCATATCCCCCAGCTTGGCCCAGGCAGATGACTGGTTAGCCAATGACTGGTACGATTCCTCAAGGGAGGAGCAATCTAAGACAGGCACAGTTGTGAAGGGACCATCAAGGAAGGACTTAGGGGACTTTAGAGAAGGGGTGATGAAACTTCACCCCTTGGCTTTGTTATAGCCTGAGTCCTCATTCTATCTGTAAAAACTCCCCGAATGTCTTAGCTGCTTTGCTTTCCCCACCTGACTCAGACCTGAAACAATGCCCCTGGGGGGGTGTAGCCCTGTGCTGGAATGTGGTTGCCGGGGTTAATCAGGCCAGAGAAAGAATGCATTAAATCCTGTGAAACCTGCTTTGCTAAGAATGCCCTCAAGCCATGCATACTGAATGTTTAGGGTCCAAGCACAAAATGAGTTTGTTTCCCCAGGTTTTATGGCCAATTGGCATCACTCTGTCTACCAGACCCTGACTCAAAAGGACCCTCAGATCCCAGAAATATTATTTGCAAACCATATCTCCTTTCTTTGATATATATTCCTATGCAAGCTAAACTCAATAAAAGCCCAAGGAAAAAGGTGCTCGGGGCTCTTCTCCTCTGAGAGATTAGCCAACCTTTTCTCCCCAAGTAGATCTTGTCTTGGCAGTCTTATTTCATCTGAAATGCTGGGGGACAGGATCCCGCTCAGGCTAGTATAACATTTAGCATTGTCCCACAAAGCAAAAGCAAAAGGTCACCAGTTGGACTCCTTGTCAGGGCATATGCTTGGGTTGTGGGTTCAATCCCCAGTTGGGGTGCATACAAGAGGCAACCAATTGATGTTTCTCTCCCTCTTACTCTTCCTCCCTTCCATGCCCTCCAAAAATAAAGAAATAAAATCTTTTTAAAAATTTAGTGTGCATATTAGTGTGGGGAAATCAGAGCTGGAGACAGCTTCCTGAGATGGGTACCCATAAGATGTTGCTGACAGATGGGCCTTTACTGTGGGGCCCCTTCCTGAGATAAGGATGCCATGTGGCCCTGTGGCTGGTTTGGATGGGGAGAGACTTCTCTAGGAGTCCACATGTGAGGACACACAAAACGGACTGGAAGCTCTTAGGCATTAGTAGGTCAGGTGATCCACCAAGTGTGGCCTATGCCCCAGGTGGCAGTAAAGGTGAGGTAGTTCCACAGCCACCACCCCCCACACCCAAACCACCCTCTCCTCCCAGCAGCCCTACTCCCTGGGGACCCTGCTTCAACTCCTGCAGCACTGCTCTCCCCACATCCTAGTGCAGGACCAGATCTTTCTAAGCCCCACTCAGTGGGCACCTGGGCTGGGGTGTCCAGCAGCTCTCCCATCCTGGGGGTGGACATGCTACATGTCTGAGAATGGAGCACCAGATAAAAAAAATGCTGGTCCTTGTCTGCATCTCCAGCTTGTGCAGTTACAGTTACTTCTGGTTTAAATATTGTAGAAAAATAAGCCATCTCTGATGCACGGAGACCCACTAGAGTCTGCCGCGTGTGGAGAAGGGTGAAGGGCTCCTCTGCAGTGGGCGGGGGAGGCTCTGCTGACCTGGCCATTGCCAGCCCCAGGGCCTTGGAGGACACTGCCAGGAGATGGAGAGCCCAGCGGCCCAGGCAACTGGTGGCAGAGTTCCCACCAAGGCATCTTTGGGTTATAGCAACAATCCTTCGGTAAAGCATGCCACCAGCACTCCACATTCCATCACTTGGCACCTGGGGCCCTGGGGCCCCTTGGACTGGCCTTGGACCATGCAGCCCCACTCTCAGCCCATGAAAACCACTAAGCAGGTATAGGCAGAACTGTTTCCAGGTCCCTGGACTGTCCCCAGGGCCGAGGGGCCTCAGGTGGGCACTGATACAGGGCCCAGTAAAGGGATTCCAGCTTTATGGGACAGAGATGGGCGTGGTCTGCAGTAGCCACTCCTCTGGGCCAAGCACTACTATCTCAACTGGGAGGAGGCCATGCCAGCCCTACAGAACACAGCCAGCTGAAACCCCTTTGAACAGCATCTCCAATATGACGTGGTCCTAGTTCCAGCCAGTGCTGCCAGGGCTGCACAGACGTCGCTGGTCTCCGGGAAGACCTGCTCACTAGGGAGGGCGACCCTCTCACCCAGGTGCAGCTGCACTCTCACTCATGCACCACTGCTTGCAGCTGGTGACAGTGCACCTCCTCCGACAGCAGGCTGATGGCCTTGAAGTTACCATGAGCAGTAGTTCTCAGTCCAAAGACAGCTCAGGAGACAGTGGAAAATCTCTCCATCCCATTCAATGAGACAGTGTTGCTTAAACTGTCCAGAATGCTGGGCTCAGTGCCAGTAAAGAGGCGGCTCATTCTGGAGTCAGGGTACCTGGTGAGCAAGGCCAGGTTGCTGCTGGGCCTCAGGCCGTCCACATGCACAGGCTCCTTGAACTTGGTGAGCGGGGCTGGCAGCCCTGGCAGCCAGGGGAGACACAGGTGACCAGGTGGGAGACAACTGCGACAAGCTTCTTCCTTCCTCAGTGAGGCACTGCCTTGGGCTCAAAGCGAGGACTCATAGGCCACTCCTTGCAGTGAGGCATCTAGGCTTCCATCACCACCTACTGCCCGGATTATCACTGGAGCCCCAGGCTTTATGCATTGACCAGAACTTCCTGTGTTCCCCAGAACCAACCCACCAGTGCTGGACAATGACTCTTTCCCCAGGGTCACTGTCCAGATCACTCGGAGGGAAAGCACAGCAGGAGATCAGGCTCAGGCACAACCCTGCCCACCCCACCCCGCCAAAGCCACGCCTTTGCTTGCTGCTGCACTGTCTGGACACTCTGGCCTCCTCCTGGGATTACTTTCTGGCCCCGGAACCCCCCTCCACCCCTCAAGAGAATAATTTCCCCCTTCTTCCAATTTGCAAATATGACATGTAACAATTCACCATTCCACAGAACAATTTATACTTGGATTGAAGTTAGTTTTTCATAACTAGACACTTAAAACTTATTAAAAAGCAAAACCAAGGTGAGTTTTGCCATTTAAGTTTACCTTATCTTGAGGGAAGACTTTGTTCTGTCTTCGCCAAGTGATATAATGTATGCCTCTGAGCCTGGCCAGGTCCAGGTAGCAACGTTCATCTCCACAGTTGTACCTAAGGGACCAAGGGCATCCACATGTGAGACTGCAGGTTTTGCCCAATCCCCCTTCCAAATAGGTTCTTGCAAAAGATTGTGTAAATAATAAACAAGACTGAGGGAGATTATAGGGTGGGGCAAAAGTGGGTTTACAGTTGTATGTGAAACAGTTTATTCTTATATTATTATTTTAATTATTGTATTATTTTCCATACAAACATCAATAAACCTTCTTTTACCCAACCCTGTATTTTTACAATATTATCATAACTAGATTACCTTAACTTTATGAAACAGAATAGAATGGAGACTGACCTTTATCAACAGGGCTGACTACGAATTTTATATTTTCTCATAATACCTGTCTTTGCACGTGTGGACTTGGGGTAGGTAACAGTTCCAAATGTCAGAGAGCTAGTGAATCAGAAACTAAACCCAGGCCTGCTGAATTCCAAAGTCTAGGCTTTCTCAATTACATTTCTTTACCTCCTCCTCCCTTCCTTTCTTCTCTCTCTCCTTCTCTATCTCCAAGAGAAATAAAGACTTGAGATAGAATCCACAATTATCTGGCTATTTCTCCAACACGTATATTCTAAAAATATTTTTGCATGGTGTGGAAGTTCATGACAATGTTTTTCTAAATAGTTTCCAATTTAAATACTGAGTCAAGTCATTTTTAAAATGGAACCATAAAATCAAGATATTTGGATGCAAAGGGGGGAAACCTGGTAACAAGTGGTGTGTCAGAACTAAAGAGGAGGCACAGTGCAGAATTATTAAAGGTGAGAAGGCCACATCTCCATAACCAGCTGCCGAGGTGCAGGAGCCCTCCGGACAATCACTTGCACGCTGACACCTCAGTTCCCGCGTGTGAATCAGCGAACACCAGGTGAAGTGGTCGGCCTGTTTTGGAGCTCTGTTCTTCATGACACACACAGGTTCTCAAACTCTCACTTTTTAAAAATTGTGGTAGAGAATATAACATAAAATGTATCATTGTAACCATTTCTAGTATAGAGTTCAGTAGTGGTAAGTATATTTACATTGTTGTGTAACCCAATCTCTAGAACTTTTCATCTTGAAAACTTATACTCTGTTCCCATTTAACACTAACCACCCCTTTGCCCCCAGTTCCTGGCAAACACCGTTCCACTTTCTGTCTCTACGAATATGACCACGCTAGGAACCTTCTGTAAATGAAATCACACAGTATTTGTCCTTTTGTGACTGGATTGTTTCACTTCACATAATGCCCTCAATATCCAGCCATGTTGTACCATGTGACGGAATTTCCTTCCTTGTCAAGGCTGAATAGTATTCCACTGTGTGCTAGACCACATTTTGTTTATCCATTCATCCCTTGATGGACATTTGGGTTGCTTCCACATCTTGACTGCTGTGAACATGGGTGTGCAACACACAGCTTCTCTTTTAGCACAGAAATTACAGTGAGTGTGGGAGATGCTTGGTTTAAGAGGCACACAGGAAGGAACCCCAAGTAAGAAATCACAGAGTCACCGCTTCTGCTGAGATGGAGGAAGGGGCAGGTTTGCTTGCCATGTGAAACGGCAGACTTCATGCTTTTAGCTTTAGTTCTTTTTTTTTCTTTCCAGATGCCTATATGATGTGACTTCCCTAGAATGATTAAATATTTAGCCTTTTGATTCTCTTAGCAAAAGACTCAGCATGCATAAAAAGACCACTATGAGCTAGCTGCCTCAATATAAAACTGCCCCCAAACACTTACAGTTCAAATACAGCAGCCCAGTCTGGTAGGAAAAGTAAATGGGTAAGACCAGCTCCGTGCATTCCAATAAATATATCTGTGTTGTGGGTGATCCTTAGCTGATCCAAAAAGCCGAGTTCCCTGTGAATGTAGAGAACAACAGACAGATGGAGAGAAAAGAGAACGCACCAAGTTGAGTTGAGCTCATGACTCATAGTTAAAACATTTATATGAGTGTCTTTCCCAATTGAAATCACATTCACCATATATTTTGTTGCCATTTCAAGCCTACTCCAGTATTTAATAACTTAATGACTCAATAATTTAACATTTTTTCTAAGTAAACTCTCTTTTTTAAAAACCTAAATGTATTTAACTTAGAAGGAAACTTTTATAGCCATCTTACATGGAAAACCATTAACATATGACATAAACAAAACTATAGAAATAGATATAATCAAACTAAAAAGTATTATTCAAATCTAGGTAAATACCATTGCAAGGCAAAGCTCTAAGCCTGATGCCTGCTTTCTCTTTATGAGAAAGTGAAACTAGCAAGGGTTAAGGAGATATTATTGTTGCACTAAACTGGGAACTATTTCCTTAAGATGATAGAGTGTTTTTTTAAAATAGGAAATTAATTCCTCCTTGTGTGAGTTGACTTATTCAATGTCATCTGAATAACTAAAATTATCTCAATACAACCAAGCAGTTTCTTGCCTTTGCAAGAGACTAATCCACAATTTTATGCATGCTAAGATTGTAAAAGTGTTCTTTGAATTCAAGACACTAAAAGATGTGAAACTCTGAACCAAAATCAGTGCCAAAAAGTTCACCAAAGTGAGTCTGGGAAGAAATGCTAGAATGAGGATAACACAAACATAATGGGATCAGACCTCCCAGTCCCACTTACCCAAAGTAACGAAAAATAAATAATCAAGATTATTTTGAACCTAAGAAGGGAAAGTGAATTTCCTCTTAATCAGCTCCTTCTCTTTAAAGACCTGTCTCTCACAATACAACAAAAACCCCACACCCACACAAAGAAAGGAAGACAATGATACCGTGTCTCACATGAGGTACACGTGCACCAGTTTCCCCAGGAACGCCACTGATGCAAGGAAAAGATAGGCAGCCATCCAGGTGTATATGCACAGAGAATCACCAGTTATGGAAAATGTCTATGGCTCAGGCATCACCAATATCCATGTGAGTACATTACTAACATGATCCTAAAATTGGGAAGGTCTTAATTTATTGTCATTTTCCTTCATCTGAGAAACCCAGTCAACAGTAGAGCCTCAGGGGCACACCCCCGCTCCTCCTGTCAGCTCGACGCCTGGCCACTTCTTGCATGCTATGTTTCTTCATGTGACAATGAGGGTGGTCACCAGGGCACAGTAAAATTCACAGAACAAGAATTACTTTGCCGACCTCACAGGACTGTTGGAAGAGTGAGATGAACTAAAGCAAAGCACAATAATAAGTCTCAATAAAGGGTCGCTGTTCTTTATAATTTTTACTTATTTTTATTCAGTGTCTAGAGTCGTCAAGAGAAGAGCCATACCAGCCCCATGACTGCATTCCTACTTCAAAGCCTGTGACCAGCTCATGGTAAGACCCAAATAAAGATTTGTGTGAAAGAATGAATGTGTGATGAGTGAGATGCAACACTGCTAAGTTTAAACCTGTCTGTATTAGATGCCCTTATGCTGGTAAACGTACACTTGTTCTTTTTTAACACAGAAACTGTTCATGAGTTCGATTTGGAAAACAAGATGATGATTGTAGGTGGATGAGGGAGGGAGACAAAGCTTTCACCTTTTCTTTGGACCCTTTCTATGTAGCTTGACTTTCCACCCAGGAACACACACTGCCTTTGTGGCATTACTGTTTTACATGAACAGAGGTTAGCTAGACAGTAATAAGCATATTCTGTCTTGCGAAGCTTTTTACTTGTATCAGAATTTTAATAGCAGTGTAAATGTTCTATAAGATTTCTAAAACTTTCATATTATTCTATGACCCTCAAATTATTCACATATAACTAATTTTAGGTGAAAAGTTGAAACCCAGCAGTTAACAGGGCAAATTAGGTCTACAACATTTTTTTTTTAATTCAGAATTAGTTGCCAACATAAAAATTCAGACATTTGAAATGAAAATATGGATTCATCATTTCTCTTGAAAAATGAGATGGTAAACATCAGGCCCCCAACAACCAAAGAGCAGCCATGCCTGTGCCCTGCCCCGCCCACTTCATTCACTGCTGGTGTCTGCTTGTCCCTTTCAGGTCTAAAGCACCAACAACTCCAGTTTGAAAACTCCCCTCTATCTTCCATTACTCATCCAGGAAAAAAGGTGACAGCTTCTGCCCGCGGGTGCATGATTACTTACTTATACTTGTAATCGACAATCTGGACTTCAAATGTAGATACCGTTTTCAGTGCATTTACAAGCTGGGAAAATAACAAAAACATTTAAAATTTCTTTTCCTTCTCTTCAGTTTTATTTTTCTTTGAGTCCTCACATTTCTTATTTCTCATACAAAATATTTTCCATGTATTAAATATCCTTCAGATCTATTGCTCCACTAACCCTTAACTGAGTTCAAATGTTGGCTCCACCCCTTAGACACATTGCCTCCCTAAAACTATGCTGCCCTGGGACGTTGTGAGGCTGAGAGGAGAAAGTTCAGGGGAGCAAAGTGCTCTGGACAGAGGCTCACTAATGTTAGCTGTTATTATTACCATTCGCTAGTTATTCCCTCAAGTTTCAACATGTAATCTCCTGGGCACTTTGTTCCCAACATGATGTTAAGAATTTTTTTTCTATCCATTATCTCATTTCAAATAAACCACTAGCACCTTGGGCCTCATCCTCTGAAAATACTAAATTCTTGGCAGGAAAACATTTTCAATATTTCTATACAGAAAAACAATTATTCTTTTAGTATATGGAAAGTAAAAAAGCAAATTAATCTACTATTAAAATCATAGCCATGGCTCTCATGTCCTTCAGAATTAGGCTACCTTAACCCAATACTGCGGCTCCTAATCTTCAGAAACCTATGCGTCGTGTCCTGCGCCTGTGTCCTGTGCTTGTGTCCTGCGCCTGCGGCATACAGAATGCACAACACTGATGTTAAAAAAGCATCGCTGATCGTGCACTTAAATTATACTGGCGTTTTTTTAGGGTTAGGTAACTTAAACCTCATAAAAATCCTACCATGGGAGTATTACTATTATGTGCATTTCGTAAGTGATATACCAGAAGCTTAGAGAAGTTAAATAATTTTCCCAGGATTGTAACTGCAAAGCCCCTACAGGTCCTTTCCTAACAAGGCCCAGAACCAAAGTTTCAACCTTGGAATGCCACTCATGACTAACACTGTGAACCTTTAACTGACCCCCATGGAACCATTCAAAGGATCGGACGTGACTGGTACCTGAAGGCTGGGACCTTTCAGAAGTGAAGGCCCATTTTCCAGGAAGATCCAGTGCCGAAACCCCTTAAAATTCCCGAATCTGGACCCTTGCCTCACCATCTCTTTGCCTTTCTTTTTCTCCAAAGTAAATGTCACAATACTGGCTCCTGTGTATGTCAGGCAGCATCCCTGGCTCGGTGACAATTTGGGCACCAGAAAGGAGGCGGCCTTGTGGCCACTGCCAAAGGCCCTGGAAGTGACCGGAACAGCCACTTATAAGCTTTGTTAGCTGGTGGTGAGCTCCGGCCCCTCTGGGCTACTTTCTACTTTCACTTTTGGGTAAAGAAACAGTGGCTCAGTCACCTCATTATCTAAAGCCTCGTCAGGACTGTGGAGTAGAGCCTCAACCTGGGAGGCTGTGTCAGGCATAGTCCCAGTTCTCGGCTGTCTGTCTGGAAGAGTCCTCAACCTACCGCACTGTTGTTTCATAAAGTTTGTGGAGATTTAAGGTTGTGTATGTTGCCCTCTTCAGCCTACCCTGAGGGAGGTGCCCACAGCAGGTGCTGGCATCCAGTCCCAGCACTGTGTGATTACCAAAGCTCAGACACAGGGTCCCAGCTGCAGAGCACAGCCTGGGGTGCAGTAGTGTGTGTGTGTCTGTGTGTGTGTGTGTGTGTGTGTGTGTGTGTGAGAGAGAGAGAGAGAGAGAGAGAGAGAGAGAGAAACCCCCCCAACCCCCCTCCAAGGGCACTGAACTTAGTCACAAGCTCTGCGGTCAGTTCAGACAGGAGCCCCACATTAATTATCTTGAAAGTGAAAAGTCATTAACCCTTAACCTAAGCTACCAATATGCCTGATATCTTTTATTGTTACTTTGCGTAAATGGGTAATTTAATATTGTTTCATAGTGACATAATTTTTTTGGTCAAGTATGTTTGACAAACTTCCCAGGGCCCAGGTTTTAAAAGGAGACATTTTCTTAACCTGGAAATGGATTTGGGTTATTCCCCTGTAATGCCTCAAAGATTTGTTCTCTCTCTCCCTATAAAAAAAATTTTTGTTAACTAATTTGGCCTATTTAATATACTAAAATTACATGGAAAGATTTGTCAAGTAAAGAAATAATTCTAGTTGCTATCTTAAAATGTTAAATATTATTGCAATGTATGTATAAATTTCATTGTCAATTGAATACTGAAGGCATGACTCAAAGGAGAGCCTGCCAGGTAAGAGACACGACAGAAAGTAGAGCACTTGGACAGCATCAGGCTGGGTACCTGCTGTGGTTGGGGTGTTGCCAAGGCCAGCCCCAGGGCCAAGCCCAGGCTGTGGGATCCAAGCTCCATGCAGACATGGGAGGGGCAAGAAGGCCCACAGCAACCCCCTGGGATCCACCAAGTCATGCCATCCCCGGCCCAGTGGAAGTGGACGCCTGGTAATGGAACTTAATTAAGGGCCCGGAACAAGGGCCCAAGAAGCACCCACGCACCTTCCTTGACAGAGTTTTTGAGGCTCACAACGTGACATGAGACAACAAGCTGCAGTGCTCACCCTGACACTTACCAGCATACAATCAAGACCCAGTAAGGCGCTCGCTCAAGAAAACAACCAACCATGGGCAAGACCCCAGGAGTCTGCTGACTGAAAGGGCTGTCCCGCTTTAGGGCCACAACATTGTATATATTTAAATAAGAGAATCACTGGAGATGAGAATGTCCTAATCGCAGGAAAGGGTGGGGAAGGAAGTCCCTGCAAATAAACCCACTAGATGCCACAGCTGGTTGGTAATGACCAGGAATGGCAGAGCCCTGGGGAGCCTCAAGATTCTTTCATTTCAAAGAACAAACCCTGGGTGACAACTGCTGTGGGACAGAGATTTGTAGACTTTCTAACTGGTACTGAAGCTACATGTTTTATCCTAAATATTGAACAAGGTCCCTCTCCCCCAAAAGCATAGCTATTACATTTGTTGGCGGGGGGGAGGAGACACTCCCACAGACCCTTCCTTCGGCCATTCAAATGTCATGTAGGGAAAACACTTTAAAAGATTTTATTTGTTTATTTTTAGAGAGAGAAGAAGGGAAGGAGAGAAATATCAGTGTGCGGTTGCCTCTCCCATGCCCCCTACTGGGAACCTGTCCCACAACCCAGGCATGTGCCCTGACTGGGAATTGAACCAGCAACCCTTTGGTTTGCAGGCCAGCACTCAATCCACTGAGCCACACCAGCCAGACAAGAAAACACATTTAAAACACAGCTTTCTACATATATATGCCTGAATGCCCTATTCCCTTGTTGGGATGAGATCCACTATCAAATTTAAATGCCCACCATATTTTCTCACCAGAAAAAAATCAGCATCAATGTCCTACCAGATCAAGCCTGTGCCCTCTAAGCTGTGCTATTATAACTGGAAGACAAGCCTCAACAAGAAATCCCCGAATAAATTCTACAAAAAATAAGAGAAATGTTTGGGCTGACAGAGGCCAGGAGAGCCAAGATGATGACCCAGTAATAGTAAAACTTCATCCAGGTACTAAAAGTCCTTGAGTTTGAAAAATACCCTTTGGAGAGACCTGCAAAAGAAGGTATAAAGACTCAGATAGCAACCTTTCTTTTTTCTTTTATTTTTTAGAGCGGGGTAGAAGGGAGGGAAAAAGAAA
This sequence comes from Desmodus rotundus, assembly GCF_022682495.2. Classification (NCBI taxonomy): domain Eukaryota; kingdom Metazoa; phylum Chordata; class Mammalia; order Chiroptera; family Phyllostomidae; genus Desmodus; species Desmodus rotundus. Next base: position 73,967,347 of record NC_071394.1, on the reverse strand, counting down.
GGGAGAGAAACATTGGTCAGTTGCCTCTGGCACACGCCCAACCAGAATCAAACTGGCGACCTTTCACTTTATGGGATGACGCCCTACCAACTGAGCCACACTGGTCAGTGCAGATCACCACCTTTCTTAAATGCCAATTAATCTGACCTTGTCGATCCCTACATAACACTGTAAGCCTGCCAGTTCAAAAACACCTGGCACTGGGGATAACAGTTTTGTACAGGACTTGAGAGCCAAACTATAGAGGATATATATATAGTGGCACCAAACCCTTTCACTTTGCTTACAACTTGATCTGGAAACCTCTGCTAGTTTATAGTTCTGGACTAAAAAAGATGCCTTTTATTGTATACCCCTGAGTCCTGTTTGCCTTTGAATGGAAGAATCCAGAAACTAATGGGAAACAACAATATTGCTGAATGGTACTTCCACAAGACATAGCCAAGGAAAGACAGAAAAGATGCAAGGCCCTCAGAAATTTCATGCTTCATGGAGGCCTCAGTGTACAGGAAATACTGAAAAGATGAGTAAGTCAAGAAACCAACAACTTGGGATAAGGTTGTATCAGCTGCCCTGCTTACGGTACGAGTAGTCCCCTACAAGCAAGCTCCATTGGTCCTGCATGAGATGTTATATGGGAGACCCTTCCTTAGGCATATTCTAAAAAAAATGACATGCTATGAAATGTGTGCCATCTCTAGGTGCTGCTTTATCTGGCCCTCAAGACTTGGAAAAATCAACACGGATGGTCAGCTACTACGTAATTAGAACAGAGTCTGTGAAGTCCCTCTAGTTAATTACTTTTCAAAAGAAACAGGACAACAGACCCCACCCAGCCAAGAAGAGAAGACACAGGCAGCTCAAACACAGACTGACTGCTTCTTCCCAAGAGTCTGGGCCAGGCCTGTATAAACCTGAACTATCTGTACTAACTAGCTCTTGTTTGGGTTTTAACCATGTTTTCCTTTCCTGGTTGTGATATTTGCTTATACAGGCCTAGTATTCTAAGCATATTACTTATGCTTTCTTCACTCTTCCTGACTTACTGTCCCCTTATCAGCAGGAAGGGGCTATACCAGTCATCACCTATGGTCTCCAAGACTGAGGAATGAAGAACAAAAAGGGGAATTTGTAAACTGGTCTTACTCAGTTTCTAACAAGACCCGGAACCATGACCCAGCACATGGCAGTTCTTGATACATTTTTGTGGAATAAATCTTACTATTGTGATATCTTCCAGCCATGTTGTTGTACACATGCTGATCTTATTGAGGTTAAATGTAATTTATGAGTTGATGCTATTGAAATCAGTTTGGGAGTCTAATAAGTGGTCTGGTGCCTTTCAGTATAAATCTAATAAATGAACTGGGCATAACCTTTTCTGAAGGCTAATAATTTCAAATGGAAACATTTACTGCAATGTGAAAAAATAAAGCACACCAATTATAGAAAGTTAATATAATGACATTATAAATACAGAGAAAAACTAACCTCATTTTGGTTTAGTATTTTCCGGTATTCCGTGCTCCGTGAAAGAATGGTGACTCTAATTTTTCCATCCTGTAATCAAAAGGAAAAGGAAAAATTATGCGCTATGTGCCTGGACAGATGAATGAACACCTGAACCTAAAGTGGGATTTTCACAAACAGATGAAATACAATAAAAAGACATTATGGAACTTTTTTTTTAAAGGACGATTCCCTCACAGTTCTCTTAGGGAATAAAAAATACATCTACTTTAGCCACAGGAGACAACACCTGTTCATTATACTTGTGTTTGGATGGCTGGGCAGATTTTTTTGAGCAGATGTTGTGTGCATCAGATGGGGATTTGGCAGTGGAGGGGAGGTATGACAAAGGAAAAAGGTAAGGAAAGAACATCACATTCTTCCCCTATCCCTAGTTTATCTTTCATATAGGTAGTAGACATATGATTTCAGATCACTCCAGTTCAGAAGTTGTTAACACAGAGAACACTGTCTTCTGAGTATTTCTTTTTCTGCAAAGTTGGTATTGATTTTTATTCAGGATAAAAAGTGAAGCTCACTTTGGAACCAATGATGCAGTAAGTCCTCGCTTGACATCATCTCATAAGTTCTGTGACTTTAAGCAAAATGATGTATAATGAAACCGGTGTTAAGTATAGGCTAATTGAGTTAAGTTCCTATGGCATCTCACCAAGGTTATAATGAAATGACAGTGAGTAAAACAGCATTATTTGACCAGCTGTGTATTCACTACCTTGGGTCCCTCTTGTGCGATGTTCAGTCTGTGTAGTACATGCTGGGAAAATGCCCTGAATAATCCAGTATTTTGACAGCCAGATATCTATAATAGAAGCAGTTCATATTACAATGAATATTTACATATTACTATTTCAGAGGTTAGTTATATAAGTTATGTTAAAACATATCAAGAATAAATTTTATGAATGTGAATGTTTGCAACAGATAACGTTCTTACCAGAGGGGTATTATAAAATAGCCCGTATCTCATCCGGGGGAGTAGTGAAAAAATCGCTTCTTTAAAACAAACCTAACAATACAGATATATTAAAAGGTCAGAAGAGACAACATGTACCCTTCACACCAATATAGCACTTATAATTACAGAAAGTAAATTTTAATTAACCTGTTTTTACATTAAAATATGTTGAATAGCAAACTATTTCACTCAAGTAAAATTCATGTTTTTGGAAAAGGTATGAAAAAGTATTTTTAAAAGCTGCAAGTTACTTCTGGCCAAGATGGAGGCATAAGTAGACACACTGTGCCTCCTCACACAACAAAAAGAACAACAAATTTAAAAACAAAAAACAACCAGAACTGACAGAAAATCAAACTGTATGGAAGTCCAACAACCAAGGAGTTAAAGAAGAAACATTCATCCAGACTGGTAGGATGGGTGGAGATAGGCAGCTGGGCAGAGAGGACCCGAGGCAAGGTAGAGGCTGGAGTACTGGGGCGGGCAAAGCGGCGGCTGGCGGACCCATCAAAGCAGCAGATTGCAGACTGGGTGGTCCCACATTAGTGTGCAGATAAACCCGGAGGAACAACTGGGGAACAAGACAGACCACACAACCCAGAGTTCCAGTGCAAGGAAATAAAGCCTCAAACTTCTGATTGAAAACATCTGTGGGGGTTGAAGCAGCAGTGGGAGAAACTCCCAGCCTCACAGGAGAGTTCATTGGAGAGACCAAGAGGGTGCGAGAATTTACACAACCCCACCCACCCGGGAATCAGCACCAGAAGGGCCCAATTTGCTTGTGGGAAGCAGAGGAAGTGACTGAAAACCGGCAGAGAGCACAGCAAGCGGCACTGTTCCCTTTTGGACCCCTCCCCCACATACAGCATCACAGCACAGCGACGTGGGTTGCCTGGCCTTGGTGAACACCTAAGGCTCCACCCCTTACTATGTAACAGGCATGCCCAGACAAAAAAAATGGCCCAAGTGAAAGTACAGATCAAAGCTCCAGAAATAATACAACTAAGCAATGAAGAGACAGCCAACTCATCAGATGCACAGTTCAAAACACTGGTAATCATGAAGCTCACAGAATTGGTTGAATATGGTTGCAAATTAGATGAAAAAATGAAGGCTATGAAAAGCAAAATAAAGGAAAATGTACAGGGAACCAATAGTGATAGGAAGGAAACTGGGACTCAAATCAATGGTTTGGGGCAGAAGGAAAAAGAAACATTCAACCAGAACCAAATGAAGAAACAAGAATTCAAAAAAATGAAAAGAGGCTTAGGAACCTCCAGGACAACTTTAAATGTTCCAACATCCGAATCATAGGGGTGCCAGAAGGAGAAAAGGAAGAACAAAAAATTGAAAACTTATTTGAACAAATAATGAAGGAGAACTTTCCTCATCTGGCAAAGGAAATAGACTTCCAGGAAGTCCAGGAAGCTCAGAGAGTCCCAAAGAAGTTGGACCCAAGGAGGAATACACCAAGACACATCATAATTACATTACCCAAGATTAAAGATAAGGAGAGAATCTTAAAAGCAGCAAGAGAAAAGGAGACAGTTACCTACAAAGGAGTTCCCATAAGACTGTCAGCTGACTTCTCAAAAGAGACCTTGTAGGCAAGAAGGGGCTGGAAAGAAGTATTCCAAGACATGAAAGGCAAGATCCTACATCCAAGATTCCATCCAGCAAAGCTATCATTTAGAATGGAAGGGAAGATAAAGTGCTTCCCAGATAAGGTCAAGTTAAAGGAGTTCATCATCACCAAGCCCTTATTATATGGAATGTTAAAGGGACTTATCTAAGAAAAATAAGATGAAAAATGTGAACAGTAAAATGACAGCAAACTCACAGTTATTAATAGCCACACCTAAAACAAAAACAAAAGAAAACTAAGCAAACAACTAGAACAGGAACAGATTCACAGAAATGGAGATCACATGGAGGGTTATCAACAGGAGAGTGGGAGGGGGAGAGAGGGGAAAAGGTACATAGAATAAGTAGCATAAATAGTAGGTAGAAAATAGACAGGGGGAGGTTAGGAACAGTATAGGAAATGTAGAAACCAAAGAACTTGTATGTATGACCCACGGACATAAACTAAAGGGGGTAAATGTGGGTGGGAGGAGTGTGCAGGGCGGAGGGGAATAAAGGGGGAAAAATGGGACAACTATAATAGCACAATCAATAAAATATATTTTTAAAAAATAAAAAATAAAATAAAATAAAAGCTGCAAGTTAATAACAATGAGGATTCCAGTTACCAAAAAAGAAACTAAGAAGTAAGAAATCAATGGTAATATTGGGCTGGCCAAAAAGTCTGCTATATTTTTTTCTACAATGGCTCTAGTAGTGTTTAGTTTTCTTTAACTTCATTTGAAAAAATTTTGTTAGATTGCATTGTGACAGCTGTAATATCAGCATGTATTATTTAAAAAAACATCAAAATTGGTGAATTTTTTTGTACCCATTTTAATATTAAAGATGGAAGAAAATATACAACATTTTTGGCGTATTATGCTTTATTATTTCAAAAAAGGTAAAAATGTAACTGAAATGCAAAAAAGGATTTGTGCAGTGCATGGAAAAGGTGCTGCAACTGATTGAACACATCAAAAGTGGTTTGAGAAGTTTCTTGGTACTGTTGACATTTTGGCCAAATAATTTTTTGCTATGGGGTTGTCTTATGCATTGGAAGACGTTTAGCAGCATCCCTGGCCCCTGCTCACTAGAAGCCAATAGCTGGAGGTAGCTAACATACTCAAAGTCAATAAAATTATTGGTGAAAATGAAAAATGTGTCTTTTATTTTATGGAAAAAAACTAAATGGACTTTTTGGCCAACCCAATAGCTAATAGAAGCTCAAACTAAGTATGTATATGATGTGTGAGTCATCTGCAATGACAATTATTTACAGACATTTCAGTAAAGTTTCCTGTACCCTCTTGGAATCATAAGTTTTCAAATGTATCACATCATAATCCGTAAATGCTTTCCATGTGTCAGAGAACAGGTCACCATATCCATAGGAGCTCTGAAAGTGGAAATAAAATAAGTTAGAGCAATAAAGTCATTCAAGGTGGCTTTTCAAGAATGGGACAATGTACCTGGATTACCTTGCTAGTGCAAAGAACTAATGATTCTAAAGAAGTCCAAAAAATCCATAGAAGGAAAACAGATTTTTCACCTTGGGTCTTATTTGATATAATTTCATCAAAAATAATCACCACAATTATAATCATAGTCTGCTAAAAGTGGTTTGTCTTTCCACCCTAATCCTTTGTATTTTCATGTCTGAAACTAATTGTTGTGGGCGTTTTTCTGTGAGTTTTCTATCCAAATTACAGATGCACACAACACATACACACACCACCATTAGTAAACACTGATATTTGGGTAATTTCTTTGGAAAGAAATTTCAGAACAAGAAAATGCCTTGAAATATAATGTATGTGTAACTGTATGAAATCATCTACCCATTGCCTTATACTTAATAATTCCCCATTAACAATAATAAGAATAAAATAATAAATAATAATAATAATAATAATAATAATAATAGCAGCAGCATTTTGCATGTTCTTGTGTTCCAGGCATTATTTAAGCACTTGACATTATTACTACATTAAACCACCCTTCAAACTTAATGAGCTATATAATATCCTTACCCACTTTTTACAGATGAGGAAACTGAAACACAAATTTAAGTAATTTGCCTAAATCCTAGAACTGGTGTGTTTGCAGGCCTGGGATGAATCCAGTCTGTGTGGCTCCAGACTCCATGCTCACAACCTCTGCACAGCAGTTGCCTCTTAGAGGGAACTAGTTCCTTCTAGTACATTAATCAAATGCATTGATTTTTGCAAAGCAGAAATTAATTACATGCTCCATCAGCTAAAGGAGATCAATTTATTTTATTTTTTTCAAACTATAATAATAATTTATTTTAAAGTGGTATAACTTAGACTGAAAAATTCAGCCAATAGAAATAAGAAATATTAAAGTCTCAGTTGGTTATAGATTATGTTCATTATTTTATGTCTTTTTATCTTCATAGCACTTCTTTCAGATTATGAAAATTTTACATTATACATTTTAGAGTTATTTCAAAATTACAGAGAATTGTTAAATGTGGTGATAAAAAAATAGTTTGTTCCTTCAATATCTCTCCAGTGCCATTCTAAGAAAGGCCACTGTCAACACCACCAAAAGTGCAATGTCCTGGGTCTGGCTCAATAATAAATAAAGGGCAATTAAAAGAAGTGACTAGACAGTTTCTTGAGATAAAACACCTCAGATAAAATAAGATACCTTTGAAAGGAAAATTTAAAAATAAAATACAGAAATCTGACTCATCCCTTTTCCAGGGAATCATGTAATATTCAGTAATAACCACCTCTAAAAGCTGCTTTGCCATGTCCCTCAAATTCAAATTCTCTGCCACAGGGAAAGGAGAAACTTTTTTCTAGTCTCATAGTGAAGACAATATCCTCCTGTGTTTGTCTCAAATTTAAACATACACATAACCTATGACTTAGAATTTCTACTTACAAGAACCTGTCCTGCAGAAATGCTAGGATGAGGTAAACAGGCATGTGTCCATGGGAAGGATTTGCACTGCAGCATTTCAGTAAATAGCAAAGAACTGGAAACAAACAACACATGATCCAGGCGGGGACAGAGATAAATGCATGTCCTGAGTCATGCAGCCAACAGAATGCCAATAAAAAATGATAACCTTAAATGTCCATGACATATTAAGTTAATATGAGAGAGAATATTTCCTATAAAGATATATTTACATTTATTCAAATGAAATAAGTCTTACAAGGCATCGCATGTGTTAATTGCAATTACCTTTAAGGGAAATGGAATTAGAGGAGAGGAAGAATTTTTTTTTTAATCATTACATACTTCTGTGTTGTTTGAATTCATTATAACCAGATACTACTTGCCTAATTAAAAATAGTAATAAAGCTGTATTACTTCTCAGCACAAGAAAATATGGAAATCCTGCAGCAATCTTCCCTTTTATTCACTCTGTTATTAAGAGCAACCCTGTTATGCCCAGGAATTCTTCTGCAGAAATGTCCCTTAATGCATCTCAAGAGGTTGGTGGCCTTACCCATCCCACGGACGAAGCCATGTGACTCAAAAGGAAAGGCCAAACTGCTAAATTTTGCAAGGACAAGTGGGAAGGCCTCATAGGGCTTCTTTTTGAGAAGTTTGTAAAAGGTCAGTAAGATCTGAAGCCACCAGTATAGCGACAGCCACCACTTTGCTCCTTCCCTGGGCACACTGCTCATTCCAAGGCCTTCAGGACTGCTCTGAGCATTGTCCTCTGTCAGGGCTTCAAGTCAGTTAGCCTGGGCCACAGTGTGGCTTTGCTAAGGCATTACCAGAAAACAGAAGCGTCAGTGGCCACATAACACCTTACTACTGTCCCCAGGAAACCTCCAGTATTTTGTGGGCCTCAATTCTGTAGCAACCCAGCAGATCTATCTGTCCTAGGAATCTGAACGAGCAACTAGCAAAGGCCTCACTGACAAAGAGTAGAGGTTTAAAATGGATGCACAGAAAGCACCAAAGGAGGGAGGTAACATAGGGCAGGGCACATAACCTGCTGGGCCAGGCCAGTCCCAGTCTGAATCCCCTGCCACACGTGCCCAGTGACCTGAGCAACCAAGAAGCTTCTGGTGGCTGAACAGCCTACTCCTCCCAGCAGGACACAGAGAAGGGTGGGTGGAAGAAGTCAGCTCAGCTTAACTCAGTCTATTTGAGGAAGGCATGGAAAAGCATAGAGGATACAAAGAAGCTTCTGGGAAGTGTCTGGAAAACTTCCATCCACTTAACAAGTTCTGCAGGGAACTCTAGGGAGACAATAAAAGCACTGCAGTTTCCGGGGACAGATCTGAGGTCAACCGGCCTGCAAAGGAACCCTGACTCCACCTCTTGCTGACTGTGTTCTTGGAGGACAGCCACCAGCTACTCAGAGCCTTGGCTTCCTCATCTATGAAATACGCTAATAAAGCCCTCATCTATCACGGGTTGTGAGCATTAGATGAGATAACAACAGGTATAATTTTTTTTAAAAAGTACCACTACCCTGCGTTAATCATTCAGGGCTGCTGATGCCCAGTGATTGTGGCCTAGAAGCACACAAAAAAGAGGAAAAGAAAGAGACTGTGTGCCCTTTGCTCACAGAAACATTTTCAGGAAATGAAAACTGGTGGCAGCAAAACTGAAGATATGAAAAATGTAAATCTATGCAAGAAGGAAACTAAAGACAGCATTCACATCCAAGAATGAAAAAACGACTCTCATCAAACTTCACATCAAACCACAGGTCTTGCAGTGATAATGAAACCTTTCCTACTCAGCTCAACTACGAGCTTCATATAAATGAAAAACATGTCAGCAAAACAATTTCCCTTCTGCATAAGAAATGGAACTGCAATCAGCTGTCTAGCTCTGGTCTCTGAAAATGAATATACCACGTGTCTGCTGTGCTTCTAGGTAACACTGCCCATGATAAAAAAAAGAAAGAAAGAAAGAAAGAAAAAACGTTGCTTAATAGGTAAATCACATCTGGACTGGGGAAGGGTGTAATGACTCTTGTAATTGGCTGTCTCTCTTGTGGGGGTTCAAGGGCCTTTGCCAATGCAGTTGCCAGGAGACATTAGGGGCATCCTTTGGGACATGAGGCACCTGTACCTGCCCCAGGTGGATTCTGAGTTCTTGCACCTGAGCTGTACTTTTGTGAGCTGCTAGAAAGACTCTTTCCAGAGAAAATGTCTGATACTGTCCTACCAGCAAGCTGTGGCTCCCTTGCCAGATTGTTCTGAACAGACTTGTGCCAAGAGGAGGGCCAATGGTGTCCTGTGAGTTGGAATGTTTAGCTGAAACTTACACGACTTCTCAGTTGGTATTTCAGCTTCCCAGTTTAGGCAGCCTTTCTCATGTGTATTATTGGGTGAGCCAAAAAGTCCATGTGGTTTTTTCCATAAATAAAAGACAGTTTTCATTTTCACTAATAACTTTATTGATTTGGATATTTTGAGTACGTTGGCTATTTCCCACATGGTATAATGTTGATTATTCTCAATTAATGTCTCGATTTGATCACTATCAACTTCAACTGGTCTACCTGACCAGTTGGGTAGCATCATCCAGCAAGAAATCTCCAGAATGAAACTTCACTAACCACTGTTGACACATTCAATCAGTCACAGCACCTTCTCCATACACCACACAAATCTTTTTTTGCATTTCAGTTGTATTTTTATCTTTCTTGAAATGATAAAGCAAAATGCCAAAAATGTTGCATATTTTTTCCATCTTAAATATTAAAAGGGCTACACAAAAATTCACCAATCTTGATAAGTTTTTTTAATGCACCTGATACGACAGCTGTCACAATACAATCTAACAAAATTGTTTTGAATGATGTTAAAGACAGCTAAGTACTACTAGAGCCATCTTGTGGAAACACCAAACAAACTTTTTGGTCAACCCAATATAAACCACATGTTCTCGTCATTGTCTTTGTCATAGTAACATTCAAAGCACATGTGCTATGTGCCAGACATTTTGACTATTCATATGCTATATGGTTTATTCTCAGAATGACATTCAAGTAGAGACTACAACTGTCCCATTTCACAGCTGTGTGCACTTGGGCAACTCTGCCGGGAGGGGGTTACCTTGGCAGGCAGACATGCCAGTATTGAAAGAAATAGGGAAGAGAAGGAAAAGACAGCACTAAAAACAAATAAGCAAATAGCAGGTACAGCATTTATGTGCACACCCAGGACGTGCCCTGTGTAGTGAGTACATCCACAGAGCACGGCTGTCACGAAGCAGGCAGCAATGGGAAACTTCAAGTAGGCAAAGTCAGATGATAAAGACAAGGGTGCTCCCCATGAAGGTCATGCAGGGATCACAAAGGTCAAAGGAGTAACAGGCTTCTTATGCCTGCCTCAGAGGAACACAAAGGATGGGACTTTGGTCTTTGGAGAGTCACCTGCCCAAAGAAGCAAAGAAATCTTCCATGGCCTCACTCTGAAGTTCATAGAATGAAAGTATAAACCTACATATGTATTGGGTTGGCCAAAAAATTCATTTAGTTTTTTCCATACAATAGCTTTAGTAGTGGTTAGTTGTTTTTAACTTCACTCAAAACAATTTCTTACACTGTATTGTGACAGCTATCATATCAGATGCATTTATAAAAGTATCAAAATTGGTGAATTTTTGTGTAGACACTTTAATATTGAAGATGGAATAAAATACGTAACATTTTCAGCATATTATGCTTTATTATTTCAAGAAAGATAAAAATGCAACAAAAATGCAAAAACAGATTTGTACAGTATATGGAAAAGGTGCTATGAGTGATCGAATGTGTCAAAAGTGGTTTGCTAAGTTTCTTGGTATTATTGATACTTTGGCCAAGTAAGTCTTTGCTGTGGGGCTCTCATACATTGGAAGATGTTTAGCAGCACCCCAGCCTCTACCCACTAGCAGCCAATAATGGGAGATAGCCAATCTATTCAAAATATCCAAATCAACAGTTATTCATGAAAATAAATAACATGACTTTTATTTTACAGAAAAAACTAACTGGACTTTATGGCCAACCCAGTATCTCCCTGTACATATGTATATGTACATACACATAGATACATCCCACTCATCGGCACATGCATGGAATGAATCTTTAAGTGTGTGTGTTTTAGAAAATTCCATTTCGCCACATCAGAGTCACAGATTTACTGAGTAAGGACAGAGCTGAAGCAGAGAGCAGTCCTACTCACCGTGTCCCACATCACAATGTACACGTCTGTAGTGAAGGAATTGTTGATGTGCTGAGTGATGTAAAGATTGACAAAGTCACAGAAGTGGTGGTACATGTTAACACCTAGCATTGTGAAAAGAAGTCTATGTTAATTAACCCCGAAGAACAAATAATTATGCAATTTTTATTCTACCACATCTACCACATCTATTTATCATGTGATGGGCTTCTAGCTGAAATAAATGAGAAAAGAAAGTTTTTCCAAATGTGAAATAATCTATACTAAGGTGATTACAGATGGACTGGGTTCAAAAATTCAATTTAAAATTGGTTATTTAGCCCTGGCTGATGTGGCTCAGTGGATTGAACGCCAGCCTGTGAACCAAAGGGTCACCAGTTTGATTCCAAGTCTAGGGCACATGCCTGGGTTGCAGGCCAGGTCTCCAGTGGGGAGCACGCAAGAGGCAGTCACACATTGATGTTTCTCTCCCACTCTCTCCCTCCCATCCCCTCTGTCTAAAAATAAATACATAAAATCTTCACACACAAAAAATTGGTTATTTGGAAATCAGGAATGGATTTCCCCATATAAAATAACTAACAATTGATCATTAAGTTTCCAGAAAAAAAAAAATAACAGAAGTCTATTTAGCTCAGAATTAGGTAGAACTATAGGATCAGGAAAACTAATTGTTATTGTTTTAGGATCATTTATTTTTAAAAATCAATTAGGTAACACCTATTCATCACAGAATTATTAAAAATGACAGCAACTATTAACATTTTGGCATTTTTTTCCCATTCCTGTCTCTTTTCTTCCTACTTAATGACTACTTACAACATTGCTTCCTGGGAAGATAACAGGGTCCAGCACAAATAACACCACTGTTTTATTACAAAATCATAAGCATGTAATTCTGCATAATAACAATATCACACTCAAGCATACCATATGACATTTTAAGTGAAATGTTCAAATTAAAACTATAAATAAACACCCATGCTATTACCCTACCAGCACACTCAAGCAGGCATCTTCTGCTGGACCCTGTATTAACCAACTATTGTTTAAAAGGGCTGAATGGGTATTTAGGAACTTCTGGCCAAGATGGAGGCATAGGCAGATACACTTTGCCTCCTCGCACAACCAGAAGAAGGACAACAACAAATTTAAAATAAAAAAATAACCAGAACTGGACAAAGATGGCAGCGAGATAGGTGGGAGTGGAGTCCAATTCCCCCTGCACACGGGTGAAACACCTAGCCGATCTACTGAGGAACAAAGTGAACAGCCAACAGTACCCCAGCATATATGAAGATAGTGGAACAAAAAGTGTAGAGGACACTGAAAAATCAGACGGTAAGGAGATTGCTTCAGGACAATAAGGTCCCTGGGACCAGCACAGGGACCTGGGCAGCTGCAGTGCCAGGCCCAGCGCTCATGGGGCCTGCCACAGGGACTCTTGGGAGAGAGCCAGGTTAAAGGCTCCCTCCCCTGCCAAACAAGGCTTGAGGAACACCAAGAGAGACCTGGTTGCTTAAAGTCACAGGGAGGGGAATAAGGACGAGTGGTAAAACCACAGAGACCTTGTACACTGGCTGGGGAGAGTTGAGAGTTGGGCCATGGCAGGCCCTGACCTTACAGGCCCCGGTCTAGCTGAAGAGGTGGGCTGTGTGAGAGGACAGGCCCTTCACTGTATGGAGCAGCAGGATTGAGCAGGAGGAATTTCTCAAAAAGAAAAAGTGAAAAAAAGAGACACTTAGCAGCAGTTTGGGGAATTCTCCTTCAGCAGCCACTCTAGCCTCCTCCCCACCCAGCCATGCAGGGCTCCCTCGGTAGTGCAGAAGGCCCCCAAGCCCACACCCGAGGCACTGGGGAGAGTGCCCACAGAAAGCCCTGCGACAGCAGCCCCGAGGAGTGCGCACCCTAACCTGCGGGACCAGACACTGCTGGGGAACTGGGCTGGAGGCTGACCAACTGCAGATCAGTAATGGGGAAGAGTGAAACTAAGTCCCCCTCAGCCTGCTACAGCCAAAAAGACCAGCAAAACTGGCTCAGCCAGTTTGAAGCCACCAAGAGGCTTTTTTTTTTTAAGTAATTTTTTTTATTATTATTATTTTTCTTTTAACACCTTATTCTTCTCTTTCTTGCTTGCTTGTTTTATTCCCTCTTTATTCCCTTTATATCTCTTCTTCCTTCCTTCTTTTTTTTAATTCCCACCAGTGAGACAAAAAAACCTGAACTGTGAAAAGACCAGATTTGGACCCAAAAATGGGGCATCCCAACAGCTGAGACAGTGAGACAAATTTCACTGTTACTCCAGAGAACTTGCAAGTTATTGTATATTTGTATTTTTTTTCATTATTCTTACATCTCTTATTTTATTAGTATTTTTATATTTCTCTTCTTTCTGTTTAGTCATCTTCGCTTGGCTAGTTAAATTGCTGGTTAAATTATTTGACTGGTTTCCCCTTGTTCTCTCTTTCAGTGTATTGTTAATTAACTGTCTTTCACTTTACTTGTGTTCCATTAGCACACTACTCTAGGTCCTATACTTCCTATTTTTGTTAACCAGATCACATAGATTCTGTCATATCACTGTTGCTTCATTATTATTGTAAATAATAGCTATTCCATACATTTGTAAATACTACACAGCACCCCTCCCACATCTTACTGTTTCCTTAACTTTATTACTGGTGTGGTTAACTCTATTCTCTCACAAGACACCTATTTTCTACTCTTTACTCTCACTGTACCTCATAATCCAACCTCCTACAAGCTCACTGCTTTCTAAATGCAAGTCATAATCCTTCCCCCCCTAATAAGAGTCTTATCTTCTTTCCACACATTCTAAAAAGTGGCTAGGTGGGTGAATTATCATGGTTAACACTACACATGTCCAAAGGATCTCCTATCTCTTCTCTACAGCCTGGTATTTTAAATATCATAGAATACACTCCTGCTGTGTTAAAACTTTTCACCTTCCCCCTCCAACCGATCACAAAAATGAGTAGGTAGAAGCTATGAACATGAGGACAGCTGCGGGAAGAGGAAACCCACCAACAAAGGAACCACCAACAGATACCAACAGAAGAAGGGAGTGGAAGCCACACTAACTCAATCTAGGACCTATCTGGAAATACAACTAAATAGTGGAGAAATTACTCAGAACAAACAACTAAACAAGAGCAAGAAAAAAGCCTCAAAACCTTGTAAACTCAGAAGAACCACCTCCAACACAACCTGCCCACACCTGCACAACAAATACAAGAGGTGGTGCACAGATTGACTCTCAGTTAACCATCTGGAGGGAAGGACCCACCAAAGAAAGACCCAACAACAACTAAAAACCAAAGACATACAGAGAGCCAACATAAAAGACAGCCCAAGACCAGGGAGCTCAGGACATCAAGGAGACTGTACCACTAAATCTCACAGGTATTCTGCCACAGAAGTTCACACCATAAATCCAGGGGGTCAGAACAGATCAACTTAAGAAGCAGAGGCTAACAGGAAGAGCTTCACAAACAATGGAAAGACAAAGAAACAATCCCCAAATGAAAGGAAACTAGGAATTCTCAGGAAGAATGCTAAATGGAAAGGAGGCAAGTCAACTATCAGATATTGAGTTCAAAGCACTGGTTATAAGGAAGCTTAATGAACTCACACAGAATTACCAAACTCTACAGGTAAACTACAATGAACTCACTGCAAACTATATCAACATGAAAAAGGAAATAGAAATTATCAACAAGGGCATAGAGGAAATGAAGAATAAGATCTCAGAACCGAAGAACACAGCAGAAGATATCAAAAGCAGGCACGATGAAGCAGAGGGCCAGATCAGCAAGCTGGAGAAGGAGGTAGAAAAAAACACCCAGAATGAGCATGAAAAGGAAAAGAGGCTCAGAGAGAATGAAGAGGGGTTAAGGAAAATGAAGGACAACATGAAAGGTAATGATACCGTATAATAGGGATACCAGAAAGAGAAGAAAAAGACCAAACGATAGAAAACCTGTTTAAAAAGTAATGATGCAAAAATTTCTAATCTGATGACAGAAAAAGTCACACAAATCCAGGAAACACAGAGAGTCCCAAGCAACAGGAACCCAAAGAGGCCCACTTGAAGAGACATCATAATTAAAATGGAAAAATCCAAGATAAAGAGAGAATCCAAAAGGCAGCAAAGGAAAAACAGGCAGTAACATACAAGGGAGCCCCAATAAGACTAGCAGCTGACTTCTCAATGGAAACACTCCAAGCCAGAATCGAATGGCAAGAAATATTCCAAGTAATAAAAATCAGAGGCCTGCAACCAAGACTACTTTATCCAGCAAGGCACTCAATTAATATGGAAGGCCAGATAAGGAGCTTCCCAGACAAAAGAAGCCTCAAAGAATATACCTCGGCCAAACCAGCTCTGCGGGAGATACTACAGGGCTTGCTTTGACAACAGGAAGAAAAACAGTGAGAGAGAGACGAACACAGGTATGAAAAAATGGCAATGAGTAAATAATAACCTTAAACATAAAAGGATTAAATGCCCCAATCAAAACACACAGAATAGCGGAATGGATAAGAAAACATAACGCACACATATGCTGCCTCCAGGAGACCCACCTCAGAACAAAAGACCTACACAGACTGAAAGTGAAGGGCTAGAAACAACTATTCCAAGCAAATGGACAGAACAAAAAAAGCAGGAGCAGCAATAGTCATATAGAACAAAACAGACTTCAAAAAAACACCCATAAAAAGAGACCCAGAAGGTTACCTCATAATTCTCAAGCGAAGAATCCATCAAAAAGACACAAACATTGGAAATAGATATGCACACAACACAGGAACACCAACATACATAAAGAAAACCTTGGAGAACTTCAAGAAAGATAATGACAGCAATAGGAGATTTTAACACCCCACTATCAAAAATGGATACAACTTCCAAAAAAAACATCAACAAAGATATTGTGGCATTGAACAATTCCCTAGATGAAATGCACTTAACTGATATATATAGAACCTTTCATCCCAAAGAAGCAAAACACATATTCTTATCAAATGCACATGGAACATTTTCAAAGATGGACCACATGACAGGACACAAAACAAGCCTCAACAAGTTCAAGAAAATTGAAATCATATCAAGCACTTCCTCCTACCACAAGGACTAGAGGAAAGAGGAAAAAACTAGAGGAAAAAACCCAAAAAAACTCAACATCATGGAGATTGAATAGCATACTATTAAACAAACAATGGGTCAAGAATGAGATTGGGGAAGAAATCCAAAAGATCCTGGAAAAAAATAAAAATGACCTTACAACAATCCAAAATTTAAGGGACACAGTGAAGGCAGTTCTGAGAGGGAAGTACATAGTGATACAGGACTACTTAAAAAAGATAGAAACATTTCAAATAAACAACCTAACCCTACAACTACAAGAACTGGAAAAACAACAACAAGGACAGCACAGAGCAAGTAGAATGAACGAAATAACCAAGATTAGAGCAGAATTAAATGACATAGATGTTAAAAGCACAATTCTAGGGATCAATGAAACCATGAGCTGGTTCTTTGAAAAGATCAATAAAATTGACAAGCATTTAAGCAGGCTCATCAAGAAAAAAAGAGAGAGGACCCAAATAAACACAATCAGAAATGAAAGAAGAGAGATTACAACTGATACCACAGAAATACAAAGGATTCTAAGAAATTACTACAAAGAACTGTATGTCAAGAAATTTGAAAATCTAAGTGAAGTGGACAAATTTCTATAAAAATATAATCTCCCAAAACTGAATGAAGACAAAGCAGAGAGCCTAAAAAGACCAATAACACCTGATGAAACTGAAACAGTAATCAAAAAGCTTCTGACACACAAAACCTCTGGACCACAGGGCTTCAAAGGTGAATTCTACAGAGCATTTAAGGGAGAGCTAACCCCCATCCTCCACAGATTATTTCAAAAAATCCAAGAAAATGGAACACTCCCAAACTCGTTTTATGAAGCCAACATTATCCTAATCCCAAAACCAGATAAAGACATAACAAAGAAAGAAACTTCAGGCCAATATCGCTGATGAACACAGACACTAAAATCCTCAACAAAATATTGGAAAACCGCATCCAGGAATATGTTAAAACGATCATACAGCATGATCAAGTGGGATTCATCCCAGGGATGCAAGGATGGTACAATATTCGCAAATCAATAAGCATAATACATCACATAAACAAAACGAAAGACAAAAATCACATGATCATACCAATAGATTCGGAAAAAGCATTTGATAAGATACAGCACCCATTTCTGATAAAAACACTCAGCAGAGTGGGAATAAAGGGAGCATTCCTCAACATAATAAAGGCCATATATGAGAGACCTAAAGCCAACATCATACTCAATGGACAAAAACTTAGAGCTTTCCCACTAAGATCAGGAATAACACAAGGATGCCTTCTCTCACCACTCCTATTCAACATAGTATTGGAAGTCCTAGCCACAGCAATCAGACAAGAAAAAGAAATAAAAGGCATCCAAATTGGAAAGGAGGAAATAAAACTGTCACTGTTTGCAGATGGCATGGTAGTATACATAGAAAATCCTATAGATTCCACCAAAAAACTACTGGACCTAATAAATTAATTGGGAAAAACAGCGAAATACAAAGTCAATATCCAAAAATCAAAGGCACTCCTGTACACCAACAATGAAACAGCACAAACAGAAATCAGGAAAAAAATCCCATTTGATATAGCAACAGGAAAGATAAAGTACCTAGGAATAAACCTAACCAAGGAGGTAAAAGACCTGTACTCAGAAAACTACACAACACTGAAGAAAGAAATTAAGGAAGACAAAAACAAATGGAAGCTTGTACCATGCAAATGGATTAGAAGAATTAACATCATCAAAATGGCCATATTACCCAAAGCGATTTATAGATTCAATGAAATCCTTACTAAAGTACCCATGACATATTTCACAGACACAGAACAAACATTTCAGACATTTATATGGAATCATAAACGACCCCTAATAGCTGCAGCAATTTTGAGAAAGAAGAACAAAGCAGGAGGTATCACAATACCTGATATCAAACTGTGTTACAAGGCCACTGTAATCAAAACAGTCTGGAACTGGCATAAAAACAGGCACATAGACCAATGGAATAGAACAGAGAGCCCAGAAATAAACCCAAGTCTTTATGGTCAATTAATGTTTGACAATGGGTGAAGAAGCATAAAATGGAGCAAAAAGAGCCTCTTCAACAAGTAGTGTTGGGAGATCTGGACAGCTACATACAAAAAAATGAAGCTTGATCATCAACTTACACCACACACAAAAATAAATTCAAGGTGGATAAAAGACTTAAATATAAGTCATAACACCATAAAAGTCCTAGAGGAAAACATTGGCAGGAAAATCTCAGAAATTCCACGCAGCAACATCTTCATAGACATGTCCCCTAAAGCAAGGGACATAAGGGAAAGAATAAACAAATGGGACCTCATCAAAATAAAAAGCTTCTGCATGGCTAAAGAAAACAGCATTAAAATAAAAAGAGAACCAACAGTATGGGAAAACATATTTGTCAATGATACCTCAGACAAGGGTCTGATCTCCAAAATATATAAAGAACTCACACAACTCCACTCCAGGAAGACAAACAACCCAATTAAAAAATGGACAAAGGACTTGAACAGACACTTCTCCAAGGAAGACATACAGATGGCCCAGAGACTTATGAAAAGATGCTCAGCATCACTAGCCATCAGAGAGATGCAAATTAAAACCACAATGATATACCACTTCACACCAGTCGAAATGGCCAACATAAATAAACCAACAAACAAGTGTTGGAGAGGATGCAGAGAAAAGGGAACCCTAGTACATTGTTGGTAAGAATCCACACTGGTGAGGCCATGTGGAAAACAGTATGGAATTTCCTCAGAAAACTAAAAATGGAACTGCCTTTTGACCCAGCATTTCCACTGCTGGGATTATACCCTAAGAACCCTGAAACCCCAATTCAAAAGAACCTATGCTCCCCAATATCATAGCAGCACAATTTACAACAGCCAAGTGCTGGAAACAACCTAAGTGCCCATCAGCAAATGAGTGGATCAAAAGACTATGGTACATTTACAAGATGGAATTCTACGCAGCAGAGAAAAAGAAGGAGCTCCTACCATTTGGGACAATATGGTTGGAACTGGAGAGCTTTATGCTAAGTGAAATAAGTGAGGTGGTGAGGAAGAAATACCATATGATCTCACCTTTCACTGGAACATAATCAAGAAAAGAAAAAGCAAACAAAATATAACCAGAGTCATTTAACTTAAGAACAATCTAACAATAGCCGGGGTGGGTGGGGGCAGGGGACAGTGGGGAGAAGACTTTTCAGGAACTACTATAAAGGACACATGGACAAAACCAAGGGGGAAGGTGGAAGCAAGGGAGTGAGGTGGGTTTGGCTGGAGTGGGGATGGGGGAGAAAATGCAGACAACTCTAATTGAACAACAATAACATAACTAAAAAAAGAAAGAAAGAACCAGAACTCCCAGAAAATAGAACTGTATGGCAGTCCGAAAACCAAGGAGTTAAAGAAGAAACATTCATCCAGACAGGTAGGAGGGAGGATACAGGCAGCTGAGTGGAGAGCACTCTCAGCAAGGCAGCGGCTGGCATATAGGAAGTTTCACATTTGGGTGGGGATAAACTGGGAGGAACAACTGGGGAGCAAGACAGACAACACAACCCAGGGTTCCAGTACAGGGAAATAAAGCCTCAAAATATCTGGCTGAAAAAAGCAGTGGGGATTGAAGTGGAAGGAGAAAATCCCAGCCTCACAGGAGAGGTCATTAAAGAGTCCTACATGGTCCTAGAATGTCACAAAACCACCTACCTGGGAATCAGCATCAGAAGGGCCCAATTTGCTTGTGGGCAGTGGAGGAAGTGACTGAAAGCCAGCTGAGAGCTGAGCAACTGGCACTATTTGTTCCCTCTCAAACCCCTCCCCCACACACAGAGCCACAACTCAGCAATGTGGGTTGCCCACCCCTGGGGAATACCTAAGGCCTTGCACTTACTACGTAACAGCCACACCAAGACAAAAAAATATGCCCCAAATGAAAGAACAGATCAAAGGTCCAGAAAGAATACAATTAAGCAATAAACACACAGCTAACCTATCAGACACAGAGTTCAAAACACTGCTAATTAGGATGCTCACAGCAATGGTTGAGTATGGTCACAAAATAGAGGAAAAAGTGCAGACTATGAAAAGTGAAATAAAGGAAAATGTACAGGTAACCAACAGTGACAGGAAGGAAACCAGGACTCAAATCAATGCTTTGGAGCACAACAAAGAAACAAACATTCAACTGCAACAGAATAAAGAAACAAGAATTCAAAAAAAATGAGGAGAGGCTTAGGAACTGCCGGGACAACTTTAAACATTCCAACATCCAAATCATAGGAGTGGCAGAAGAAGAGGAAGAGCAAGAAATTGAAAACTTATTTGAAAAAAAATGAAGGAGAACTTCCCCAATATGGTGAAGGAAATAGACTTCTAGGAAGTTCAGGAACCTCAGAGAGTCCCAAAAAACTTGGACACAAGGAAGCACAAACCAAGGCACGTCATATTTACATTATCCAAGACTAAAGATGAGAGAATCTTAAAAGCAGCAAGAGAAAAGGAGACAGTTCCCTACAAAGGAGTTCCCATCATACTATCAGCTGATTTCTCAAAAGAAACCTTGCAGGCAAGAAGTGGCTGGAAAGAAGTATTTGAAGTCATGACAGGGAAGGACATACATCCAAGATGACTCTATCCAGCAAAGCTATCACTTAGAATGGAAGGGCAGTTAACGTGTTTCCCAGAAAAGGTCAAGTTAAAGGAGTTCGTCATCACCAAGTCCTTATATATGAAATGTTAAAGGGTCCTATCTAAAAAAAAAGAACAAAAATACAAACAGTGAAGTGACAACAAACTCATGACTAACAACTGAACCTAAAAGAACAAAAACAAAAACAAAAATGAACTAAGCAAATAACTAGAACAGCAATAGATTCACAGAAATAGAGATCACATGGAGCATTATCAGCAAGGGGTGGGAGGATGGGGAAAAGGTACAGGGAATAAGAAGCATAAATGGTAGGTACAAAATAGACAGGGGGAAGTTAAGAATAGTATGGGAAATGGAGAAGCCAAAGAACTTGTATGTATGTCCTATGGACATGAACTAAAGTGGGGGAATGATGATGGGAGGGAGGGTACAGGGCAGAGGGAAATAAAGGGGAGGAAAAAATTGGACAACTATAATAGCATAATCAATAACATATATTAAAAAATAAAATAAATAAGAGGGTTGAATGTCTCATGTTCTAATTGAAAGAGCATGAACTTTGTAACTAAAGAACTAGGTGGAATCCTAGCTAAGCCATTCATGAACCATGTTCTCAGATAAGTTCTTAAAATCCCTAAGCTTGTCTACTAGGAAAAGGACATCCTTATACTTAGGTGCCAGCTTTGTTAATAGAAATGCAAAGATTATCTAAAATTGCCCACCTAGGGCCTGGTACACAGTGAAGCAATGAAGACTAGCAAGATCCTGCTGCACTGGGCAGACAGAGAAGAACCAAAGTACCCCAAGTTCATCATTAAAAAGAAACCAAGCATCCCCGGCCCCACCTACAACCCTGACCCCTAACTTGGGTGTACTGTCTTCCACCTAGAAATGTGCAAATATAAACAGGATGAATTTTAGGAAATGACATTTAAAACATGCACCTTAAAGGAGAAAATATGTTTATTAAAAGAAAAACAGTGTTCTTAAAAGCAGATATCATGAATTACTTTGACTTTATTCTCACAGTGAACAATCACACTGTGTGGAAGAAAGTAAGAGTTAAAAAATACTCAGTTTTTTTAGACAGGTAATTTAGATGGATATTTGGAGGGGCTCCTTTTTTCATCCAGAGAAATCTTAACAGAGAGTGTATTTGTAAATAAACAAGAAAAGAGAAAATTCTATCCCAGCACAGCCCTTTTCCCAAGTTAGCCCATGGTGCATAACAGCTCTCACAGGTGTCATGCAGCAGGTTCACAACACGTACTGAGGGGTGCCGCACACACAGAAGAGCACGTGGCACTAGGAGGACTTCTAAGGGAAAGGAAAATTCAGGCTCCGTCCTCAAGAAATGTACTCCCTCACAACTCTTATTCTTCGGTATGCTCATTCTCTCAAGGTAAGAGGTATTATGAAAAGGGAAACTGGAAGACAGCCTAAGGCAGAATAAAAATGTAGTTATAACTATAAGAAAGAAATGGTGCATGTCTACCCTGGCCAATTACTCCCCTTGACATACATTATTGCCTAAGTGTCTCCATAAGTATAGCAGTTCACCTATGTTCAAACCTTTTACAGGTAGATCAATGTTTTCTTTGACCCTTTTTAATTTGTATATTTTAAAAATGAGGCAGGACATCAAACCTAGATTTTTACTTTCTCATTTCAAAAACTTAAATTTGTTTGATTTCTGAATGTAATACTTTGTGATATAAGAATTATGACTTCATAAAACCACAATGAGATACCACTTCACACTGGTAAGAATGGCCATCATAAATAAATTACAACAAGTGTTGGAGAAGATGTACTAGGTTGGTGCACTACCAACCTAGTGCACTGTTGGTGGGGATGCAGACTGGTGCAGCCACTACAGAACACAGTATGGAAATTTCCTCAGAAAACTAAAAATGGAACTGCCTTTTGACCCGGCAATTCCACTGCTGGGATTATACCCTAAGAATC
Organism: Desmodus rotundus; assembly: GCF_022682495.2. Classification (NCBI taxonomy): domain Eukaryota; kingdom Metazoa; phylum Chordata; class Mammalia; order Chiroptera; family Phyllostomidae; genus Desmodus; species Desmodus rotundus. The sequence continues at coordinate 73,944,251 of NC_071394.1, read as the reverse complement.
CTGAAACCTCAATTCAAAAGAACCTATGCACCCCAATGTTCATAGCAGCACAATTTACAATAGCCAATTGCTGGAAGCAACCTGCTTCCAGGTGTGCCCATCGCCTGGAAGTGTGCCCATCAGCAAATGAGTGGATCAAAAGACTATGTATGGTACATCTACATGATGGAATACTATGCAGCAGAAAGAAAGGAACTCCTACCCTTTGGAACAGCATGGATGGAACTGGAGAGCATTATGCTAAGTGAAATAAGCCAGGCAGTGAAAGAAAAATACCATATGATCTCATCTATAAGTGGAACCCAATCAGTAAAACAAATAAGCAAGCAAAATAGAACCAGAGACATTGAAATTGAGAACATACTGTCAGTAACCAGAGGGGAGGTGGGAGGGGATAATGGGGGGAAAAGGAGGAAAGGTTTTCAGGAACATGTACAAAGGACACATGGACAAAACCAAAGAGGGGTAGAATCAATGGTTGGGAGTAGGGATGGCTGGGGACAGGGGGAATGGAGGGAGTAAAATGGAAACACTGTACTTGAACAAAAAACAATAAATAAATAAATAAAAGAATTATGTCTTCAGAGGCAGAACACATTAAAATATGATCAATAGATTAGTTGGTCCGAAGGTTGTGGGTTATTGTTAAGCTGATCAATAGATTATATTAATTCTGAAATATTCACTGTAAGCCCAGCCTCTGAAAACTTTGATATAGTGTGGCACTGTAATCCTCACCTCACGTAATGAGCAAGAGTATAGCACAATTCATGTTTCTCCTCTGCAGAACAAATAGTCCACAAAGTTGAAACTGTGCTTGTAGGTTGAGAATAAGAAGTATATGCATAAATGGGAAAATCATTGTAATTTCAACTCTTTTCCCAAGACTATATGGCAAACCCAACTTCCAGAGGAATGTTAAGTTCATTTCAGTCGTGGGAACAATATCAGAAAGTTTGCCAAAAGAGGTCATGGACATTCCTTTCCTGCCCACAGTACATAAATGGCTTTTATTTTGAAAAAAATTCTAATGAGGCTCACTCTAAGGGATTAGAGAAAGGTGATGGGATAAATTTAGTTACAATGCTATATATACATATTCCCTCACCTTTTGATTCTGATTGAGTTATTTGATACAAATATGCAGGTTTCTTCTAAAATACTGAAGTATTGAAAGCCCTTCAGAGAGAGAGGGAAGACCACGGAGGAGTGAATGGAAGTCACACAGACCTCCTCCCAGGACCAATCTTGAGTTATAACTCCATTGTGTAGAAACCATCTGGAACAAACAACTGAACTATAGCCAGAGAGAAGCATATAACATTGGACATACAGAACCAGTTTCAGCACAACCAGTCTGGTAAGGAGTGCAGTAGAGACTCGAGAGGGCTGGCTGGGCGCCCACAGGCGTCAGTGCTAGTGGGATAATTAAGCAGCCGTTTGGATCCCCCAGAGAAGATTGGAGTCTAAACCCTAAGCTAGGATTCCCAGCCTAGAACACCAGAGCCCAAAAAGTACACAGATAACAACCAGTGGAAAAAGCAGCAGGGTTGCTCTCTGCCAGAGACAGACGGTTGGAGACACAAGGGCCAACACACAAATTTTCATTTGCAGCCACTTACCTGGGGCTCAGGCAAAGGCAGGGGCAGAGCCACTAGAGATGCTTGAGGAGAGACCAGGTACAGAGGCTTTGGGGAGAGAACTTAGAGAGGAGCCATGGGGATCCTGGTGCTGAGTCATCCCCCAGTCAGCAGCAGCCTTCATGCTCAGGCAGACCACTCCCCTCCGAGCAGCAGTAGCGTGAGGGGAAAAACAACAGCCCCAAACCCAGGAGGGTCTCTGCCCTGGCCCTTTGGTGCTTAAGCCTGACTGCTGAGTTCTAGTGACCAGATAAACAACCGAAGAAGATAGCCAGAGACAGTAGATCACTGGCAAATGTGGAACAGAGAGGACTACAGAGACTTGAGGAGAGACTGGGGACAGAGGCTTTGGGGAGAGAACTGAGAAAGTAGCTGCCGGGATCAGGTGCTGAGCCAACCCCCATACACAGCAATCATCCTGCTCAGGCAGTCCACTCCCCTCCAAGCAGCCACTACCTGAGGGGAAACAATAGCCCCAACTGCAGGAGGGATTCAGCCCTGCCCTAGGGTGCTTAAACCTGACTACTGAATGCAGAGTGACCGTATTAGCAATTGAAAGAGACAGCCAGAGACAGCAGATCACTGGAAGTATCAAACAGGCTGCCTAAGGTCAGACGGGAGGGATCCACATCTGACATCACCAGAGGCAGATACAGAAAGAAAAAAAACAGTGGTAAATACAAGATACTATCAATAGAAAAGCCACTGTGATCTCCTTCATGATTTGTGATATTTCCTTTCCTGCATAGCTTTATAACATTCATTTCTTGTCCAGCGAATTTGTATATAATAACTCACTAGATTTTATACTATAGTATATTTCAATCCACATATTTTGCCTCTCCCTTCTCCTAGCCCATCTTACCTTCCTCTTTCCTTGCAATATTCTCATTTCAAATTTGGTTTTCTCTGTAGCTACAACTTGTTTCCATTCCATACTCTTACTATTTCTCCCTTGTCCAGACACTAAAAATGAAGTCTCTTCTCAAGGGTCATTTCATATCCTTTTGCCCACCTATTAGAATACCAGCATTCTCTCTACACTTGTAACAAACTTTGCTAGCTGGTTCTGGGTAGGGTAGTTGTTGTTACATTGTTTTTTCAAGGTTATCTCTAGAGCTTCACTAATTCTGTATTTCATATGACAAATTTTACTGGACGCCTCTCCTACTTTTTATTTTTTACTTAAATTCTAATTATGCCATCTTAGCCTGTTTTTCTTTTCTTTTTTTTTTTTTTGTCTTTCTTCTATTTCTATTTCACCCTGCCCTTTTGTTTTTCTTTACTCTCCATTTTTCCTTTTCCTTTACATCCCAAATTTTAATTTTTCCCTCAGTCTAGTTTTTGTCCCTTACAAAAGAAGGAGGTATTCCCTCTCCCTCTATCATTATAAAACCACTGCCAATTCCGCTAAACATCTCTTTTCTTTGTAAGGAAAGAGACTTTTCTTTGTTTCATTTTTCCCTCTTATTCCCATACCACCTATATTAATTTTAGTTTGTTTGTTGTTGATAGTACTCTGGTGGATCTTTCTCTCCAATCTGGCTCCTATATTTTTATTAATTATTTAATATTTTTCCTTCCTTTTTCTTTCTCTGTCCCTCTTTATTTTATACTATTTTAATTTCTATTTAAACCTAATATTATATGCTTCCCTTCTCATATTCCATTCCATACTCATCACTCCCTTTCTTTATTCATGAGGTAAACTATACCTTCTCTCCTTCCATTATTCCAACTCCCAACTCTTATAAGTGCTGCTCCCTCTACCCTATCAAAATAATTTCTCTTTCAGTAGGTCATCTCATACCCACTCTCTTATAGTAGTCTTAATCTTCTTACAGCCTTATTAATACTGGTTCATTTGCTACTGATAGTGGGGTTGTTGTGGGGAGCTATAGTTGCAAGTGTGGGTTTGTTTCTTGGGCTCTGTGGTTTTGTTCAGGTACCACCTGCAAAAACAGCACATGAGACATGGTGGGCAAGTGACCCTAAGTCAACCAGCAAGAGAGAAGGACCCATGAAAGAATGACGCAACAACAGTCAAAAGGCAATTACATCCAAAAAACCAGCATGAAAGGCATAAAGGACATCCCAAGAACATCGAGTTCAGGTGATCAGGGAGACTGCACCACTGTATCTCAAAGGCCTCCCACCATAGAAGTTCAACCACAAAGTCAGAAATTCAAAATAGATCAATTTAAGAAACAGAAGCAAATAAGAAGAGTCCCACAAACAATGGGAACACAAAGAAACAACCCCCAATCTAAAGGAAAAGAGGAATCCTCAGAACGAATGCTAAATGAAATAGACAGAACTCAACTATTAGATATTGAGTTCAAAACAATTATAAAGAAGCCAAATGAACTCAGTGCAAACTACCAAAACCTACAGGGAAATTACCAGAAACTTGCTGCAAACTATATCACCAAAAAAGAAAAGGACAAAGAAACAATCAGCAAGGGCCAAGAAGAAATGAAGAATATAATTTTTGAATTAAATATAGTAGAAGGAATCAAAAGCAGGCTAGATGAAGCAGAGGAAGATATCAGTGAGCTAGAGGACAAAGTAGAAAAAAACCTCCCCAAAACAGCAAGAAAAGGAAAGAAGACTATAAAAAAAATGAAGAGGGGTTAAAGGAAATGCAGGACAACATGAAATGGAATAATATCCACATAATAGGAATACCAGAAGGAGAAGAGGAGGAGCAAGGGATAGAAAACCTGTTTGAAAAAGTAATGATGGAAAACTTCCCTAATTTGATGAGAGAAGAAGCCATACAAGTCCAGGAAGCAGAGAGGGTCCCAATCAAGAGAACCCAAAAGAGGCCCACTGGAAGACACATCATAATTAAAATGGCAAAATTTAGAGACAAAGAGAGAATCTTAAAGGCAGCAAGGGAGAAAGAGGAAGTAACATACAAGGGAGCCCCAATAAGGCTAGCAACTGACTTCTCAATAGAAACATTACAAGTCAGAAGGAAATGGCAAGTAATGAGAACCAGAGGCCTGCAACTGAGACTACTATATACAGGAAGGCTCACAATTAAAATGGAAGGCAAAATAAGGAGTTTCCCAGACCAAAGAAGTCTCAAAGAATACACCTCCACCAAACCAGCACTGAAAGATATGCTAAAGTGACTACTTTAAGAAGAGGAAGAAAAAGAGTGAAAAGGGAACAAAGGTACAAAGGGAGTAAAATGACAATGAATAAGTACCGATCAATAATTACCTTAAATGTAAATGGATTAAATACTCCAATCAAAAGACATAGGGTAGCTGAATGGATAAGAAATCCTCACCCACACATATATAATGCCTACAAAAGACCTATCTCAGAACAAAAGACCTACACAAAATGAAAGTGAAGGGCTGGAAAAAATATTCCATCTCAACAGGCAGGAAAAAAAGCCAGGGTAGCAATACTTGTATCTGACAAAATACTTCAAAACAAAGACCATAAAAAGAGACCCAGACGGACACTTCATAATACTTAGGGGAAGAATCCATCAAAAAGGCATAAACATTATAAACATATATGCACCCAATATAATAGCACCCAAACACATGAGGAAAGTTTCGCAGGACTTCAAGAAAGATATAGACAGCAAAACACCTATACTAGGGGATTTTAACACCCCACTGTCAAAACTGGATAGAAATACCCCCAAAAAATATCAACAAGGATATTGTGGCATTGAACAATACCCTAGATGAAATAGACTTAACTAATATATAGAGAGTCTTTCATCCCAAAGAAGCAAAAATACACATTCTTATCAAACGCACATGGAACATTTTCAAAGATGGACCACATGATAGGACACAAAACAAGCCTCAACAAGTTCAAGAAAATTGAGATCATATCAAGCATTTTCTCTGACCACAAGGGACTGAAACTAGAAACCAACCCCAAAGGAAAAAACTCAGAAACACTTAAACTCATGGAGATTGACTAGCATGCTATTAAATAATGAATGGGTTAAGAATGAGATCAAGGAATAAATCAAAAAGTTTCTGGAAACAAATGAAAATGAACTCACAACAATCTAAAACATATGGGACACAGTGAGGGTAGTCCTGAGAGGGAAGTTCATAGTGATACAGGACTACCTAAAAAAGATAGAAACATTTCAAATAAACAATCTAACCCTACACCTACAAGAACTGGAGGAACAACAACAAACACAGCCCAGAGCAAGTAGAAGGAAGGAAATTACCAAGATCAGAGCAAAATAAAATGACATAGAGACTAAAAGCACAATTCTAAGGATCAATGAATCCAGGAGTGAGTTCTTTGAAAAGATAAACAAAATCGACAAGCCTTTAAGCAGGCTCATCAAGAAAAAAAGAGAGAGGATCCAAATAAACACAATTAGAAATGAAAGAGGAGAGATTACAACTGAGACCACAGAAATACAAAGGATTCTAAGAAATTACTACAAAGAACTGTATGCCAAGAAATTTGAAAATCTAAGTGAAATGGACAAATTTCTAGAAAAATATAATGTTCCAAAACTGAATGAAGATGAAGCAGAAAGCCTGAAAAGACCAGTAACAGCTGATGAAATCGAAGCAGCAATCAAAAAAACTCCCAGCACACAAAAGCTCTGGACTGGATGGTTTCACAGGAGAATATTACAAAACATTTAAGGAAGAGCTAAACCCTATCCTTCACAGACTATTCAAAAAAATCCAAGGAAACAAGAGACTCCCAAACTCTTTTTATGAAGCCAGCATCATCCTAATCCCAAAATCAGATAAAGACATAACAAAGAAAGAAAACTCCAGGCCAATATCACTGATGAACATAGATGCTAAAATTCTCAACAAAATGTTGGCAAACCACATCCAACAAACATTAAAAAGATCATACACCATGATCAAGTGGGATTCATCCCAGGGATGCAAGGATGGTACAATATTCGTAAATCAATACACATAATACATCACATAAACAAAACGGAAGACAAAAATCACATGATTATATCAATAGATGCAGAAAAAGCATTTGATAAGGTACAGCACCCATTTATGATAAAAACACTCAGCAAAGTGGGAATAGAGGGAGCATTCCTCACCATAATAAAGGCCATATATTAGAGACCTGCAGCCAACATCACAATCAATGGGCAAAAACTAAAAGCTTTCCCACTAAGATCAGGAACAAGACAAGGATGTCCACTTTCACCGTTTCTCTTCAACACAGTATTGGAAGTCCTAGGCACAGCAATCAAACAAGAAGAAATAAACGGCATCCAAATTGGAAAGGAGGAAGCAAAATACTCACTGTGTGCAGATGACATGATAGTGTTCATAGAAAACCTTATAGACTCCACCAAGAAACTACCTGCTCTAATAAGTGGATTTGGGAAAACGGGGGTATACAAAATCAATATTCATAAATTGAAGGCATTTTTGTATACCAACAATGAAATGTCAGAAACAGAAATCAGGAAAAAAATCACATTTGCTATAGGAACAAGAAAAATAAAATGCCTCGAAATAAACCTAACTAAGGAGGTAAAAGACCTGTACTTAGAATTAGAAATCTATACAACACTGAATAAAGAAAATGAGGAAGACACAAATAAATGGAAGCATATACCATGTTCATGGACTGGAAAAATTAACATCATCAAAATATCCATACTACCCAAAGTGATTTATATGTTCAACTCAATCCCTATGAAAATACCAATGATATATTTCACAGATATAGAACAAACATTTCAGAAATTTTGTATGAAACCATAAACAACCCAGAATAGCTGCAGCAATGAGAAAGAAGAACAAAGTAGGTGGATCACCCTACCTGACATCAAACTATGTTACAAGGCCACTTAATCAAAACAGCCTGGTACTGGTATGAGAACAGACACATAGATCAATGGAACGGAATAGAGAGGCCAGAAATAAACCCAAGTCTTTATGGTCAATTAGTATTCGACAAAGGGGGCAGAAACATAAAATGGAATCAAAATAGCCTCTTCAACAAATGGTGTTGGACATCTGGACAGCTACATGCAAAAAAATGAAACTCAACCACAAACTTACACCACACAAAAATAAATTCAAGGTGGATAAAAGACTTAATATCCGTGGTGATATCATAAAAGTCCTAGAAGAGAAAATAAGGCAGGAAAATCTCAGATATTCCATGCAGCAATATTTTTACCATTATGTCCCCTAGCAAGGGACATAAAGGAAAGTATAAACAAATGGGATCTCATCAAAATAAAAAGCTTCTCCACGGCTAAAGAAAACATTAGCAAAATGAAAAGGGAACCACCTGTACGGGAAAACATATTTATTTGCCCATGATATCACGGACAAGGGTTTGATCTCCAAAATATATAAAGAACTTACATGACTCCACTCCAGGAAGACAAATAGTCAAATTAAAAAATGGGCATAGGACTTCAACAGACACTTCTCCAAAGAGGACATACAGAGGGTCCAGAACATTTGAAAGGATGCTCAGCATCACTGGCCATCAGAGAGATGCAAATTAAAACCACAATGAGATACTACCTCACACCGATCAGAATGGCCATCATAAATAAATCTACAAACAATAAGTGTTAGAGAGGTTGCGGAGAAAAGGGAACCCTAGTGCACTGTTGGTGGGAAAGTAAACTGGTACAGCATCTGTGGAAAACAATATGAAATTTCCTCAAGAAACTAAAAATGGAATTGCCTTTTGACTCAGCAATTCCACTGCTATGTTTATACCCTAAGAATCCTGAAACACTATTTGAAAAGAACCTATGCACCCCAATGTTCATAGCACCACAATTTACAATAGCCAAGTGCTGGAAGCACCCTATGTGCCCATCAGTAAGTGAGTGGATCAATAAACTATGGTACATTTACACAATGGATTACTACGCAACAGAAACAAAGAAGTTAGTTCCTACCCTTCGCAACAACAAGGATGGAACTGGAAAGTATTATGCTTGGTGAAGTAAGCCAAGTGGTGAAAGACAAATACCATATTATCTCACCTATAATTGGAACCTAGTTATCAAAACAAACTGGCAAGCAAAATATAGTCAGAGACATTGAAATTGACAACAAGCTGACAGTAACCAGAGTGGAGGGGAGAAGGAAATAACGTGGGAAAGAATGAAAAGGGACATAAATGAACATGAATGAGGGACCAATGATGGAATCAAGGGAGGGCGGGATTGAGGGTGGGAGGTGGGCGTGGGTAGGGCGGCAGAAAGTGGTAGTGGGGAAATGGAGACAACTGTTTTCGAACATCAATTAAATAAGGAAAAAAATAAATAAAAAATAAAATAAAATAAAATAAAATATTAGCCGTGGCTGGTGTGGTTCAGTGCATTGAATGCCAGCCTGCGAACCAAAGGGTCGCCAGTTCAATTCCCAGTCGGGGCACATACCCGAGTTGCAGGCCAGGTTCCCAGTTGGGGACACACGAGAGGCAACCACACACTGATGTTCTCTCATTCTCTTTCTCCCTCCCTTCCCCTTTCTCTAAGAATAAATAAATAAAATATTTTTTAAAACTACTCAAGTATTAAATGAAGGGAAATTCAAACAAATTCCCTTCTTCAGAGAAGAAAGCAGAAAGCAAATCCACTACTTAATGTCATACTGCTTCCCAAAAAGTCACAGGAAATCACTACATGTGTATATCAAAAAAGGAACAAAGTCTCATTAATAAATTATAGCCCTGGCTGGTGTGGCTCAGTAGATTAAGCACAGGCCTGTGAACCAAAGGGTTGTGGGTTCGATTTCCAGTCAGGGCACATGCCTGGGTTGTGGGTCCAGTCCCCAGCAGGGGGCGCAGAGGAGGCAACCACACTTGATGTTTCTCTTCCTCTCTCTTTCCCCCTCCCTGCCCCTCTGTCTAAAAATAAATAAAATCTTTAAGAAAATAAAATTAAAATAAAAGAAGTAAATTATAGTTAAATTCACTTCTCACCTGCATCCAATTTCATGAAGTAGGTTGGTTTTTCAATAACGATATCACATTTAGCATCTTCTATAGGTCTGAAGTTTAGCTGAGTATAGCTCTGGAGCTCCGCAAACCTAAAAGTATGAATTGGGAGATACTTTCAAAGTGATTCTCCTGAACATCCTACTGCAACACTGTCACTTAAGGTCTGTTCATTAGGGTAATTTTATTTCTAGAATAGGCACTTAGGAAGACATGTGGAACTTCTCAAACTTACTAACACATAACTTGATACTGATTTTAACATTGAGATAAGGAATAAAAATGATTTTAAATTTCAGTGCAAGATACACTGGTAACTTTCAAACAAACTGGTAACAAAGAAGAAATTTACACATTAAGTTGGCTAAATAATCTACCAGTACAGTGAGAAGATTCAAAAAGGTTTCCTGGAGTCTGATGAGTCTAAGAAGTAACACTGACCCAGAGGCTCTCTTGGCATAGACTCCTTGGATTCTGAGAAAGGCAGCATTCCAGAATTACACTGGACAGAATTATCCCGTGTAAAAGTGGGAATAGAGGGAGCATACCTCAACGTAACAAAGGCCATATAGGAAAAACCTACAGCCAACATCATATTAAATGCACAAAAACTAAAAGAATTCCCTTAAAATCAGGAACAAGACAGGGATGTTCACTTTCACCTCTCTTATTCAATATAGTACTGGAAGTCCTAGCCACACTGATCAGACAAGAAGACATAAAAGGCATCCATACTGGAAAGGAGGAAGTAACACTGCATTATTCATAGATGACATGAAAGTGTACACAGGAACCCTATAGGCTCCACCAAAAAACTACCAGATCCAATAAATGAATTTGGCAAAGTAAATGGATACAAAGTCAATACTCAGAAATCAATGGCATTTTTATACACCAATAATGAACTATCAGAAAGAGGAACTAAGAAAACGATCCCATTTACTACTGCAACAACAACAAAAAAAATAAAGTACTTAGGAATAAGTTTAACCAAGGAAACCAAAGACCTGTACTCAGAAAACTACAGGAAACGGAAGAAGGAAACTGAAGAAAATACAAATAAGTGGAAGTATATATCATGTTCATGGATTGGAAGAATTAATATCATTAAAATGTCCATACTACCCAAAGCATTCTATAGAATGAATGGAATTCCTATTAAAATATCAATGGTATACTTCACAGAATGAGAAAAAATATTCCAAAAATTCGTATGGAACCAAAAATGACCCTGAATAGCCTCAGCAATTTTGAGAAAGACGAACAAGGTTGAAGGAATCACCATACCTTATCTCAATCTACACTACACGGCTACTGTAATCAAAACAGTCTGGTACTAGCATAAGAACAAACACATAGATTAATGGAACAGAATAGACAGTCCAGAAATAAACCCACATCCTTATGGGTTTAATTAATATTTGACAAAGGAGGCAAGAGCACACAATGAAGTAAACACAGTCTCTTCAAAAAAAGAAAGAGAGAGAGAGAGTCTCTTCAATAAATGATATTGGGATAACTGGACACTGATACATGCCAAAAGATAAAATTAGACCACCATCTTATACCATACATCAGAATAAACTCAAAATGGATAAAGACAAGTATAAGTCACAATACCATAAAAATCCTGAAGGAAAACATAAGCAGTAAAATTTCAGCTATCTCATGTAGCAATATTTTTGCCGACAAATCTCCTAGGGCAAGGGAACAGAGTAAATAATAAGCAAATGCGACTACATCAAATTAAAAAGCTTCTGCACAGATAAAGAAACCATCATCAAAATGAAAAGGGAACCCACTGTATAGAAGAACATATGTGACAACAATACATTGGACAAGGGTTTAATCTCCAAAATATATAAAGGACTTATATGACTCAACACCAGAAGACAAACAATACAATTAAAAAATGGGCAAAGCACCTAAATAGACATTTCTCCAAGGAAGACATACAGAGGGCCCAGAGACATATAAAAAAAATGCTCAACATCACTAGCCATCAGAGACATGAAAATTAAAACCACAATGAGATATCACCTGACAGCTGTCAGAATGGCCATCATTAACAAATAAACAGCAAGTGCTGGCGAGGATGTGGATAAAAGGAAACCCTAGTTTGCTGATGGTAGGAATGCATACTGGTACAGCCACTGTGGAAAACAATATGAAAGTTCATCAAAAAATTAAGAATGGAACTGCCTTTTGATCCAGCAATTCTACTGCTGGGAATGTATCCTAAGAATCCCAAAACACCAATTTCAAATACATGCACCTCTATGCACTTGCCAAGATTTGGAAATAGCCTAAGTGACTATTAGTAGATGGGTGGATAAAAAAAACCTGGTACACTTCCGGCCAAGATGGAGGCGTAAGTAGACACACTGTGCCTCCTCACACAACCAAAAGAAGGACAACAATTTAAAAATGAAAAACAACCAGAACTGACAGAAAATCGAACTGTATGGAAGTCCAACAACCAAGGAGATAAAGAAGAAACATTAATCCAGACCAGTAGGAGGGGCGGAGATGGGCAGCGGGACAGAGAGGGCTTGTGGCAAGGCGGTGGCTGACAGACCCAGTGAGGTGGCAGATTGTGGAACAAGGTGGGCAAAGCTGCAGCTGGCCACTGAGGTGGACCAGGTGACAGACTGCGCAACCCAGAGTTCCAGCGCATGGAAATAAAGCCTCAAACCTCTGATTGAAAACACCTGTGGGGGTTGAGGCACCAGCAGGAGAAACTCCCAGCCTCACAGGAGAGTTCATTGGAGAGACCCACAGGGGCCCAGAATGTACACACACACACCCACTCAGGAAGCAGCACGAGAAGGGTCCAATTTGATTGTGGGTAGAGGAGGGAGTGACTGAAATCTGGCAGAGAGTGGAACGAGCGCTATTGCTCCCTCTCAGCCCCTCCCCCACATACAGCATCACAGTACCAGTGTTACCCCACCCCGGTGAATACCTAAGGCTCCGCCCCTTTACACAAGACAAGAAAAAAATGGCTGAAACGAAAGAACAGATCAAAGATCCAGAAATAATACAACTAAGCAGCGAACAGATAGCCAGCCTATCAGATGCACAGTTCAAAACACTGGCAATCAGGAAGCTCACACAATTGGTTGAATTTGGTCACAAATTAGATGAAAAATTGTACGCTACACCAAGAGAAACAAAGGAAAATGTACAGGGAACCAATAGGGATGGGAAGGAAACTGGAACTCAAATCAGCAGTGTGGACCAGAAGGGAGAAAGAAACATCCAACCAGAAAAGAATGAAGAAACAAGAATTCAAAAAACTGAGGAGAGGCTTAGGAACCTCCAGGACATCTTGAAACGTTCCAACATCCGAATTATAGGGGTGCCCGAAGGAGAAGAGGAAGAACAAAAAATTGAGAACTTATTTGAACAAATAATGAAGGAGAACTTCCCTCATCTGGCAAAGGAAATAGACTTCCAGGAAGTCCAGGAAGCTCAGAGAGTCCCAAAGAAGCTGGACCCAAGGAGGAACACACCAAGGCACATCATAATTACATTACCTAAGATTAAGCAGAAGGAGAAAATCTTAGAAGCAGCAAGAGAAAAGGACACAGTTATCTACAAAGGACTTCCCATAAGACTGTCAGCTGACTTCTCAAAAGAGACCTTACAGGCAAGAAGGGGCTGGAAAGAAGTATACCAAGTCATGAAAGGCAAGGACCTACATCCAAGATTACTCTATCCAGCAAAGCTATCATTTAGAATGGAAGGGAAGATAAAGTTCTTCTCAAATAAGGTCAAGTTCAAGGAGTTCATCATCACCAAGCCCTTATTATATGGAATGTTAAAGGGACTTATCTAAGAAAAATAAGATGAAAAATGTGAACAGTAAAATGACAGCAAACTCACAGTTATTAACAACCACACCTAAAACAAAAACAAAAGAAAACTAAGCAAACAACTAGAACAGGAACAGAACCACAGAAATGGAGATCACATGGAGGGTTATCAACAGGGGAGTGGTAGTGGGAGAGGGAGAGAGGGGGGGAAAGGTACATAGAGTAAGTAGCATAAATGGTAGGTAGAAAATAGACAGGGGGAGGTTAAGAATAGTATAAGAAATGTAGAAGCCAAAGAACTTTTAAGTGTGATCCATGGACATGAACTATAGGGGGAGAATGTGGGTGGAGGGGAGTGAAGATGGGCAAATGGGACAACTGTAATAGCATAATCAATAAAATAAAAAAATTAAAAAAAACCCAGTAGTACATTTACACAGTGGAATACCAGGGAGTAGTAAAAAAGAAGGAATTCTTACCTTTTGGGACAGAATGGATGGAACTGTAGAATATTATGCTAAGTGAAATAAGCCAGTCGGTGGAAGACAAATGCCATATGATCTCACTTATAAGTGGAATCTAATGAACAAAATAAACTAAAGAGCAAAATAGAACCAGAGGCATAGAAACATAGAACAGACTAAAGATACAACATAGATAGAAACATAGAACAGCTGTAAGAGGGGAGCAGGGGGAGGGGGGAAGTGGTTGTAAAAAAGTAAAGGGATCAGTCAAAAAACATTTATGAATGACCCACGGACATGAACAATGGTGTGGGGATTGACTGTGGGAGTGGGGAATAGGCTGGATGAAGGGGGGCAATGGGAGAAAAATTGGGACAGCTGTAACAACACAAACAATAAAATATTTAAATTTAAAATAAAAAAAGAATTATCCAGTGTCTTGGAAAGATAGCAGACAGCTAAGTTTCCCAGAAGAAAGGAAAGCCTTTTTCTTAGAAAACATCTTTGAAAGCCACATGACACAGGTTCCTTCCACATAAAAGAAGACAATCACAAGCATGTGACAAAAGATATTTAGAGTTGCCCTGGCTGTGTGGCTCAGTGGATTGAGTGCTGGCCTGCAAACCAAAGGGTCACAGGTTCGACTCCCAGTAAAGGGTATATGCCTGGGTTGCAGGCCAGGTCCCCAGTAGGGGGTATGCAAGAGAAACATTGATGTTTCTCTCCCTCTCTTTCTCCTTCCCTTCTCCTCTCCAAAAATAAATAAATAAAACCTTTTTTAAAATAAAAAGATATTTAGAGTTAACCAAAAGATCATTTGTAACACTTCATCTTTGAAACCATATCTGATGTAAAACAAATATCAAACAGATCCTTTTAAAACACACAATGCTAAAATACTGTGGTTTCAAAAATATGTCCACAAATTCTTTGACACTTTTCCCTTCAAGAGGTGGAGTTTAATTCCCTCCCCTTGAGTGTGGGCTGGACTTGGTGATTCACTTCTAATGAACACAATGTGGCAGAAGTGATGGTGTGTCACTTCTGAGATTGGCGCAAAAGAAGACTAAGACCTCCACTGGGCATGCTGTCTGTTTCTCCCCCTTCCCTTCACCCCCTCCCCGCCCCTCCTCTTCTCTGGTCGGTCTCTCGCTCGCTCGCTCTCTCTCTCTCTCTCTCTCTCTCTCTCTGTCTCTATCTCTTTCACCATAGGCTCTCTTG
Source organism: Desmodus rotundus (assembly GCF_022682495.2). Taxonomy (NCBI): domain Eukaryota; kingdom Metazoa; phylum Chordata; class Mammalia; order Chiroptera; family Phyllostomidae; genus Desmodus; species Desmodus rotundus. The sequence goes on along the minus strand of NC_071394.1, from coordinate 73,929,143 downwards.
GGGATCCTGGCTGCCATGTTGTGAGTAGCACTTGGAAGAGGCCCACATGGCAAAGAAATGATACCTCCTAACAGCAGCCAGAGAAAAACTAAAACTTATTCAAAGATTAGTCAACAAAAAGCTCATTTAAATTGTAGTTAAGAGGGCCTGTAGGGGGGAGCTTCATGCCCTACCACTCATGATCAATCATTCCAAACAGGAAAAGATATACTGTCCATCTCCACAGAAAGATGTTCTACTAGCTACTACTACAACAGTAAGAAGGACCTTCTCACTTAGGAACCCACTCAACCAATAAAAGACAGTTACAACTCAGCCAATGAAAAGCTGCTACACTTTGAACTCCCAGTTTCTTCCAATGGGCTCTTTGTTTACAACAACCCCTCTAAATTCTCCCCTTTCTCTATAAAATAATGTCCCTCTCCTTTATTCTCTAGACTTGGGCATGGTTCACCATTAGACTGCATGTCCTTAATTGCAATTTTTTTAATTTCCACATAAAACTATTTTTCTAGAGAAATATCAAGCTATTTGTTTGTTAGCACTTATGCTCCAGGTCCAGCTGAATCTAGAGATGACTGCAACCCTTGTCAACCACTGAACTAGGACCTCGTAGGAGACCATGAGCCATAACCACCCGGCTTGGCTGCCTCCAAATCCTGACCATCAGAAACTTCATGAGAAAATGAATGTTTGTTGTCTTAAACTGCTCAATTTTGGAGTAATTTGTCACAGAGTAATAGATAATAAATATAAATATACTCCAGGGCAGGCATATTTTGGAGTAAAATATTGCACAGCAATAAATAACTGATACAAATACACCTTAGGAAACTACCATGTGGAATTAGATATCAAAATGGCTAGGAATAAAAATGCCCACTAGAATACAGGAACTCCTACACAATATTCTGTTAATTCAAAGAAGATGCTGCATTGTAGACTATACAATGCTATACAGATGTATAGTAGATTATTTTCTAGAAGGGTTTGCTTACAATGAATGTTTGACCTCAAAAGTTAACATAAGAGTATCCTATGTGACTTGTGATATTGTGATTTATAATATTACAACATTAGGTCTTACTCCCCATTTCTGGCACAGAGATCATAAAACCCTTCCGATTTCTAAGGTGATGAGAGCCATACAAGTGTCTTTTGTTGTGTTAATTAGGTAGCTTTTGGACCACCCTTAAGTTGGGGGCTGATTGCCGGAAGACCCAATGGTGTGATTAGAGGTTTAGAATGTTCAGTCGCACCTCCTGACCTCTGGGAAAAGGAAGAAGGCTAGAGGTTGAATCAATGAGTGGCCAATGATTTAGTCAACAAAGCCTATATAACGGCACCTCTATAAAAAAACTAAAAGGAGAGCTTCTGGGTAGGGGAACACTTAGAGGTTTGGAGAGACTGGCATGCCTGGAGAGGTCAAGGAGGCTCTGTACCCTTCCCCATACCTTGCCCAATGCACCTCTTCCATCTGACTGTTCCTCAGCTATATTCTTTTATAATAAACCACTTAATAAGTAAAATGTTTCTCAAAGTTCTAATGAACCGCTCTAGCAAACTAAACCAAAGAAGGGATCATTAGAACCTCCAATCTATCGCTGATTAGTGAGAAGCACAAGTGACAACCTGGCCTTGAGACTGGGGCCTGAAGGGGAGCCGCAGTCTTGTGGGACTGAGCCCTTAACCTGTGGGACAGTGTATTAGAATTGAATTGAACTGTAGGACATCCAGATGGTTTCAGAGACTTGCTTGGTGATATGTGGAAACCACCCCACACATCAGAATTGAGTGCTCAGAACCTCAGACTATAAAGAGGTGGCATGCGAGTTTCTTTGGGATGCTAGAACAGTTCTGTATCCTGATTGTGACAGTGATTACACGCACCTAGGCAGTGATATAAATTTCATAGAACTAGATTTCAAAAAAAAAATGAGAGCATATATAAGCACTGGTAAAATCCAAATGTGTTCATTATTAACATTGTACCAATGAGATTTTCATGGTTTTGATCCTTGAGCTATATTATTTATGTAAGATGTCATCATTAGAGGAAGTCGGGATAAGGGTACAATGGGAACTCCTTGTATTATGTTTAAACTTCTATGGGCCTAAAAGTATTTTAAAATAAGTTGTTTTAAATTACCCTAATTCCTTAATTTCTAGAGATGGTAAATTTCTTGATAGACCATGGAAATAGTTTAATTTTGAAAATGTTTTAAATCAAAATGTATTCTCCAGTTTATATAAACTTCAAAAGGCTGATCAATCAGTATTGAAAGTCAGGATGCATCTGCCTTTGGACAGGAAGATGGGGTTGTGACTAGAAGAGAAACTGGGGTGCTGATGAGGGTCTAGTTTTGACCTGGGTAACAGTGACACAGGTAGGTTCACTCATTCATAATCCAACTGTATACTTCTCTACATGCTTGTTACATACTTCAATAAATGTGTATTTCTTTTTTTAAAAAGTATATTCCCAAAACACATACAGCAATAATGAGGAGTTAATAAAAATTCATTTTTAAACTAACTTTTCTTTCATTAGCAACCAGTAAGCACTATATCACACTTCCTAATATTTTATAAACATATAATATTACACAGCAGTAAATAATGAATTCTTACCCTTGCAACAGCATGGATAGAACTAGAGTCTATTATGCTAAGTGAGATAAGCCACTCAATGGAAGACAAATACCATAAGATCTCATTTATAAGTGGAATCTAATGAACAAAACTAACGACCAAAGCAGAATCAGAGACATAGAAAGATGGAACAGACTGACAGCTATAAGAGGGGAGGGGGATGTAGGGACTGGTCGGAAGAAGGTGAAAGGATTAATCAAAGAACATATATGCATGACCCACAGAAATGGACAACGGTGAGGGGACTGACTGTGGGAATGGGGGGCAGGAAGAGTGGAGGGGGCAAAATAGGAAAAATTAGTACAACTGCAATAACATAAACAACAAAATGTTTAAAAGGAAAAAATAAAAGCAAACAAAACAGAAAAAAAGACATTTGATTCAGATATAACTGGCAGATTCACTCTGTAGCCATCACTCCCCAAATTCATGCCAAATTATTCGAAAATGAAGTAAAATTTTCCATTTGAAAGTCCTTATCAAAATCTGCAAGTGCCAAAAATAAAGGCAAATATTTTACAAACATAATAAAAACAAGACATAACAAAACAAAAAGAATCTCACCAAGACTGCAGAGGGCTTTTGCGCTGACCTTCAGACATCAATGTATGAACGTCAAGTTTACAGTGTCCTCCAATTTCACCAGTCTGGAGAAAATCTTCCTTAAATCTGATGGGTAACAAAAAATTAAATTGAGTTTGGGAAATTTCTCATAACTCAAGCTCATGAGTTGTAACCAAAGTGATTTACCAATTTCCAAAACTGGTTTTCCACCAGAATTTAACTCTTTATAATGGAACATTTCGAATATATACAAAAGTAGCAGAATGACATAGGAAGCTGATGGACCCATAATTCAGATTCACAATGGTCAACTCATGGCCAGTATGAGTTTTCCATCCTCCACCTGTCCTCAACCCCATCACCCTATCAGTATGAAGCAAATACAAGGCATATCCCTGGACCTGGAAATATTTCAGAATTTCCATTAGATTTTAACATCGACACCTTAAATACCTGTCATGGTTTCTCTTGATGTTTCTTAAATCAAGATAGAGATTGGCTGCTCTGCAATACTGAAGGTAACGCGAACATACCAGACTTGAATCATTCTAAAATAAGAATGAGAAAAAAGAAAAAGAACAACTCTGAGTATTAACATTTGAAGAACACACTCATACCTGCCAGACATGTTGATGGTATGTGCACCTTCAAGTTCACACCACACAGCATGGTGACAGAAGCTTCCCAAAGACTGCTTCTATTTAAAGACTTGTCCCCCTCCCAGAAGGCTTTGGCCAAGCATAGGTTTGAAAATTTTCTTACTTTTAGGTGACTAAAAACTCCCAAATGTGCTATTTATATCACCTCAAGTTTTAAAGACAAGAGCTGAATATGGGGTTCAGTCCTCTAAGAAAAAAGAAACAAAAGCACCCAGAACCATCACTACCACAACAGTTGAGTGAAAAAGCATTTTCCAAAGACGAGACAAATGAAACAAAGAAGAATGCACACAAGACATTAAAGTAACTAGGCTGAAAGGGCAGCATGACAATATGGTAAGAGGTACTCTCTGTAAACCACGAGTTCCTGTCTCAACAGTAACATGAGGGCAATCCTTTCAAAATCAATGAAATAAATAAGTTTAAAATTCAAGTATCAGAACCTGTTCCTGTCTCTCCCAATCTGGTTTGTGTTGAAAGAGAAAGTTTCAATGATTTTATTTATAGATTTAAATACCATTTCATTGTTTTTCCCCTAATTCCCATGAACACAAGACCTTCACCTTGATCTGGACATTTTGGAATCCACAGTTATTAACGGATCATATTCGGTAGCACAGAGCATGTGGAGGTAGATCATGGCCAGGAAAGCATTCTACAAACTGCCTGGGAAGATGTGAGCAAGGTGGGTTGTGGCGCTTCTCTTACCCTTTCCATATGAACAACTAGACTCAGGCCAGAGGATTCAACATATAAAACATCTGTTAAAGGCAACCTGCAGCAGTGTGGATTCATGCCATGCTTCCTTGAGAGAATTGCTTAAAGTTCTATTATGTGACATCCTCCATCTATTATGCGCTATAGAGCATACATTCAGTTTTATTAATGCAAGTGCATTTTTTAATTGTTTTTTATTTTCAGGATTGCCTGGAGATAAAGGAGATGCCTAAAATATCAGAGATTCGCCCAGGGTTCAAAAACAATGAGAGATAAATAGACATTAATCGTAAGTGCTTACAATTACCTCGACCTTTAAAAACGAACACTGAGCCCTTTGCTGGGACCCAGGCTCTGCACTGAGCATTTTTATATACAGAATCTCATTTCATCCTTACCACAGGTCTGAAATAGGAATTGCTTAAAAGCAGAATTGAAAATAGGAAAGTTGTCCAAGAATCAGGATCTGAACCCTACAGTGCAGACCCTGTCCTCCTACCGACTATCCCAAACTGCCTCTGGGCAATGTTTTGTTTTACCAACTGTGTGCAAAGTGGCACGCTTGACAGCACACAGAAAGCTGCATTCTACTTCTAGATGTATAACTCTATGTAGTAGTTGTGTGGTCTTAGAAAAGTTGGTTAATGTCTCTGAGGACCCTGTTTTCCTCTCTGCTATGCTTGTGGGAATCCAACCAGCTCACAGATAGAACAGCTATTTGCAAACTGGGGTGGATCATCTGTTCCAAACTACTTGCAAAGAAATTTGTAAAGATGCAATTTATCAATTTATCTTCTTCAGCACATCTTGGGGGGAAAATTCTAAACCTAGTGATATTTTGACTGCCTCAAAATATGGCCATCCAAAAAAATATATATGGCCATCTGATATATGTGTGAAATGAGGACACGGTTTCCAAAGGACACAGAACCTATTTTTAGAAGTTAAATAAAAGTCTAAGCCAATGAATACTTGAGGGCAAGGAGTCCTTCCACAGCGCTATCTACCTTTTCTTTACATTGTGATCTAAAGGGCACAAATATATTAAGTGCAAATATATGTTCGTGACTATTAGGGCACCTCACCATTTGCTCAGGCTGGCAGAGCACATGCAGCTCCCGCAGCTGCGCTCCAGCATAGCCAAAGTCAGCTTGCTTCCAGAACGTGTCCTGGGCTGACTCCAGACTGTCTGTCCTATTTGAAAACAAAGACATTCTGTCATTTTTTTCTTTTTACTTTTTCTGAAACTTGAATCTTCTTTCTAAAGGTTAAATTGCTAGCACTTTTTAATTTAAGTAAACTATCATAATTTTTCTAAAATAAACTCTTGCTATAAGAAATTACCAAAATAAGTTATTTACAGATGTACTCCCTTATAATACAAATACACATATAAATGTGTGAAGTTAGCATCATCTGGAACTAAAGAGAATTAAATGTCGATTACTGTACTTTCTTTACTCCATTAGCTGTGCATGTATTGAAAATAATAATTATACTTAACTTTCCCCTCCAGAATCATGAGGAAAACATCAATTTATCTTCTTAGTGTTTGCTGAGAGAAAACATTTTTTGTGTTCTATATACTGTTTTCTCCCTCTGGCAGAGGAAATGAGATATTCCTGTGTGTGTGTGGAGGGGAGGAGTCAAGTTGAATTCTCATATCTAAAGGAATTACTATCTAAAACCAAAAAAGCCCAGCTGGGAATTGAGGCATCAGCATACAGTGCAGAGAAAGATGACTTAAAGGGGAAGAATTATTCCATCTGGAAACTTACCATCCCATGTCGACATAGGTGCAAACAGGGTAACTGAACCTGAACTCTGGTCTGCAGGATCCCTCATAGCCCCAGCAATACTTTAGATTTTCTAAGTGTTTCTAGAACATAAAATGTGCATTTAGACTGGGCTCCCTTCTTCTGACATTTAGAAAGAACTCTTAGATTTTTCTACAAAGAAAACAAAGCTTTATAGAACTATCACTTTTATATTTTATAATACATATTCATGCAATAAAGACAATTAAATTCTAAGAATAGTAAGTAGTCTTAAGTTTCTTAACACCAATATCTTTAACCACCACCCCCTGCTCAGTCTATCCCCTAAGCAAAAGTCTAGGCTTTACCTAGACTACCAAAGGCCACGTGAATTGAAATTTCTGGAGGCAGTTTCATGAATGGCCTATCTCCAGTAAGTAAACTGATTCTAAAATCAGTCTCTTAAGAGTCATCTAAAATGGAATTTCTAGGGGGATAAATAGTAATGGAAAAATACAATAAAATATAAATACAAATAAAAGAAAATGGAATTTCTGTCACCAAAAGAATCAGAGCTAAATTAAATGGATCAACAACTTTACTCATCCATCAAGATCAGCAGAGATGCCACAGACATAGAAAGCCCTGCAGCCCATGGAGGACACCACAGCTGCTGTTGGCCAGAGAGCCTGGAAAGCTCTTGTGCATAGCCCAGGAGCACTGTGGTCTGACTCTGAGGCCTGAGTCCCAGGCCTGCTTCTCAGCAGGCTTCCTGTGTTAACAGCACCATGGGAAAGGAAGTGTCTCTAGTCTGCCCAGCTTTGATCTCTAGGGCCTCAAGGGCCCTCTTAATGGGCTCCAACCAATTTGAGGCCTTTCCAACAACTCTGAAACAGAAGGAAAGCTGTAGCAGCAATCTTAATTATATGGAGACAGGGCAGTGATGTTACTGAAATTAAGTGCTAAGAGACCCTTTTAGGTGCAGTTGAAAGAAAAACGAATTTCACACCTTGAACCAAAAATTATCCTTTTTTGCATAAAATCTAACAATTAATTTATAGAGTATACAAATAGTATTGGTTGCCTATTTATTTTAGTAGTGATTTAGATTTTAAATCTCACTGCTGTGAGTGGGACATAATTTTAAACAAAGCTTGGTCACTTAGAAGCATTACATGAAATACAATTGACTCACAGTTACAACCAAAAGATGAAATTCTACCTTCAATTTATAAAGCAGAACTGGTAAGCTAGTCTAAATTTCATACTTCTAATAAATAAGAGGAAAAGAAACAATACTTACCTTATAAGGACAATGGGAGTCTTTCTTACAGACCATGGCAATATGTCCATTATTGTACAAAAAGAAGGGAATGTGCTCCTCTGGCAAGCGGATGCTGGCATAGTTAAACAGAGGTTCACCAGGAATGCCATGGGCCCCTGGAGAAGCCTCATCTTGGCTACTCAGTGGGATGTCATGAAGAAATATTCCAAAGATAAGCAGCATTAACATAGCAAACTCCAAACCTACAGATCACATCGAAAACATATTAATTAAGACATATCCTCTAAAAATCAAAGGTGTCAAGGGCTAAGCATAATTACAATGAATTTTGCTCCATCACTGAGTAATGTTCTTTTGTTCAACAAATACTCATTGAGCATCTGTTATGGGCCAGGCACTGTGTTAGGAGGTCTTACACTAAAATATTTTAACTTCCATGGCTGCAAATCTTTTTATAAGTAAGGTTTTATTAAGCCAAAAATGCTAGCCAAAAAAGATGATGGGTCTGGGGGCATGGAGTCTAAACTCCCAGCAGCAAATCTGCCATCCCAGAGTTTTTTACACATCAAGTAGGGGGAAGTAGAAGGTGGTCTGAAAGAATTTACACGTAGAGGTAAAGGGGTGGGGGAAGGGAAGCACCAATTCAGAGACCACAGAGTCCATAGGAAGAAATGCCAGCTCCTACGGATTGGCTGGGACAGGTCTGGAAAGCCCATGTGTAAACAAGCGAGGCTCCTGGGGTTCGATGGCTGGCTAAAATAATCTGCAGAATAACCACCTGGAAATTAATCCAAAATCCCAACAGACAAAACAGGAATATGAACAGTCCATTGTTAGCTGGCACACAGCAACTCACAGACTAACAGGTCTGTCTCTTTCTCTCACTTTCTGGCCCCTATAATTTAATTGAGAACATCTCAGGTTTTTTTTTTTCATATCAGAGCTAAGATACAGAAGATAACAAAGCATGAAAGACCCCTGCTCTCATGGAGCCTATAACCTAGTGCAAGAAACATAAAATAAACAATCAAACCAACAACTTCAGATGATGACATGGGCTGTTACTCAAATAAACCAGGAGCTGGAAAACTTTTTCTGGAGAGGGCCAAGGAGTAAAATATTTTTGACTTTGCCAGCTGTACAGTTTCTGTGACAACTAGTGAACAGTGCCTTTGGCAGGAAAGCAGCCGTGGCCTGTGCTAAAGGAGTGGGGGGCAGGGAGGTTGTGTTCTAATAAAACTTTGTTTACAAAAGTAGGAGGAAGGCCTTGATATGATCCAGTTTGTTGATGCCTTAACAAAGACTTTAAAACTAGACCAACTAGGTTCGAATCCAGCTGTAGCTCCCTGAGCTGTATGACCTTGAGCAAGCTGTTTAATCTTTCTGTGCCTCAGCTTTTTCATCTGTAAAAATGGAATTTATATTAAGCTTTCCTCATAGGGGTGCTGTGAGTTAAATATTGGTAAAGTGTTTAAATGTTCCTGCCATGTTAAATTTGATGTATTTATTGAATAAATATTTAAAGCCATGCTGGACAGGGTATGGGGTACTCAGTAACATTTGAGCTGAGACCTGAATAATGGAAAACATGCCAGGGAGACAAAAGAAAAAGGAAGTGTCATGGCTCTGAGCAAGTGTGTATGTGCTAAATAAAACTAATAATCACAAGCAGTATGTGAGAATATACTATGTGCCAGGTACTCTAAGTAACAAAGATGCATCAGTGAACGTGCAATCAAGAACTAAACTCCTTGTCCTTGTGAAGCTTACCTTCTGGTGTGTATAATGATAATCTATGATAATAATAGCTAAGACTTAGAAACTCTAGCAGTGAAATCCAGGCAGTCCACTTCAGAGACTGGATCCTTAACTCTCTCTGTCCTGCTTTAGAATTGTAAAGAGATAATGGTCATACACCTTAGTACATTTCTAACTCATCCCATAAAGATTAAATCTCTTGGACCAGATTTCCCCTATATATGATAGACAATAATCACAGTATCATAGATAATATATAATAGATAATAATCATTCTTGGTTCACTTTAGTGTTATCTCTTCTCTATTAAGAAAAACAAAAAACAAAACTCCCTGATCAGGATAGCTCAGGGCATCATCCTGCAAAGCCAAAGGTCGCTGATTTGATTCCCCATCAGGGCACGTGCCTGGGATGTAGGTTCAGTCCCCAGACAGGGTGCATTTGAGAGGCAACTGATAGTTGTTTCCCTATGTTTCTCTCCCTCTGTTCTCCTTCCCTTCCCCTCTCTTTAAAAATAAAAAAATTACATCTAAAAAAAAAAGTTTGCTATCGAAGCAACATTTTAAAAAATAAAAGTGCTCCTTCCAGAAGGTGATAGAGCTCTATTACAGCTTAGCTGCTTCCCAGCACGGTCTGCTGTTACTGGGGCACACTGGAAAACCAAACTTTCAAAATCAGTCTTCATTAACTAGGTGCAGGGGTGTCCAAACTTTTGGCATCTCTGTACCACACTGAAGAAGAAGAGTTGTCTTGGGCCATACATTAAATACATTGCGACATGTAATCACAAAAAAACCCTCATGTTTTAAGTAAACTTACGATTTTGAATTGAGCCACATTCACAGCCCTCCTGGGCTGCATGCAGCCGTAGGTCACAGGATGGACACCCCTGTTGGGGCAGTAAAGATGGGGACTTTTAGAAACGTACTGTTATGTTCCATTAAGCCTCAAGTTCCAAGGCCAACAGATCATCACTGAACAATGGGGACAAGAAGAAGAAATCCTTTCCCCTCTAGAGTGGTAAATATAATGGTTTTACATTCAGGTGTAACTAAAGAGTATACTGTTATCTGTTGTAAAGGTGATTTGAATTCATCTTTTTGGTTAGAACTTTTATTAAACAATAGTTGACAGCAATTTTATAAAATTTAAAAGTACATTTTAATAGTAACAGTATCGTATAATGAAAATATTTACCTCTTTAATCCTCAGAACCACTCAGAAGCTGTTGTAATGTTTCAGATATACCAAACCTGTCAGAAATGAAACATATTACCTTAAAAAGATGGTGAAGTAGATTTTACTCTCCATGTAATATTCTGAATTAATGGAAATGTTAAGATAAAAAATAATTTATGAGATAGCCTGTACACAAAAGGCCTGGCATTGACGTAAGGCCTAGCCTGGCTCCTGGTGCCCTTTCTTTGTCTTAATGAATATCAAGCTGCAGTTACAGGAACCATCCTCAACCAGACTCTAATGCTCAGTAGGTATGAGGCAGCTAATTTTATGCAGGCATCAACTGGTACGGACAGGTAAAACATTCCTAGGAGCAAACAATTTGCAGGTAGTAATCCTACTCACTGAATCACACTATTTGAGCCTCACTGTTCAACACACAGGACATCCTATCCTTTGACTCATCCTCCCCAGAAATAAAGCCATTGTTATGACAAAGTCCTCCTGCCCTTTGGTTATCCAAGTTCATTGTCCTGGATGGAGCTATAGCCACTACTAAAGCCACAGATCCATGAAGGCTTAACGCTTACGTCACGGGAAAAATCTAAAGACTCAAAACAGAAACCTGGTTTCTGCAAAGGGCACGTACCTACTTGCATAAACTAAAAACGGGTAGCTGCTGGTGCAAGATCACATCCCCGGGGTCTGGCAGAGGCCTTTGTAGTGACGAATCCTCCTGCACGTCCCCCGGGGGAGGGGTGGGGCCCTTCTCCAGCAGCTAGAAGCTTTACTGGCTGAGGTACTTTTTCCTTCAGCACAAAGCAGCCGGCTCCCTCCACTCCTGCATCCCTTGACTAGATTCCCAGAGACCTAAAAGGTGGTAGACAAAAGGAAAACGCCTGAAAGATGATGAGAGGTGAAAAGCCGCGGCTGCTGGGGGGACCACAGTGGGTGAGATGGAGCACTGCTCTGTGACAGACGTGGGAAAGCTTAAAGATGGCAGTAGACAAATGAAAAGCTACACATTTGGAGACTCACAACTACTCCTAAACTACTCGCTGCGCGGTGCCATAATCCTCAAGGTCTGTACACGGCTGGGGGTGAGGGGACTTGGCTGCCTGAGAGGCCTGGGGGGAGGTCTGCCAGGTCGGCTAGAACGTCAGTGGAGGAACCAGCACCGCGGAGTCAGCAGCCAGAGCCCTTCCGCTGCCACGGAGCGGCGATCAGGTTCTCCGCCCCACGCACTGCCCTGGCTGCCTCAAGGAACGCAGAGATCTCGTGGGCTGTCCACACCCTACCCACCCCCCACACCCTGCTCGGCACCCCGCACCTTCCAACCCTGCTCCCCAGCTCCACTAAGAGGGGCCTGGGAAACCGGGTTCATGCTGCGTCGGTCGGGGACCGGGAATCTTCCCCGCTACCCTTACCGTGAAGGGGCCAAGTGCCGGGAGCCTGGCGGCGGGTGGCTGCAGCCCGCTGGGGAGCCGCACCAGGAGCGGTCGGGAGCACCCACGAGCGCCCACAGCGCCCCGGGGCAACAGAGGCGTGCGCAGCCGGGCCACCCAGCGAAGGGGATGGTGAAGGCGCAGCGAGGCTCGTGGGGCAAGTCCCACCTGGAACGGGGTTCTGGCGAAGCCGGCAGAGACGGTAGCTGCTCAGGAGGAGGGAGTCGTCCTGTACAGCTAGAAGCTCACCGGAAACCTGTGGCGCTGAGCCGGACCAGGGGGCGCCAGGGAGTCGCGAACCCCCGCCAGTCAGCGCCAGGAGGCGGGGCTAGAGCTGGGTCGTGGAGCCTGCCCCTGCGCTGCGCCCCCTTGAGGGGCTGGGCTAGCCAGCCATCCCCCGCACTCTCAGCAGGGGTCTGGGTCGAGCCTCTGCTGAGCTGGAAAGTGCAGAGGGACTTGAAGAAGCCCGACTGTCCTCTCGGCCGCCGTTGGAGGACACTGGATAAGGTGGTGAAAAACTCGACTCTCCTTCATTCTGATTGCGTTGCAGGGAGGCAAATTTTCACTGTTTTCTTAATTGAGGCTGAAGTTGTCACCCTAACTTTCAAATCTGAGGCACTTTCTGGTGATGAGGTTTCTTTGGAGTCCACGCACATTATATATTAGTGTACTTGCCTCTCCGTGCTATCCGAAAACTCATCAAGTTCAAATCTACTTCGTGGAGTTTAATTTTTATCATTTTATTTTATAATTATTAAATTCTAATTGTTTAATTTTATTATTTTGTTATAATAATTTGCCCATCTCCCACACGGTCTCATAAAGAGCATACTAGAGTTGATCATTCAATACTGATTCAACTAGAACAGATTGCACGAAGGTTGATACAATCAAAATAAACTTATGCTCACAGTCACCAGTATTAATGATAGAATCATAAGGAAACACGACAGTTTATTTCCAAGGCTTACATTCTTTTAAAATATTTCTAGATGCTATTATGAGAACTGCTATGAGTTCCATTAGAAACCTTACGAATTAAGAATGTTACCTGGATATTTTTCAAATAAAGCAAATACGGTATTTGATGTACACCAGTCATTGTTCTAAAGCACTTTACAGTACTAACTCCTTTACTCTTTATGTAAAAGACTTTGTCTATTTCATACTTTGCCCACCACATACAAATGACAGTAATTTACAAAATTGATTTTCTCGGCTTATTTGCCACCATCCTATTTTTGTCATTTACAGGAAATGCAGCTTTCCTGTTAACTGATTTAAAATGAAGTCATTAAAAAAAGTTTTTTTAACAGGCTGGTTTGCTACTGAGTTATGTAAAATAGAAACTATATATGTATACATATACAGATTATTAATATATATAGTTTTAAAAAACAGTACACCGGAAAGGCTTATAAAAAATAGGCTAGAGTCCTTGTAAGGACATTCAAGCCCATTAAATTGATGTGACGTGCATATACCACTGTTTTAAATGACTACATATTAAGCTGTGGTCACTCAGACTCAGAGGAAACATGATAGGGATTTAAGAACATGAAATTGAGTTCTGTATTACTGCAACAGCCATTCTCATCCTAATTCTCAACAGCCTAAAACATCCATGTTAAACTTTAAACTTTCTTCAAATTAACATTATAGTAAACTCAAAACATCTGTGAATAGGAGAATGATTGACTAAACTATGGCATATCTACACAATGTTGAACTATGCAGGTATGAAAAAGGATTGAGGACTATCTCTATACATTGCAAGACATACTGAGTGGAAAAGCACCGTGGAAGGGACATGCACATACTATAAGATAACTTCTCTGAATATAATTATATAGATGTGACTTTAGAATCATGTAAAAATTTTACATTATAAAACAAAATTAAATTTTTAAAAAGCAATTCTTTATAACTGAAAGTAAATCAATCTAAATGCTCTCCAGTTGTGGCATACCACAGCAGAACAATCCTTAAGTGACTTACTGTAGAAATGATAGAGATCTGATCAGATCACTGGGAAGAGGTAGGGAGGGGCTGTAGGAGGAGTTTGCCAAGGCAATGGTAAACAGCCTAGGACTGGATTGGCTGAGAAGCTGAATGCCTCCAAAGCTCATCTTTATCAACATGACCAGAGATTTTTTAAACAATACATATTTTAAAAAATTAAGATTGTGCCCTAACTGATAAGGCCCAATCACCGGTTGGACATCATCCCACAAAAGGTCACGATTCCCAGTCAGGGCACGTGCCTGGGTTGCAGGCTCAGTCTCCACTCAGGGCTCCTGCAACAGGCAGCCAATCAGTGTTTCTCCCTCACATCAGTGTTCCTCTCCCTCTCTCTCCCTCCCTTCCCCTCTCTCTAAAAAATAAATACTTTAAAAAATTAAGATTGTAATTTCAAGAGACAAATAGGCATGGCATTGTATAAAACTGCCATTCTCTGCCCATATAGAAGAGACTTTAATATTAAGCAAACAGAAAACCTTCCCATTACCTCTGTTGATGTAAGAACATCCAAACCTACAGAAAAATTTTATAAGCGTTTATTAAAGTTTATTTGAACCAAACTGAGGACATGCCCAGAAGCAAGATCTCAGTGAATTGAGAAAATGGCAGTTCTGGCTTTATATATTTAGAATCAACGAAGCGAAGCGTAAAGATTAAGTGAAATCCACTCATGGTAGATTAAGGAGGTAGGAGAAAGCAAAGCAGGTGGGGGGAATCTCTGGAATTCAAGAAAAAGCAAAATGGAGAGATACACACATCTTTTACATTGATGGGTACCAGACAGTTAACATTTAACATACAGAAAACAGATGGTATTCAGACAACAAGATTACAATAAAGGAGTTCAAGTGCTGCTCCTGTGAGGGTAGTTATACCTCCAAGAGGTCTAGAAAAGATTACTTGAGCATTTCAAAGCTATGTCAACCTAGATGCACAAGAACAACGGACACTCAGCACAATACTCTCAGCATCCATCCATATTCTCACAAATTGGCAACATTTCATCATTTTTATGGCTGAGTAATATTTCCCTGTATATATGTGCCATATATTCTTTAATCATTAGTCAAAAAACACTTAGGTTGTTTCCATGTCTTGGCTATTGTGAACAGTGCTGCAACAAACATAGGGGTACATATATCTTTATGAATAAGTGTTTTCAAATTTTTCAGGTGAATACCCAGAAAAATGATTGCTGGGTCATAGGTAGGTCTATTGCTATTGTTTTAAGGAACCTCAATACTATTTTCCATAGAGGCTGCACCCACTAACAGGGTGCAAGGGTCCCTTTTCTCCACAACCTCTCCAACACTTGTTATTTCTTGTGCTACTGATAGTAGCCATTCTAACAAGTGTGAGGTGGTACTCATTGCAGTTTTAATTTGCATTTCCCATATAGCTAGTTATATTTCACTCATACGTAGGATATAAAAACAGAAAGCAACAAATGAACAAATAAAACAAACTCATTGACACCGACAACAGTATGGTAATTACCAGCAGGGAAAGAGGGTGAGGGGAGGATAAAGAGGGAAAAGGGTTAAATATATGGTGATGGAAGGAGACTAAATTTCGGGTGGTGAGCACACAATATACAGATGATGTATTATAAAATTGTACACCTGAAACTTATGTTACTAACCAATGTTATCCAAATAAAATTTAATTTTAAAAAAGAACAATGTACAGGGCTCACTTAAGGCAAAGATAAACATTTTATTAAGAGAGCTATAGGTGTGACTATCCACTGTGACCTACCCAGTTAGGAATTTTGGATCCCATCACCCTGTGCGGTTACTCTCATGTCACTGGCTTGTCAGGCCTTCCAAGTAGCCCCCTGAGCTTGTCCAGTTTTCTACATGGCACCTTTTTTACTCTTACTTCTTACTTAGCATTACTTGAGGATTCTAAAATTAAATTTATCTTACTAGGGAATGGGGCAGTATGATGAATAAATTCTGGACAGTACTAAGAGTAAATTCTCTGCATTGCAAATGTGGTATATGGAAGCATTTGGGATTTTTGTGTGTTTTGAAAAAAGCATTTAAATATTAAGAAGAAATATACTTTTAATTTTCATTCTATCTTGTTGAAGGATCTTGGTTGGTTAAAAGGTAACATGGATACATGTAAAAGCAATAGCTTGAAAGTACTTCAGGGATCAAGATGCAGAGTTCAACGGTGCAAGCTATATGAACTTAAAAATAGAGGATAACATATCTATACTTATTTAAATATAGAAATATTATAAGACTTTTGGAAGAATACTTTGATACTATTTAAGATTTTTAATAGATACAAATTATCTTTATAATTACCAGTTAGTTACAATCAGTAAGTCTTTTTTTTTTAAATTTTTTTAATTGTTATTCAATTACAGTTGTATGCCTTTTCTCCCCGTCCCTCCACCCCACCCCAGCTGAACCCACCTCCCTCCCCACAATCAGTAAGTCTTAAAATTGTTTTCCAAACTAAATCTTCATTAGAAAAGACTATGCTTAATACTAATAGTCTTAATAACTCATACAAAATCAGGGCTTATACTCATTTTTTTTTATAATAGACTTCAAAGATTTTATTTATTTATTTTTACAAAGAGGGGAAATGAGGAAGAAAGAGGGAAAGATGATATGTGAGAGAAACAGCAATTGGTTGCCTCTCTCACGTCCCCAACTGGCCCCAACCCAGGCATGTGCCCTGACTGGGAATCGAACCAGCAACCATTTGTCTTCAGGCCTGTGCTCAATCCACTGAGCCACACCAGCCAGGGCTATACTCATTTTCTTCAAATATGAATTCCAAAACTCTACAAGTTATATTATTTTCATGAAACAATACTACCTCTCTTCATTGGTATTGAACACTTTATGTTAAAAATGAAATACATTATTACTATTTTAAAATCTTTATTCAAATTAGATCCATGCTTATTTACATTATTTCATTTAAAATATTTGTAATATCAATCTGTTGTTTAAATCATACTTTTAGCCCTTTACAAAATAGTTTAAAACTGAATTGAAAAAATTAATTTTAAAAATGAAAATGAAATATGATACATTAGGAAAATTTATGCATACTAAACAAATAGTAGTAGAACAAGATTCAAATATCTATAGTCATTTTCTCTTTTTTTTTCTTGTGGCTACTTTCTAAAGACTATAAATCATATACATCTAATAAACATTTGAATAAAACTCTCAACTAATGAAATCAAATGCCAATTGAGGGATCACAAGAAGAAATTTTTCCTGAACATTCTTTTTACTTACTTAACTACAAAAACTAAAGTTTCCTTAGATCGGAAATTTATATCTTAAATCACAATGTAGATACATTTGATACATTCTCTAACAGTGGAAGTTCTCAAAAGAGTGGTAAAGGAAAGAAAGAATCGGTATTCTCAAATGCACTTCCCAAGAGTTGGAAGGATGACTGTCATATGTGCTTAGATGTCTATACATTAAAAAAAAATTCATACCTCTTTTACTTTTGTTCATATTTTTGAAATTAAGATTTATAGTATCTTTTTGTTTTCTCCCAAGAAAGGAAACCTCTCACTGCAAACTATATTCTTATCTATTAAAATGTAAATATTACTTTACTAAAATTTGCAAAGAGAAGTCTTAATGACAAAGCAAGATATGGCAACCAATATTCAATATGTATTCTGTTACTTAGTGGAGCTTTATTAATGTTAATAAAGACTAAAAGAAGAGAATGTTTAGTATTATAAATTTGGAAGTTACAGGAGTTTTATTTCAATCTTTTCTTCACAACTAAAGGGTTCTTTTCCCCCTCACTAATGGGTATTTTAAAAGAACAATTTCATAATTCCTAAACTTCTAGTTTCAAACACTTGACAGAATTTTGAAAATTAATTTTCCTATATCTTCTAATTCCATACATTTCTTTTTTTAAAATTTTTATTGTTATTCAATTATAGTTGTCTGCCTTTTCTCCCCATCCGTACATTTCTTATTGCTATCAGTCTTGTCATTGCCTGTCAACCCGATATTAAAATAATAATAATGTGACAAAAGGCTATTACACTGCTTTTACCACTAAAATACAGAAAATTAATTTTATGAATTTGGCTCACACTGAAAGAATATTTAACAATGCTAAACATTAGAGACCCAGCAGCAGAAATACTGCCTGGAATACAAAAAAAAAAAGAAAAATAGTAACCTGATTGCCCCGAAAAGCATTCAAACTCTTCAAGATGGTTTAATACATACTACATAGTTCTAGTGTTGAAAATTTAACTAAAAATTAAATGAGTTTTTATTTGCAAATAAAGGCAGCTAAATGACTTGCAATAATAAAAAGTATTAAAACATTTCACAAATATAAAACACAGCCTGGTTTACTTTTGAACAAAGTAACATTTAAAAGAAGGCATTACTATTTTTTAAAGCTACCCTACACTATTTTTTGTTTTTAAAGGTTCAAGAAAAAATAAAATAATAAATTATATACAATTGTAAATTAACTCCTATAATTTCTATTTTTAATTAATGTTCTATAATATCAAACATTCATTTTTAATGTGCTAAAAATAGGCTTTACAAAGTGTAAAAAATTAATTTTAAAGAGATTATGTTAATAATTCTATTACTTTGATTCATTTTACAGTATATTAAAAACAAAACCTGTTCAAAAACTATTGTTACTGATACCATCACAAATTATTTTAAGATTTTATTTATTTTCAGACAGAGGGAAGGGGAGGGAGAAAGTGAGGGAGACAAACATCAATGTGTAGTTGCCTTTTGCATGACCCCTGCTGGGGACCTGGCCTGCAACCTAGGCATGTGCCCTGACTGGGAATCGAACCAGTGACCCTTTGGTTTGAAGGTTGGCACTCAACCCACTGAGCCAAACCAGGCAGGGCCTATCGTAAATCTTCATAAGCACATTTTTTTCATTATGTAACCATGCCTAGATAACTTTGAATAGTTACAGCTTTCTCCAGACAGGTAACAAAATTTGTACAAACTTAATTAGGGTATCTGGGTGAAATAAATGTTCACACCACAAAATTTTTTAAATTCAAATTATTCGCCCTTTAAACTTCTAAGTCAGTGTGACTTCTACTTTAAAAGAAAAAAATTAGTTCAAAATTTAATAACCAGAAGTTTAAT